>NW_020664522.1:204427-275463 GCF_002925995.2 Terrapene triunguis | reverse complement strand
CACACACACACACACACACACACACACACACACACACACACACACACCCTCACCCTCACCCTCCCTCCTCAGGGGATTATGAAAAGGAAGCATCCAGACACATGCCTTCAGTTTCTCAGCTTTACCAGCAGGAGGAGCAAGCATATATCAAGCCACCATTCTGCAGTACAAACTACAAAAGGAGAAGGTCACAGGAGACGCAGCCTTTCAACATGGCTAGATGCAGAAACCCACTTGCCCTCACACATTATAAAAACACTTTAGGGATGGTTCAGCCAGGCAGGTCACTTAATTGGCTGAATATTCTTAACCCTCTCACTTGAAAAGCAAAGGTGCCCCAGGACAACGGAGCGGCTGCTGGAACAACAGACTACAGTATTCCACAGAAAGTGCTTTATGCATAAGAGTAGGAAGGAGCATCTGCCTTGTATCATACATGTATGATATAAATATTCATCGCTATGAGTGTTTTATACCCTAAGCCAAGCTGTACTTTGCAGGTCTACATCCATCCAAAGTCCTCAAGATATGTTCAACCCCTACAGTGTTCGCGCCAAGGTGAGTACAAGTAGCCTTCAAAAGCTATGCCAGCATCAAAGAGAATCTATACGTACATAATGTCTAGTGCATTAATGGGAGAGTGGGTTATACAGATGTCTGCAATTTCACAACAAAGCAGCATAAATGGCAAAGTTTGCTTTAAGAGATGCCCCTTCAAAAATGGGGGGGAGGGAGGGGGTCTCGTGTCTCACTTCTTTACTCATCAGAGAGAAGCAACTTATCCAGTCAAACAAAAATAAGAAAAAGGAACAGGAGTACACACGGCTGCTACTCTGAAAAATAAGAAACTTGTCCACAATCCGCCACCTGTTCCAATTCGATCAGTTCTAGACGACCCTCTTCTGCTCATTGTTGAGGAGCACTCTGACAGGGTCATTAGTTGTCAGTCATATGAAGCATCCTGCAACCTTTGATAACAGTTCAAAGACACAAAGATCAGGGGGCTGCCACTTACTGAAAGTGGTGGAAGGCCTGGGGAATGGTATAATGTGAAAACTTCTTGGCGTGTGAAATATAACCACACACTTCTAGGGGCACAGAGAACTCCAATACTTGCAAAAGGAGATATTTTACAAGTAAGACCCAATTTGATTTAGTGCCAAAGAGCATGGGTTGGTATTAGAACGTATAAAACATTTAAGGGTAGAGGAGCTGGAAATCCCACGGGATGCAACTATCCACCCAATGAAGTAGCAAGGAATCACCCTAATATGAATGTGCCAAGGTTCATAAATTACTGACTCTGCTTCTTAAAACACACAAATCTTTTAAACAGCCTGTTGTGGCTTGGCAGGCAAATACGCTCAGAATAACAGGAGACACAACGTGCAGCATAAAATGTTCTCAAATGTAGAAATCTCTAGAGTTCACAGAACATAACAATCCTTAAGTTTCACAGGATCAAAGAAGGACATAAAATCTATTAGATCATTAAGCCCCTCACCCAGCCAGGGTAGGCTGTACACACAGGACAGATCAGATGTTAAAATTAATACCACGTCTAGAGCATAGTAATGTTTTCTTGATGGAGATGCAAATGAAGTAATGTCTGAGAATTTAGATCTGAACGTTGCTGTCAGGTTAAAATTCAGTTTTGTCTTCCTTAAAATGAATAAACACATTTCCACAACTTAACAGTAAAGCCTTGACCTACCTGAAGGGTTACCACTCTGTCACAAACCCCCAGCAACAGCACCTCCCTTTCTCACTCTCACTTCCTACTTTCTGCCTGCAAATACAAACACTTCTCTTCGCAGTTCAGTGAAAGAATTTCTGTAGAGCCCCAGTTCTGAAAAGGTATCAAATCACAATCTCTAAATTCACAAAAAAAAAAAAACAAAAGAGAAAAATAAATAATAAACATGCACACAGTTCTCATTGGCCTCAGAATCTACGGCTCACAGCAGTTCATCTGCCATTGATGCCAAGTCAATTCATTCTGTTCACAGCTAAAGATAATTATTGTTCCTGGGACTGCAAAAAGCATAGTCGCTTCGTTGGTGCTTAGAATTGTTTATAAGTGGTTTTATAATCCCAAACCTCATTTGTTATAATGGAAGTATTTGCTCTTCTACAGTTCAAACTGGGTCTGGAGTTTCTGCGTATTGGGTCAATAATCTAGGTTTTCAAAATAAGAGTCATGCAAGATGTATTAACATAAACAGTGCATTACGACAATTATTTATATGCTGGGCAGTAATGGCTCCACACTGTGCATTGTATCAAATCTCAGATACTTCAGAAAATTACCATTTTAAATAAAGAAAATTAGCATAATGTTAATGTTGTAACAAGCAGACAATAAGAATTGTCAAGAGTCAGACTGATTCTCTATCTCACAATCCTCACCCCACCAAAAAGGCAGCCACACCTGTTTACATTTTTAAGCACATATACTCTGCTACTAATACACTTCCTCACATTACTCACATCTTTAACTTAGTCTAATGAAATACCTCCAACAAAACAACAAAAACAATTTAAGATGCATCTTTACACATTACCAAAAGTCTCTTAGTTTTTGGGGTACACAATGAGATCATTTGTCACCTTGTCTACACCAACCCCTCAACTCCTCCTCAGTGGGGCATGACCCTTTCTTTCCCTGCCCTTCTCCCTAGATATTGCAGCAGCTGTCTAACAGCGCATGATGGAGCTCTACTGCCTTGGCACAAGGGAAAAGAGCCAAGACTGGTGTGTGCCAGTGTTAAATTGGAACATTCTTACTTTGGCCACACATTGTCTTTTAAATTTACATTAACAACATGAGTCGCATTAACATCTGTCCCTTACAGGGCCATTTTCAAGTTTAATTTGGCTCTCGTTTAGATTATGTAAAAATAAACTCTCTTACCAACATAAAATAATTAGAACTTTCCCCATTTTGTTTTAATTTAAATGCAAACAGTTGTTTTAAACCAGTAAACATCCCCCTGCTGTATGAGAAATTCACCACTAAGAACATGGAAGTGAAACTGACAATAAACAAGAGTAAAACAAACCACAGTGATTTTCTTCACACAAGCTGAGAGAAGTGTAAAAACTAAACAGAGTGACAAGTAACTTGGATTTTTTATTTATTTATTTTTTAAAACTTGTGTGTGCTATTAGTAACAGATAAACACATTTGCTTGCTACCAATAATTGATGTCTGTTTTTAAATTGGCAGAGTATGTAACTTTTTGTGTGCAAATACCTCCACAATTGCTTGCAGGCAACCAGATTCAGGAACTTCACTTTTAATAGAAAAATTATTAAAATACAAAGCAGAACATCAGACTTCCCTTCCTGCAAACATAGGGTACCTTGGGGGCACACCTCCACTGACCTTTGGGATGGTTACTTCAGTTTGAGAGATTTGCATTTGTACAGAATAAGGTTTTTGTATGACATCAAGTATCAGATCTATCAAGTGTCACTCACTTGGACAGAGACTCCCTTTCGAATCAAAAGCACTATATTCATAAAATACTAGACAGCATTGTGAAATCAGGTCGGATTAATTTCCAAGGGCAGTTTTTGTATGGGTGTTTTTAAGTCTCTCCAAGTTAGGATAAGGGATTTTGCACTCTGTGGGTTTTTTTGTTCGTTTGCTTGTTTTTAAAGCTCAGCTGATCATCAGGGCTTCCAAGCAGCCTTGGGGGCATGTCCTTGCAAACCACTACAGAACCCTAGGGGCATTTCTTGCATTGCAAAAAAGGAATCCACAACTAGCGGTGCCCAGAACAGAAACACCCCGTGCCCTGCCGTACCTCACCCCGAAACAACAACAGGTGGTGAATGTCCTGAAGCAACCGAGAAAAGCCCCTCTTCAGCTGTACCTCTCCTCCCTGCTCCCCCCCAGCAGGGGCAACTTGTTGGTGCTGAGCTGCAGCCACCAGTTGCGCTTTCCACTCATGCACAAACCCAAGCACTAGCTGGGCTGGGAGGGGGAGAAATCTGACTTCTTTTACATCCCGTTATTAAAGCCCAAGCAACAAGTGTCTGCAGAGAGCGCATGGGAATCGTTAGGAGTGAAGAGAGATACCTGACACTGCGCCGCCGCCGCCGCCGCCTCCAGCCTCTATGCTCCGCTGCTCCAGCTGCTGCGGCTGCTGCTGGGCGCTCTACGCTTCTAGAGCGCCAGCTGCCACTCAGCGCACGCGAATCGCGAACCCTCCCTGAACGAAGCTATCTTGAGCCAACCGAGATGCCGTCGATTTGGGATGTACCATCCTGAAGCCGGGGGGGATTGTTTATCTCTCCCCCCCCAGACACGCGCTATGCCATAGATCACTATTATCCCCGGTTGCATTGCGCCTTGTGTCTCAAGTCACCGAACCCCCCCCCGCCAAATCAGGTATAGTGGTATCGCCGACAGAGGGGCAACTGCCGTTGGAGGAGCAGCAGCGGCGCGTGGGGGTGAAGCTACCGGACGCGGCGCAGGCCCTGCTGAGGTAACTGGCCCCACTACCTCGGGGAGGGCGGGCTGTGAGGGAGGGAGAGCCCCAACCGCCCCTGCCTGGTCTCCGGGCCCCTTCCCCGGGGTCTGGGAGGCGGAGCGGCCCCCACCCTCTTTCAGTCACCACCCCCGTCCCAGGAGCGGTTCCCCTGCCCGGAGCCATCCACCTGGGACCGGCCCGCGCCTCTTCCCTGCAGACACCCACCGGGGTCTCCCCCGGCTTCGTACAGTGCTTGGCCAGGGGGCCCCGAGTGCCCCCTCCCCCTATTCCGCCCGCAGCGAGCGCTCCCGGCGCGCGCCGTCCCAGGGAGATGGTCCTGGGCCGGCGCATGCACGTGGGGGGTGTAAGGCGGGGCCCTGCCCCGTGCGCGGCCGGGGGTTGTTAGGAAGCGGCGCGGAGTTAAGGGGCCCGGGGTCCCGCGGAAGGGCCTGGAACCAGTCGCCGCGGCCCAGGCCCCCACCGTGAACCTTCTCGTTTCTACCCTAAACAAACCAGCCCGGAGCCGCTGCCTGCGGCCCTTGGTTCTAGCACCGCTGGAGCGCGGAGCTCCTGTTCCGTGGCGCTTGAGCCACTCAGACGCTGCCCCCCCCCTTCTTTTTTTTAATTCTCATCCAAGGAACGTCTCGCAGGGCAGCGTGTAGGGCGCGGACACCATATACCACTGGTGTAAACTGCTTAAACGAGTGAGGCTGTGTCTACACTGCCACTTTCAGCACTAAAACTAGTCGTTCAGGGGTGTGAAAAAACATCCCCCTGAGCGACAGAAGTTTCAGCGCTGAAAAGCGCCAGTATAGACAGCACTCCTGGCGATAAAGCTACCAGCGCTCATTAGGGGTAGCTTTTATTATCCCTGGGAGAGCTCTCCCCCGGCAATAAAGCGTTGTCTACAGTGCTGCCCATGTCACAGCACTGTCACGGCCGCACTGTAAGGTGGGTAGTGTAGACATGCCCTATACTGCCCATGTCACAGCATTGCCTTGGCCATGCTGTAACGTGTGCAGTGTAGATGTACCCTAAAGGGCCCTACACGGGCTCTTTAGGCACCCCAGAGTGCCTCCTGCATGGCTCTTTTTAGCAAATTTACTATCCCAGCCTTTCCCTTCCCGCAATAGGGAAAGGCTCCAGCAGTGGGGAAGCTGCCAGGGCCATTCACTGCGCTGTGTACATACATACATACCACAGTGAGGAATGGGGATGCAGCCTGCCTTTCAGGGCAGTGCAGAGCTAGGTGTGTAATGCCTGTACTCTGCGCACACTGGTAAGTGCAGACATAGCCTCAGAGGATCGTGTTAAAACTGCTTGTGGACTGAAACTTGGTATCTAAGCAACAAAACATAAGTGTCTGACTTGAAAGGCTAATGTACAGCTGCTCTATACTAATAATAGGTTAATCAATCCAGTAGTAGTATTAAAATAAACAAAAGGAGAATGTTTATACTTGGGTGGTGGAGCTGACCCTTCCAGCTGTGGTGCAGTCCTGGAGTTCCCGCCTCCCTTTTGCCCTATGTGAAAAACTTCCATGATGATATTTTATAGATACATCAAATGCATTCTGACATGTAAACACAAGTGGTAAGCACGTTATTTGGTTAATGTTTTGACAGTTACTGCAAGAAAATGATTATCCCGGTCAGATGCTTCACCTGCGGCAAAATAGTTGGAAATAAGTGGGAGGCATATCTTGGCCTTCTGCAAGCAGAGTACACAGAAGGGTAAGTATTTCTTTATGCTCCTTGGCCCTGATCTTGCAAAGACTTAGCCAGACCTGGTCTATGCTACAGAGGTAGATTGACGTAAGGCATCTTATGTTGACCTACATTACAATAGTGCTCCCACTGATGTAAATTGCCCACTACATTGATTTAATAATGCCACCTTCACGAGAGATGTAGTGCTTAGGTCGATGTAGCTAGGGTGGTGCAGTGTCTGTGTAGACACTGGAGACCCAGCCCCATCGCTGACAGTCAGCCACCAGGTTCACAGCTCTCTCCCCCCCGCATTGTCAGCAGGGCATTGGGCTCAAGGGGAGCTGGAGAGGAAATGTGAAATAGCTGCCGTGAAACTGACAAGAATGTCAAGTCACTTCTGGTAAGCTCCCTACTTTGAAATTGATCCCCACCCTGGGCACACAGTGCCCCTTGCTCCAGCTGTCAGTGCCCCACAATGACCCACTGCAGTTGGAGCAAGCGCTGCTGGTGAGGATGTACACCACTGGCAGAAGGAGGGTAGCATGGACACCAACAGCCGCTTTAATTGCTGCGATGGCTGTAGGTTGACCTAATTTTGTAGTGTAGACAGGCCCTCAGTGTTCATGTATTGACTTCATTGGGGTAGTGCCTAAAGTTAAGTATATGTGTAAATATTCACAGGCCCTAGTTTGACTGCTTTCCCTGCCTGTTCAGTTTCCTGCAGGGTTATAGGCGTTTTCACCAGCCCTACCCCCTACATCTTGTCTGTAAAATGAACGAGGGCACCCACCACTTGATTTTTCAGGGATACTGGGCACTCACATCTCTTATTGAAATCAGTAAGTGTTCAGCAACTTAGAAAAACTACCCTTTCTGTCCAGCGCTTTTTCTAATAGCTGAAGGGGAAGCTATAATGGAGACTTCACCACAAAGCCTACACCACTGTTCCTTCAACCACAGAGGCAGAAAAAAGCTGTTATGTCACCTAGTGAATCCTTCTGCCACCTAGCCAAAGGGATGAGCAGAGGCTTGAGTAAAGACCCAAACAATCTCAGGCTATGTCTACACTACTGCTTATGTTGTCATATCTTACGTCACTCAGGGTGTGAATAAACCACCCCCTAAGTGACATAATTTATACCGACATAAGCATTGGTGTGGACAGCGCTAGGTCAGCGGGAGAGCTTCTCTCTCATTGGCGTAGAGCAGCTACATTTACAGCCACCAGCGCCCCTATATACTCTCTAGTGTAGCCATGCCCTTAGGTGAACACTGTATGGGGGAAAAATAAACTGAATTCAACTTTGCCAGCAGTTTGTTACATCAAGACTGCAACTGGAAAATACGTGAAAGAGGAGGGGATGATGAGTGGAGGCCAAGATTGTCAAAAGCAACTAGTAATTTTGGGTACCTACCCACTTGAGCTGTGTGCCGGAGCATGTAGTTTCTGAAAGTCAAGCCCTTTTTAAGGTGTCTTAGGTTGGACACCCAAATTTGCTAGTCATCTTTGAGAGCTGACTGAGGGTTTTTTGGGAGTATGTTCTGTCCTTCAGATGAAATGATTAATCACATAATTGTCTCTCCATATTTGGTTGGAAACCATAACGCTACTCCACATTTAATACAGTCTACTTGGAGCTGCCCAAGAGCTAGAATTATCCTGTAACTTGGAGACTTCTCTCAAGTTACACTATAAATCTCAATTATGCACCAGACAGATCCTAAGTGTCTGCTTGAACATTAGGAAGCATAACACTGTGCACTGAAAATAAGCTTTCTTTTCATAAGTAAATCACAAATCATTTGTAATTTTTTACCAATTTATGTACAATTGGCAGATCAGAAAAAATAATTCATTGTGCATTTGACAATTCATTATGTATTGCTACTTCCAGTGTTTATTCTGCATAGTCTGTTTCCCTTTAAGGCAATTTCTAACAAATCCAGCTTTCTATGAGGGTTGGGGCTTAAGACTCCCAGCTTTACCAGACAGACTATGAAGATGAGATTAGTTTAAAAAAAAAAAAAAAACACTAAAATCTTCCCTTGCCTAGCCTTTAAACACATGGGAATTCATAATCCACCCCTTTAGCCTCTTCAGAGCTTCTTGCCAAGGTTGTAGAAAAGATTTATCTCACAACTGAGATTTTATTTCTCATTTGTGTTAGATGAATGTGCCAGGCACTACTTTTCCTAAATCCCATTGCTATCCTGGAGTGCATACTTGTAAGTGCCCTTCCAGAAAGATCACATCAATGGATGTTGTTGAGCTCAGATACTGCAGGTCCAGGAAGGAAATCATAGCAATTTGTGCTGTAGCTTCATCATATACCGTTAATTATAGCTTATAGTAACAATACAGAGCAGGTTTCTAAGAATTTTTTTTTTTGTAATGCTCATTTTAATAGCTATTTATCATGGCTGTTTTCAGTGGCAGGTTGTTAACTACCATTCAGTTCCTAGATAGTGTATTTGTTTTTTCAGCCTTTAATTTAAGTAACTCTACTTGGAGGAATGCCAAAGCCATGATGAACTATTTGTATGTGGCAGAAATGTATGTTTGAGACTTGATAGGATTGTTTTGACATATTGTGGACCTGGTTCTGATCGCACTAGTGTAAATCAGGAACAATTCAACTTTGTGGAGTTACACCATTGTAATATCAGAAGAAGGGATTCTGCCTCTAGAACTTAGGCTATGGCTACACTAGAGAGCTTACAGTGGCGCAGCTGCACCAATGCAACTTAACTACTCCAGCCCCCATGAGTGGTGGTAGCAGCTCTCCTGCTGACCTAGTGCTTTCCACACCAGCACTTATGTCACTCCGGGGAGTGGTAGAGTGTAGACATAGCTTTAGAGTTACAATGAAGCTCAAATACTGTGTTTACATGATAAATGCAGCCTGAAACAGAGCGTGCCCTAGGCACACACATTGATTTTTTTCATGCCATTTCATTGTATGGATTCCTATATCCCCTAAGGTGAGGAGAGTTTCTGCAAGCTCCTCTCTACTGTGCCACCAGCAATGAAACTGCATACAATTTTAGGTAATGGTATGCAGCCTTCTGACAATTGTCTGGGCAGATAAATGTCAGGTGCAACTGAAATCACTATTGTAACTTAAGAAATGAGTTTGTTCCATTTTCCTATCTGAGGTTTCAAAGCAGTCTGTAGTGGCAGAAACTGCTGTCTCTCTTAAAAAAAAATTTCCTTCCTTATAAGCACTAGTTTGTGGAATGTTGAAGAAGAAAGGGAAGCATCTAAGGAACTGGTGCTTCCGAGTACTGATTTAGCTGAAACTATACAATGTATAGGATTTCTAAACTTGTAGCTCATTCTTGTATTCTGCAGCTCTGACTGTCAGAACAGTATGACTTGAGAGGTCAGAATTTTCCAAAGTAACTGTTGCTTCTCAGACTTAACTCTTCCCATTTGAAAAGTGTTCTGCTTTATGAAAGTATGAAGATGCAGTGTGATGCATTAGTCATGAAAACCACAACTTTCTGTGCCCTTATCACAAAAACATGCATTTATTATAACAACTTTCTCATGTACTACTTTAAGAGTAACTTCTGCACATGTTTGTTTTCCACTGGAAAACATTCTACTTGCTGTTGAAGCCCCACTCTTCAAAACCCTAAAATGAATTGAATAAAGCACTAGCAAAAACTGTAGGAGCAATCCTATGCCAACAGGTGAAAGGACTAGCTGATTTAGAATTTGTGGAACTTGTGATTCTGAGAATATTGTTTAGTCCTTATTACATCCACCCAAACATTTGACCAAGATCCAGTTAATGTAAAAGCTTCTTGGACTTCTTTCAGTCATTACAAGGAGTTCATGAACTGCAGCTCTTCCCATTCAATCTCCTGTACAGTGTCAAAATTTTGTTTTAAATTCATTTTGGGAATCAAATAGTGGATTATTACAGCACTGAATAATGCAAGGCTAAAGATGAATAGGATTCAGTCCATATATTTTTGAGATATCAAGCCAATCTTGAAGAAAACTGAACTACATTTATTTATGATCCATGGTTTGGGGCTACAAAGTTCAGATGCTACCATTCATCTACTGGGAGATGTGTACAGTGAGTTAGGGTAGAATATGGTTCATGTAGTGACCAAACTTCTGATTACATTTAGCATCACTTAAGAGTAGGTAAAAGGTGGAAAATAATACAGGGCACTTTTAAGTGTGTGTTTTGTTTGAGCCATTTGCTTTATTACCCAGTTCACACATGTAGTTGCATATGCTTAAATTATTAGAAAATCTGTTTCAACTATAGCATCCCATTTATGAACAGGGGTAGTTCACATTTGTGACCCATTAAAGAGCTTCAGACCGGTCTACATTTATCTTTAAGTAACTTTTGGCCTTCATTTTTGCAATAGGAGTGCCTCATTTTAATGTATTGACCCTCCTACATCTCAGAGGTAGGCAAGCATTATCCCCAGTTTTACAGCTAGGAAACTGACAGATTAGTTTCCCAGCTCAAACAATTACATCTTTTCAAGTGCCTTAACCACACAATTGTCCTTCCTTCCACTGTAACAGTAGCAGGCTTCCTAGTTAGTATAGATGTGACCAAACTATATCCAAGTAACTGGCTTAAAATCCCAGACAGTTTAAGGCTTTTATCACAGTAGTGGGGATGCTGTAGCTCTGCTCAAGTGAAAAATTCTCTAAGTTTCAAAACAGCAGCCTTGTTACCAGGCTAATGTTTCTGGTCATCCAGATTTTTAAACCAGAGTAGGTCCCCTTCTATGCTACCAATTGCAACAATAGTGAAACCAAGTCCCCTTTCTCAGTTATAATAATGTAAGCATGGGCTTATTTAAAAGTCATGTTCACAACCATGAAGTCTAAAAACATGTTTCCTAGCTGGAAAAACTTGCATTCAGCTGACTGGACATGGGTTGAGTTTGACATTCTCTCCACTATGAAAGACAATCCTTCTGAACTATACATAGAGCTTTTGGATTTCCAAAAGCAGTTAATTGTGTCCCCATGAGAATTAGGCAGAGTCAGATTTACCACCTGTAAGAACAAGGTAGAAATATCTGTCCGTTTGACTCTGTATTTAACTTTAGTTCCACAGAAAGGGTGGTTGGACCCCCTTGTTTAATTAATCTGACAGGAAGAGCAGGCTTCAGCTATGTAGCCTGCTCAGCAGCAACACTGGAAAAGAACATTAACAGAAATAAAAGATACCTGTCCAGGAGCTCTTAAAAGCTGCCAACTACCCCTGTGTTTCTCTTGTCACTCTAGTTTAAAGTATGTTGTCACTCTTAAGTATGTTGCTTAGGGCCATTTTCAATACTACTGTTCTAAGGAATGCTTTTTCACTGTGTCATTTGTTCATTGACAGGGATGCCCTGGATGCTCTAGGATTGAAGAGATACTGTTGCCGTCGCATGCTGCTAGCCCACGTGGATCTGATTGAGAAGCTCTTGAATTATGCCCCTCTGGAGAAATAAGCAGTGGGTGGAAGGTTTCATACTGCAGCCATATGGGCCAAAAAGCACCACTAGCAAGCCTCCAACTGGACTATTTAGGAGTTACAGAGAAATGCAAGCCATTCATACACCTGCCAATGAAGGATTTCACTTTCCAGCCACAATACTGCCCCAGCCACTAATCTCTTCCAAGGAAGCATTTGAAAGATGAAATCCACTTACAGTCCAGCATTGGAGTTTGTTTAAAGTATGGATGGAAGGTTTTTTGCAACAGCCTGACAGTCAAGTAGGCAGCTTCCCTTTCCTTCAGTACTTTTAAGAAATTTTCACCCAGTAACAGTATTTAATAAAAAATTTTTTATGAAATGTAGCCAAGCTGTTTGGTGATTATTACAGAACTGTATTTAGTTATCCCCTTTCTCTCCCCAGTCCAATTTCAGTTGCTGGATAGAGTTTTAGTGTCCACTAAACTTGAAATTCCTTACTCCTGGTGTTAAAGTTAAAACACTAGTCAATGCTGAGAAGAAATTGTTCCTTCTCTTGAGCAGTTGTCTACACTAGTGTACAGGGAAGAGGCTGGGTCTGAAGTTCTGAGTGCCAACATAGTAAGGAAAGTAGGTACTGTGTAAGAAGAGAGGTCATTTTGTAAGAGCAGACATTCCTCTTCACGGTCAGTGATAGTCGGGGGTATTTCCTACCCCTGTGAAGGAGGCAGATGACCTTCACTAGAACTTAGTTTGGGAGCACCTATGCTTCAGTTAGTTTAGAACATTGACTGTGGAAAAGCAAAGGGAGCAGCAATTATAGCCCTGATCCTGCACGCACTTACATGCTTAACTTGTGAGTCGTCCCTCTAAAGCCAATTAACAACTTAAGTGAAGTTAAGCATGCATATTGGTATTGGCAGGACAGAGGTCTATGGCCTTGATCCTGCAAGGTGCCGAGCACCCTCCACCTGATTCAGCAAAGCACGTAGTCGGGTGCTCAACTTAAGAATACATGAGCAGTCCTATTGAAGTCAATGGGACTATTCACGTCTTTATGTAACATATGTACTTAACTTCTTTCCTGAATCAGGGCCAGAATGCTCAACAGCTTGTAGGACTGAACACTAGGTCCTCAGCAGTAACTCTCACATAAATCTTGGCTGTTACCTCTTTAAGAAAGAGTGAGTGTTAGATAAGTCTTTCTACCACGAGTCTGGAGGATAGTCACCCCTTAACCTCTGGATGCTGTCAGAAAAGACATCAATTTAGTCTCATAGCTAAAGGAAGGACTATACTTCTCATGCACCCTTCCCAACATGTGGTACCTGTATCTCTACTGACTGAAAGACTTAGTTTCCACATACAATTCCCCCCCTCACCACCCACAAAGAGTAAGATGCACAGGTCCTGCATTGTGTGTATGCCCAGAACTCTCCCCTTGAGAATTCAGCTTCAGCCTACATGTAAATGTCAGACACAATTCATAGCCACACTAGGTTGCTAGAAGAAAAACTGGAGCAGATAATACAATAATTCTCTAACTTGGAGACCATATTCCTTGGCAACATTCACTTTCTTGGCACATACAGCTCAGCGGCTGAGTAAGAAGTAACTGGATTTTTTCCCATAAAGAAAACTACAAAGTTGGGTTAAACCAAATCTGGCTTCTAGATGAGTGCTGTTTAATAACTAGGACTATTACTGGTCACAACTGCCTCAATACCTTTCATTGGGCTTTAACAATTCTCTCTAAAAGAGAAGTTACCAAGTTTCTAGCTATATTGATCAGTCCAAGGAATCTTTGTAGTTTAAACTTCCTTTTCAGTTTATTACTGACAGTTTTCCAAATGAAGAACTGCTGAATGTGGAATGTTATATTTTAAAACACATGCTTTATCCTAATGCAAAGGGCATTAAGTGATTAGTTTTGGCATTTGTGTTTCACAGTTGGATAGCTTATGTTCTGCACGTCTGCCATATTATCTAGGAAAACACATTAAAAACATTCTGTTTAAGGCTTCATGGTTAAAGGGACACTGTCGTGTACATTAGGTACCTTTTCAAAAGTAGACTCTTCCATTGGAGAACAATCCTGCACACTAGTGTATGGGGGCTGGATTAGATGAGCTAACATGGATTTATTTCTAGTCATAATTCCTTTGATATTAAGCAAGTACCCTGTTTTTACACACTTTTTAAAAAAGTCATCTTGGGGACACAAGTCTGTTTTCTTTCAGAACAGATGCAACACAATGTAGTGTGATAATAGAGGCAGTAGCTCTAGAGCTCTGTTTGTGTAGGTCCTACAATGGAAATAGTGATTCATTTATTAAAACCACAGATCTAGTTCAAAAGACATGGAGGGGGTCTCAACAGACATGCTTCTCTCGGGCTCCCATTGTGTTTGTGTTTAAATCTTGGACTTTCCTACCTTATGACTCCAAATTGAGTCTCTTTTAAAAAAAGGGGGGGGGGAGGGGAGAAATGGTAAGTCACAGTAAACAAGCACTGGAGGGAAAAAATACAGCACAGTAGACAACCTGTCTGCACCATAGTCCTAGCTAAGGTCCTGGATATGTCAAACATCCTGAGATTTGATATCAGCACAGAAAATGACCTGTCATAAGATCCCACAAATGGACAATGTACTGGACCAGGCTAATGCTTGCCTCAACACCACAAACCCTAGAGCTTTAGGAATAAAGAAGGTGGAAGGTGCTGAGCAGGAATGAGCACAAAACACTGGAAGATGCAACAGAGGTACATGAAGTACTTAGCTACAAAATTGAAGTCTTAGCTCAATCTCTCAACCTATACTTTGCTAATTTTGGAACTACAGATAAGGAAGAATCTAGTTAGTTAGCTAATTTGAAAACCTAGAGGCTGATCTCATCGGTATGAAGAAACTAGCATACAGAGTCCTTATGGCTTTAATCATATTTCATAAGCAGTAAGGAAACGGAGTTCTCCAACTTTCTTCTGATACTGCTCTTAATACAGTCCGTGGCCTGAGAGCCATCTGTAGTGCTTTCCCAGCTACTCAGACAAGACAACATGCTTTTATCCCTCTGAAGCAAAGCTTTTTAGGAAGAAAATTTAGGTTGTATTGTACCTAGCCAAATGAAAAAATGTAAGAGACAAGACATAAGAGGACTGTGAGGCAGCAAAAAGACTGAGCATATAATGCTACAGCAGCTTGTGAAGTTGTGCCATAGACACTAAGGCCCAGATCCAAAGGAACTTAGGTGGTGCAACATCCCTGTGTCTAACTTTTAGGGACGGGTTGGGGGGGCGGGGAAGTCATAGGAACAACACTGATCCAGAAAGCCTCTTTAGTGCTTTAACCACTGAATATGGGATTTCTGATGTGGGGCTCCCTCGGTCTCCTGTTGAAGTTGTGCCACTGGGGATAAACAATTGGAAAGTGATTGAAGCAGGGGGACTGGACCCTGAGTCTCCCACCTCCTAAGTGGATGCCCTAACCACTAGGCTACTCATACACTCTCTCTCTCCCCCAACCCTAGATTTTGGCAAATGTGGATTGAGGCCAAAGGCTGGCTGTTCAATTGGTAGAAACTGGCATGACAGGTTATGGCGCTATGTCAATTTACATCAGCTGAGCTGGACCAAGACTAAGATGAACACTTGTGTACCTATGTAGGGACTGACATGTTCTGAAAGATGTCGGGTAATGTGTGTTTGGAGTTCAGAAAGTCATCAATCCCTCCATCACACTGGTGAGATGAAAAACCAACACGGTCTGTATTTTTTGAGTGTGGAATAGGTGTATAGAGTGCTTTCAGTTCATTCCAGTCATCAAAACAACACAGTAATTAGAGTTCTAAGCATTTGAGGGCATGTTTCTATTTCTAAAATAGAATGTGTAGGTTTTTCAAGAACACCCCCTCTCCCCACTCCTACACCCATTCTTATCTATTTAAGCTGTTCGGAAAAAGTAATGTTTACATTGGGAAAGTCCAGTTGTCTTTCCTATTTTAGAGGTGGGTTTTAGAAAAACCCTCTTTAAATGTTTAGTGCAGAACCCATTACAGGCTACTAAATGGAAGTACTTATTCTGGGACAATGGTGCATCCCCATTGATTTCATTGGGGTTGCACCCACGTAGTAGAGAAGAATTTGGTGCTGGCTCTGTGTGCTGCTGAGTAGATAATTTAATATGTGCACTAAAGAATAAAGATCCCAAACCTGTAAGGAACTCCATTCAGGCAGATCCCTGTGTCCACATAGTGCTCCTTGCAGAATCAGGGCCTTAGCAGGCAGTCATGTGTTTACAAGAACTTGAATCTCCTGCATATTTTGTATTATTGTTGCACATAGTCAGCATTTGTGTTAGGCTGCTGTTATTACACAGAAGTGAATTTAAGTGTAAACAGGACACTTGAGTTCTTGAATACAGTTCTCAATCCTCAAAAAATTAAGTCACTTTATTACAGGGAGTTCCAAGGCTATTATAATACTTTAATTACAACTGTGTAACTACCACAGGATGCATTTGCATTTCTCCCATGAGTCTGTAAATATGAGCATAGTATCGGGAAGGCTATTTCTGGAAAATGCTTACACTAATAGTTTTTCTGAATACTTAGTGTTCCATCTTGCTCCCATAAAAGACTGTCTGGTAGACGGTTTGCCCTTAACATTGAGCCCAGAGGTGAAATCCTAGCTCCAATGAAGTCAATGAGAGTTCTGCCACGGACTTCATTGGGGCCAGGATTTCACCCCTGGTCCTTTGACTATGAATGCGCCAAGAGTGGTTCTCTTCCTACAGCTGTCACTTAGATGTTGTGTAAGAAAGATGAAGGAGAAATGCTAGAGTCTAACATGAGCACATCAGATTGTCTTTCTAGGCCACCAAGTCTATTTGAAAAGAGTCATCAAACTGATGCACAGCAGAAATAATCAATATTGAACCTTGAAAGCTAAGATGGGTTTTGTTTTGTTTGGCAAACTTGATCCACCCAGAAGGGAGAACTTTTCACTTCAGCTTACTTTACTCAGAAACACACTATAGAAAGAGATCGTGCTACTGGGGCAACGCTAAATTAAATGTAGAAATCTGTCAGCTAGAGGACCTATCGATATCACAGAGATTTCACCACAGTATTGTCGCTTACCTGCTTCATAATCATTCTTATTTTTCAAATGGAGTTTGGAATTCTATGTTGGAAGGATGCATCTAAGATTATATTAACCTGAAACTAGAACACACATAAAATAAAAAAAACGTTAATAGAAAGAATTAAACAACTAAAAGCAACCTGAATTATAGGCTGAGTCATTGGCTGTTCAGTGCCTAGCACAATGGGGCCTGATCTTTGACTGGGTTTTTAGGACTCTAACAAAAATGGTGAGTGAGCAATATGAGACAGCTATTTAAGGGGGAAGGGATATCTCAGTGGTTTGAGCATTGGCCTGCTAAACCCAGGGTTATGAGCTCAATCCTTAAGGGGGCCATTTAGGGATCTGGGGCAAAAAAAACTGTCAGGGATGGTACTTGGTCCTGCTGTGAAGGCAGGGGACTTGACTTGATGACCTTTCAAGGTCCCTTCCAGCTCTATGAGATAGGTATATCTCCATATTAGAAGTTCTTCAGGGTAGAGATTGTGCTAGATCCTCTACAAAAGCATAAGACACAATGGGGCATCAGTATTATTACAACATTGTTTATAGTTCTTTGAAACGGCAATTTTAACAAAGATATTCTTGATCCCACCTGTGCAGCACATGAACTGAAATACATTTAGTGCAGCTGCGCACAAAATCTTGGGCCTCAGACCTTCAAGGGCAGTTCTACTCTGAAAAGTGACCTTGTAAACATCTCATTGGAGGGTTCCATGTTTACTGTCTCATCAGTGACTCCAGATCAAGTATCCAGAGTTTACGTGATTTTCCAGCTGCCAGTCCTGCAAATTCAACCTGGACTTTGATACTGTTGATGAATGAAGATATAACATAGCCCTTTATGCTAGAGATCTGCACCTCCACTCGAGATTAACACGGGAGCATTCCTAGGAGGATCTCTACATACCAGCACTTTGTAAGAGGAGTTTGCACCTGCTGTGGCTCTGGCACCCTATTTACAGAGCGATACACACAGTCAAAGCCTCAGTGAGCCAGTCAGACACCTCCTTTCATAATGCCCCTCTATAGAACTATAACCAAGATGCAGCACCCCTGAGCAGTGCACAGGATTTCCATAGCCTGACCCACTTTTTTGTGGTACCTACTCTACATGTGCTGTGCTGAATGTAATCATAATGCCTTGTAAGAGCTGAATCAGAAATAGATGCAGGAAAATCCTTTATTTATCCTTCCCAAATGTAAGAGCAAAAGCTTTAATAAAACCGGTTGGTTATTTTCTGCTTTTGGGGGCAGACCTAATGGTGATCAAAGGAAGCATTTCATCAGCTGTTGGGTGTGCAAGGAATAAACATAGTTAACACTCCTACAAAGCCAAATATGAGGGGCTCTGGCCCAAGTTTTCCAGAAGTGACTAGTGACTTTGCATGCCCAATATGAGGCAACTTGAAGAAGCCTGGGTTTCAGAGGGCAGACGCTCAGGACTTTCTGAATATCAGACCCCTCTACAAGGTGTCTTAAGTTGGGCACCCCAAAAGTCACCAGTTGCTTTTGAAAAATTTAGGCCTGTGGTTTTCAATAAGAAATACCTGAGCCAAAACGTTAGGAGCCACACTTTGCTCAGTATCAGCACCCTGTCTACTTGAAATTAACTAAACAAAGGCCTGCACTAAACCCCTGGATTTGAATGTGTTCTACCTCAATATTATGCTCTTCTTAATACCAATGATATCTCAATGCTTTAAATATGCCATGTGTATTAAACAAAATCATCATCAATACCTCTCTTTAGGGACCTGATCTGGGATGCTGACCTCAATGAGCTTCGAATGTGGCCCAACAGCCCGATCTGATCCTCCCTTGACAGGCTGGGATGTTTCCCATCTCTCTGCCCCAATGAAGGCCATGTTAACTACTTGCCAGGAGCAGAAAGACCCCACCTAATTAGCACACTCATTTGCATAACTTAAAACAAGCAGTAAATATGCACAGCTATGGGGAAGAAAGGACCAGCTTGTAGGTAAGGTACTGGGCTGGGTCTCAGGAGATCTGAGTGCAGTAGCAGAGCCAAGGACAAATTTCCCAAGTGAGCTTAGACAAGTCACCTAATTGCTCTGTGCCTCAATTTCTCCCACTTGTGAGACAGCTAGCTAGTTTATGAGGCTTTCAGATACCATTATGACAAGCACCATTGAAAAGTCTTCAGCTGATGTAATAGTCCTAACATTTGCTTCTACTTGTATCTTTCCAGACTGATAAATAGAAGTAACTTTTTGAAGACTGCAGTTCACTTGCAGTAAGTTGATCAGCTTCATACTCATTCTGCAATTACAGCACAGCCAGGAACTAGGTTCTATTATTCCTCTATGGGTTGTGTTCAGCCCTTGGGCACCGTACTGTGCACTCATGCAATATTGGATGGAGCTTTTACTGGGAATTTAATTATGTACAGAAACCCTACCCCTGGGCTGGCAGACACACACAGTGCAGAACACAACAGGTAGGTTAACCACTTTAACCATCCCTTTCTAGATATATTTCCTGCTTTCCCTTTATTTAATAACTTGTTTAAAAACTGCTAGTGGGAAAGGAGAAAACCTCATAAGTTCTCCAACAGGTGGAGTCTTTAAATCAAGGTGGAATCTCTTTCTAGAAGAGATACTCAAGTTCAATGAATAGTTGTTGGGCTTGAAAGTCTATGCAAGATTTCCGATTATATTATCATCACAGTAGTCATTGCTAGTCTAAAATCTATCAGGTTATAGTCTAGTGATCTCAACTTGTTTATTCACAGACTGCTGTGACTACTACAAGCTAGTCCAAGTTAACACCTCTGAACTGCTTTCCGGTTATCTACAGGTGTGAGGGGAAAGGAGAGATCCCCCTGTTCATCTGCTTGAAAACAGGCTAAGGAGTATAAGACTCCAGGTGTGGCACATTCCGGTGATTAGCTTGGCTTCGGTACCCTCCCTAACAGGAAGTTTCTCCTAGCAAGGTGTCCGTATGCTCTAGTGAGCTCAATGCTGGGGCAGGGAGGACGTTGAGCTCATTGCCAAGATAAGGGCCTTGGGCTGGGGGAAGAATAGAGCAAAGAAGCAGGGTGGAGTGTATGTGCTTGATAATCAACTGACACCTTATTTCTGTGTGTGTGTGTGTGAAAGGAGCACTGAGGAGGCAGGAGAGAGAAGAAGAGGGGATGTAGGAAAGGGAGAGTAGGAACGGGAAGTGGATCTTTCCTGCATCTCCTTAAACATCTCTTGTATAAGGTAAGTGCCATTAAGTCCCCTCTTTGGGAGTGGGGAGATAGCTGAACCTGAGAGGAAAGTTTCTATATTTCCCAGGATTGTGGCTGACTCTGTGTGATGACTTTGCAGCCAGTCTCTCCCATGGAAGTGTTGAAACTTGTACTTGGATCTTCTTAGCAACTTGTTTATTTATATGACTATTTCTTTCTACAGCACTGGATAACGGGAAACTCTCCGATGTCTTCTAATCAGAAGACAACTCATCCCAATCTGCTATTTTTCCACAAGGGACTCTGCCTAAAGCCTGTCTTCATCTACCTATATTAAATTCTCTTCATTCCCTTTGTCAGCTAAATCTGCAATTTTGTCAAAGGAGGCAATCAGGTTTGTCTGGTACGATCTGTTCTTTATGAACCTGTGTTGCTTATCGCTTATTGTGTTGTTCTCTCATAAGGGACTGACACATTGATTCCCTTACTATATTAGCACAACTTGAAAATGCACTTGCTTGCAACAAATGAGTGAAACTGACAAGTGGGTGTGCAGACCTTGCTAGAGATCAGTGACCCCTGCTGGAAGCACTGCTGGCAGAGTGAGGAGAGGGCTGTTCGCGTATCAGGGGGAACTCTGACTTCCTCTTTATTAGTGATCACTTCTAAGGGCCTGATTCAAAGGCCAAGGAAAGATTCCCACTGACCTCAGTGAGCTTTAGATTAGGCCCTAAATCCCCTAGTGCCTCACTTCTTAACTATTTAAAACAGGAAATTTGTTCTCTCATCAGTTGCAAGTCTTGCCCTATTGTTTCTCGTGTATGTTAGTTGGTAGATATCCTGGTAACTAACACACCGCCTGTGGTTTATAGGATGCCAACAATTAATTCTCTTCCCTTTTTCTCCATTCCTGCTCCACAGAGCTTCACGGCTGACTCCACTGCTGTTCTCAATCTGTATTCCACTGCCAGCGTCAATATTTCTCTCATATAAGGCCCATGTGCAGGCTATTGCTGTATAAAATGAGAAAGTGAGGCAACTGCATTATTGAAGCAGTTCTTAGACCTTCTGCTGTGCGTAATCTAGTAACTTTTAATAGTAATATCTTAGCATGTGTAGTGCTTCAGAACACGATAG
The DNA here is from genome assembly GCF_002925995.2 of Terrapene triunguis. NCBI lineage: Eukaryota > Metazoa > Chordata > Testudines > Emydidae > Terrapene > Terrapene triunguis. Next base: position 254,354 of record NW_020664522.1, on the reverse strand, counting down.
GCCCACTTTTTGCAAGGGCAAAGCACATTGGGGGGCTGCGCTTTCTTGACAGTCTGGCCATGAGCATCACAGTGAGAGCTCCTGGGCACTGAGTGCTATTGAACACCTGGCCCTGATTTATGTGCCTAAACAGGAGCTGAGATCTCTTGAATGTCGGGCCCTAATTGTGGGTGGTGAGCCCTTGGAAATCTGTCCCCCCACAAACACTGAATAACAAATCTCCCAAAATCTCCGCGGAGGGAGATAAATGGATTTATTCCCTCCATAGATTGGGAGAGCTAGGAAAAGTGACATGCCCGAGGCAACATTATGAATCAGTGACAGAGACAGATTTAGAACGCAGGCGTTCCTTAAATTCTGAGTCTTTTTTTATGATTTCTTTCCCATTACTACAGCCCTCCTCTGCACTCCACCCTTCCCTAGTCAGCAGCTGTCAGAAGCTGGGGAACCCAGCTGCTTTCTTGTCATTTGGTCCTGGCCGTGCCATGGGATTAAATTCACTCTGTACAGCATCTGTCTACAAGTGTCTCGGGGACCCAGGGCTCAGTCACTGCCTGAAGTAGCGTCTCCTGGTGCTGGTGTAATTTGGTTACTGACATGACTTTAATACAACCCTTAAGTATGCATTTGTTTCCAGTAAGCCCTTGAGTACAACCAAGTCCTTTTTATATTGAAATCCAGGATCCTCCATAACATTTTATTATGAGGTTTGCTATTTTTGGAGCTGCAGTTACCCTGTTATGAGCAAGGCACATAACATCTTTTGATATGAAATCATTAAGGGCACAGCAGAGTTCATTACAGGGGCATTTCACTGTATTAAGAACAAATCAATACCACATACTAATATAGCAACATGATACCTGGCTTCAGTTATGAATAATATAGCTAGAAATGGAGACCATATTCTCTTGGCCTCAGTGTGCTCCTCTTCCAATATATTACCTGTTGTGTTTTCCCTAGTTGTTGTGATGGATTTATATTTGGACATGATCCAATGGCTGTTTTTTGAGATATCTGAACACTATATTTTTAAGGCATAGGAGAAAGATGTAACTTCCTGATCAAGCAAGGATGCAGGTAGACCCCCATTGATTTCAATTGAGCTCCATGGGGTCCTTCCAGAGAGAGATCATTGGAGGATTGGGGCCCAAAGCACCATCTTTTCATGCTTGGCTCATGCACATTTCCCTAAGTAACAAATAACTACGGAACAAGCTTTAGAAACTTCAGCCTAGGAGAGGATTTTGAAGGGAGGGAAGAGGGGAAGTTATAAAACATTTTAAGCAGAAGGGAGGGCACTGCTGGCAGCAAATTCTCTGGAAGGGTCACTTTCCTTTGAAATGATCTGCCCTGGATCAAGATCTGAATTAGCTGTCCTTCTGGGCATGCTGTATAGCCTATCTAGTTGAGTCGGCATTGGCGGAGGGCTGAGGTGGTACAAGGTGGGCTTTCTGTCTACTGGTAAGGTGTTGGGAGGGTGGGGGGGGGCAAGGGCATTCTAAACTGTATTATTAATGTGACTAAATGATGGGCAGAATTCTTTCCAAGGAAATCAACGGTAAGTCTATCCCATAAAAAGAATTGGAACTCTGGCCTTCCCCAGCCACCTCCCTTCCAGAGTTTCTCCGTAACCATCAAGCCCTGCTCTTGTGCATCTTGAAACATTTTCTTTTGTAGCTGACCCGGTGACTTTTTTTTTTTTTTTTTCCCCCACCGCCATCACGTTTCTCGTGCCCATCACAGTGTCTGATGTTGATGTGAATCTCTTTCAGCAGTAACTTGGTTGGGGTAACTCAATAATCCCTAGAGAATGATGGGGTGGCTTTGTTCAGCAAACAAACAATTATTCAAGAGTGGATTTTAATTATTTTTTGCCTCTTGAAATTATGCTTAATGGAGAAGAATAGCCATTTGTCAAGGCCACACTTAACGCTGACTGGAACCAAAGGGGGTTTTCTTAAAGCCACGCTGACAATAAAAAATCAAGTTAGCAATGCTTGGTGCTGTAGGCTTTCTCCATAATGATCTGACATGCTCAAGCCATTATTAACTTAATGCTTTCATTTACTAGATCATTCCTGGAGGAAGCCCTCCTGGTCTAACTGCTATTGCTAGTTAGAAAAAAGTACAGTTAATAGCTTGAGCTGCACTAGAAAAGGCCTACAGCTCAAGACAAAGTTAATTCAGTTTCGCTTTGTTAAATTTCTAGCATGAACTTAAGCAAAGCCTCTTGTTCTACACTTCCAGCCCAGATGTTAAGTATTTCATTATTGTGAATTTATTTGTAAGCTTAATTATAAAAGTACTGAACTTCCAACTTTTCAGGGCACAGTTAGCTTTAGGGCTTCGTATATTAGAAAATGTTACCAATTGTCTTTAAACGCAGTAAGAGTCGTGTTAGCTGGCATGGTACTGACTGGTCAGTGTTGACAAAGACAAGTTCTGTTTCAGCAACCCAGAGTTTAATCGTGAATAGCTGACACAGTGCTGAACATAGTTTGCCCTGTTCTGTGATGACTAGTCAGTTACATTTAGTGCTACTCATCTCGTCTCATTCGTATCTGAACAAGGCTAACACTAGTAATATAGACAGGCCTTAGTGACAGGGCCGGCTTCAGGCACCAGTGTAGGAAGCAGGTGCTTGGGGCGGCCAATTCAAAGGGGTGGCACTCCATCCGGTATCGGGGCGGCATGTCCGTGTCTTCAGCGGCAGTTCGGCGGCGGGTCCCTCATCCGTCTTTTCCTCTTTGAGCTGCCGCCGAAGAGGAAGAGAGGAAGGACCCACCGCCAAACTGCAGCAGAAGAAGCAGCGTGATTGAGCTGCCGCCAAAGTGCCGCCGCTCGTCCTTTTTTTTTTTTTTTTGCTGCTTGGGGTGGCAGAAAAGCTGGAGCCGGCCCTGCTTCGTGATAACTTGGACTGTAAGCTGTTGGGGTATGGACTGTCATGTGCTCTACCGGCAGAGTTCCTGAGAAGCAATGAGTCGCAGATGTCAGTGCAATTTCTTTTCTTTAACAATTGCATCTGCAACATCATGGATGATAGCAGATTCAGTATCTTCCTCAGAAAAACTCTAGACTGTTGCCATTCTATCTCTAGCCTACTTCCTGTTAGATACCTGCAGGGCCCACAAGATGACACTGTGCTACAATCTGTGCGTACAGCCCCTAGCGCAGTGGGACCCCATCTCAGCTGAGGACTAGTGCTAGTGCAATAGAAAGCGAAGCACTTTCCAAGGGTGTGTGGAGAATACAGTTTATCTGTGTTCATATACAAATTCCAGAAATCTTCTGCCTATAAAACAAACAGAATTGAATTAACTCAAAGCAAAACAATATTTGCCACCAAACAAAAATTGAAATACTTGCTGAAACTAGATTTGTTTTCCCGATTGAAATCAATGTAATAGAAATGTGGTTGACGTTCAGCATTTTCATGGCTACATAACCGCTTCGGTGCAATAATTTTTATTATTATTTCTATTACAGGAGCACTTTCAGGTCCCCAGACAGATAAGAGTTGGGCTAGGCATTGTGCATACACACGGTAAGAGAAACCTGACAAGACAAAGGAAATATTTGTAGCCCTGTCTGTACAAATGGGAAACAGAGGCACAGAAAGACTAACGACCAGATTTTTCAAAAGGGCCCAGCTGCATCTATGAGTGGGGCCAGATTTTCGGGTGAGCTCAGCTCCCATTTGGGAAAATCTGGGTTTAGATGCCTAAGGTGCTGACCCCTCCTCAGCTCCATAGAGAACAGAGGAAGCTGGCAAGTGCTGAGCACGTCTGACAATCTGGCCCCTTCTTCTAGGTGCATAAATGGGCACAGAACTCTTTTGACTTGGCCAAATCTGTGGCAGAGCTGGCAAATGAACTCAAATCTCCTGACTCCCACTCCAGTGCTTTAGCCAGAGTTAAAGAAAAAGTTTTACTGGGGGAGGTTTGTATTTTAAAAATCCAGCTCCATTCTATTTGATTCAGGGGTGTATGAATCTGAAACCTGGATAAATCATTGAAATATTCCTTTTGAGACGATTGTCACATGGATATAGACCTGACAGACCATAAATAAATTAACTCTGAGCCGAACCCCATCAACCTAGCATGAGGTATGAAGCAAAGAAGCACCAGATCAGTCTTAGGCTGGATATTATTTAAAACCTTCATGAATGGCCCGGGGGATGGAGAGGGAATAAATTACACTATTGGTCACATTTGCAGATCAGACAAAACTAGAAGGGACTGAAAAAACACAGGAGGATGAATGGAAATTATAGTGTGACAAGGAGAGATGGCAAGTCGAAATGTGATGAGGTCTGATTCAGCTAAATGTAAAATACTGCGTGACGCACAAGCGTCGGCACATATAACAGGAGAGAGCGGTCTCAAGAGGAGCAATGTGGAAAACGAATGGGGGGGCGGGGCTAGTCTGCAATGTGACAAAGATGGGGGGGGGGAAGCTAAAAATGCCCTTCAGCGGTATATAACCAGGGTTGGTACCTGTAGGAATAGAGGGGTAAGGCTGGCTCTTTTTACAACCTTGGTTAGATAGGATTTATTATTTGTACTGCAATAGAGCCTAGTGGCCTCTGTGTGCCAGGTGCTGCACGTACACATACAGATAGATACTAGAACTCTAAATAGACACGACAGGCGAAAGGAAGAAAGGGGAGTCTGTGGCAGAGCCAGGAACTGATCCCGATCTCCTGAGTCCCAGCACAGTCTTACATTACAGAACAGGCATCAACAGCTTAGAGAATCCAAAGCAAGGGAGTTAAAGGTTTAGAAGATGTGAACAGTGGGGAGAGGCCTAAATGTGGATTAAATAGGCAGATCTTGGAGGAAAAGGAGCAGAGAGACATACCAAAGCTAAGCAATAGCTCAGTATCTCTGAGGGCATGTGTTCCAATGATTACAGTACAGCATTTTATAATACTGGATCCTACAGAAAATCCACACATATGCCTGTGATTCAGGACCTCTGGATTCCATTGCCTGCTTTGCTTCTGACTTGCTGTGTGGTCTTGGACAAGATTTGGCTGCTCTGTGCCTCAGTTTCCCCATCAGTAAAATGGAGATAATACCTCACATGGGTGCTGTGAGCCTTAATAAATGATTATGAGATTCCCTTCAATGAAAGGGCTTTGGGAAGCAGCTAGGGTAATGTTACCATTACCAGTGTGAAAGGTTTTAATATAAAGATATAGGGCAGGATTATTTATAGTGCTTCAGAGTGGCCAGAGCCCTGGCTTGAAAATTAAACTGGGCATGTCTAGGTTGGAGAGAAAGCAATGTGTGTGCTGTGGAATGACCTGCCGATGAGCTTGGATATTCCTGGGAGAGGCAGCCGGCCTAGACATCCCTCAGGTAGGGGAGCAGCTGGTGCTTTGTTGCTGCCGGTGTGTGAGAACAGGTCAGCTAAAACTCCAGAACTCAAGTAGAAGAGAGTCCCTACCCCTGCAGGGAGCAGTGCTTCTTTGAGAACCTGAGCAGGTTTCTATGGTGACCACTTAGTGGGGAGCCATTTTAGTGGGAACCTTCATTCTGAGCAAATTAGGAAACAAGTTGCTCTGCTGCTTCCACTACAAACTCCTTTCCGTCCCCCTCCCCCCCCCCTCCCAATGCAGCAGCACGGCAGGTGTGTGTTGCCCCTGCTGATTGGGCAGCCAGAATAAAGGAAAATTGGGCTGGATGGCGGGAGAGCCGGAGGCGTCTCATATGTGAGAAGGAGAAGAGCTGATCTGAAAACCTCGCTTTCCCCTCTTGCCTCTGCTACTGTAACAAATCTGCGGCTGCCTGGGACATGGTGGTTGTCACTACACTGCACACTGCGGCCCCCAGGATTTCACAATGGCAGCAGGGATTTCACCCAGATCCTCCTCCTGTTTTCAAACAACAGGACTGTGTTCTCTGTTTTGAAAAAGAATCTCCATTAGCTGCTACCAATATATAGCCTAGGACACACAGCTGAGCAGTTCTGAATCAGGACAGCATAGGCCAACCAATTCATTACAGTAGTTAACTCTGTAAAGCATTTTGGGGGAACAGTTTGAAGGAAATAGGCTGCACATTGCATATCTTATTTGTATACCTCCTTGTCTAAGCAGGGTCAAGGGAGGTCAGTGCTTGGATGGAGACCTTCAAGAACACCCACGTGCTGTAAGAAATAATGCTTGCGAATCAGTCCAGGGCACTCTTCCCTCTTAGTCAGTACTGAGTAAATGCCCCAGCATGGCATTAAGGGCACTCCCACCCTGGAGGGCACATAGGGTGAGCCATGCTTCTCAATTATTCTTCAAAGTCTCAGCTTGCATTTTAAAAAAAGAGTTCATCTCGAGCTGTTACAATTGCAAAGAAAACCTTCAACACATAACATAAGTGTAACCAATGCTGTAATGTCTGTCTGCCTGAGTCTGCAGAGAGCCTGAAACAATAGTGCTGAAGACCAAGCTGTTCTATTCACCTCACTGAGTGCTAATTCAGAAACCAATGATGGTACTTTACATACCACCATTGTTAACTATATCACTGGTCTCCAAAACGTGTAACAATAGAGAGGACGTATATTGTGAAGACCTGCACAATCTGCTTAGGGGAGCCCTTATTTTGGGTAGGCCTTTTACAGCACCTGGCCAAACTGAAAGGAGATGCTTGTGGATTTGTTTCCTGATGGTGGCTCAGCTGCCCAGAGTTTGGGAAATCCTGCCCTGGGGTATGTTTGCAAGAGTGTTAGCACTTGAGAGGAACCAGCATTTCACGAGGGAACATAGCTCACTCTCCCGGCCATGCAGGAATCTTTCCTTCAGTGTGAATAATAGCACCTGCTGCTAGCAAGAGGTGCTGGAAATGCCCAGCACTGAAAAGCTATTGTCTGTACCATGGAGCAGCGATTAGAAAGAGAGAAAGCAACTGATCTTAATGTGCTCAGTGTGTGAATTTCTTTCCCTTAATGTAGGCAGTGGTTACGATGCCAGGGAACAGGCTTCTTTTACAGTGAGTAAGATGATTTTAAATCCCTGTATGCTTAATGGTTGAACAATGATTCATTGAATACATTTGTTGGGCACCAGCCATCCCTGCTGTTCATATGATTATAGCTTGAGTGAATAAACCCCCCGCAAACTTACCTTTTCTAGGGACTCTGCATAGATCTTTCTGTTGTCTATTCCTCCTCCCCTCTGAGCAAGCCAGGAGATATCACCAACACAGCCACAGCCCCTAGTCATGATGTGGCTTTTAAACAGAACAACTTTATTAGCTAGTGTTTTTCCTGCAGTAACCTCTCTCCAAAGAGGAAAGTGACACAGTTGGAGGTTATAATAGCTGCACTTTAATAGCATGGAAATAGGCCAGGTTACAAACAGCAGAATAGTAAAACCCCAATTGCTATTTAGCATCTTATAGCAGCTCCCAGGGCCGCGTGTGAGCAATGTTAGCCAGCGGTGCAGTGAGCAACACATGTGCACCTCACAGGCACACACCTGGCCAATGCGTGACGCGTGTGCAGCGCCTCGGTCCCTGCGCCAGCCGTGCTAACCAGTGCACTGTGAAGCAAAGACAGGCGGCTGGCAGTGAAACGCTAACAGGTGCCCTGGCAAGGGGCTAACATCTCGCAAATCCCGATTTCAGTGTCAGCCACCATCCACATTAGTACAAAAACAGTTATACAAAACATCAGTCATGGCTAAAAGCACCGTTCTGCAACTAAGGCGCTTGCAATATTACGTTCTCCATGAAGCAGTGTGCTTTGCTGAACCCCACTCAGAGCACTAAGAGGAGGGCAGAGCAGCATGAGGCAGATTCATAGATTCGAAGGCCAGAAGGGAGCACTGTGATCATCTCGTCCGACCTGTATAACACGGGCCCTTGGACTGCCACAAAATAATTCGTTTGATCAAGGGGATGAAGGATATTATGGGCAGCCCCATGGTCAAAGAGAGGGAGTAAGTGGGGCTGGAGATGGGAGGGGGGGCTAGTGTCTGTGCACAGGCGCCAGGGGAAGCAGCAGCCAAGAACAATGCCAAGGAGGGAATTCATAGGCTGCAAAAGAAACAAGCTTTACGAGGTCTCTTGGGAAACCCTCCAGATTAAATAGGAGACGTGGGAGGAGTGGGGCTCTCTGTAGAGATCCCAATACATTTTCTTGGCTTGGCATCTCCAGGAAGATGGTGAGAAGGCAGTTGGGTTAGTGTGGGGCAGACGGCACTGGGGAGAGGACAATGGGGCCAGGGAAGGGGCAGTTGGGTTAGTGTGAAGCATACGGCAATGGGGAGGGGCAGTGGCGTTATCCTGAGGTGTGAAAGTGAGGAGGACTATCCCAGTCAGAGTGGGGTGTTTTCCAACACTCCCAAGGGACCAGAGATTTTGTCGTGTGCCCATTGGGCTCCAAGAGCTAAGCCAATTAGAACCGTGATGGGCGTAACAAAGTGTAACTGGCCCGCCCTGAGCTCAGGACGTACAAGTGAATGAGCTCATCCTGAGCCGATGGTGCTCAGTGGAGGAAGTGCTGTGTGATACTTCTGGCTGGGCCAGTTCCAATGCATGTGAACTGCCCAGGGAGGAAACAAAGCTAGGAACATGAGGGAAAGACAGGCAGAGGGTGAACCAAGAACTGTATTTATTACATAAGGTGGTTTGAACAGGCTTTTGCTCTCACATCCCCCCTTTTAGGCCTGAGTACATTGCAACATTTCCCCATGCCCCGGCCAACCTTGGCACAGTCTGCGATAACTGAATCTCCCATGTGATGTGAAAATGCACATTTTTCTAGAGCTGCGACTAACTTCCTTCCATCAGAGGAGGGGAGCAGAGGGCTCTCCACTTCTGGAGTTATGTGCAATATGCTCTCCTCGGGTCTGGCGAGGCACCTGGCAGGCGCACCCCCTAAAGCTGCACCATTTGCATTAGGCCCAGCTCGGTTAGCTGGGATGCAGCAATGCTTCATCCGATGACTCTATGTGGGATGCACAGTGCCACTCTGTGGTCAGACATGTTAATGGCAGGACATTTCTCCAGGCTTTCGCTCCTATCACATTGGCACAGGGCTAATAAGGGGGGCACTTGTGGTTTACGGTTGTCATTTTTAATTCCTACGGCAAACACAGGGTGAGCTCAAAGCCGGATTGCAAAGAGGCTGTCAGACTCATCTGCTCCTGCACTCTCCGTGCACACGTCCAGGGCTGAGGCTAGACTGCTGTGAGCTATGCCAAGGGCACGGGTGTGCCCAGGCCACAGACACAGGAATGCATCCCTGCAGCACAGGCCCCAAGACAGAAGCAGAACTCATCGTATAGCACCACACTGCTGCTGCATTCCACTGACCTGCAGTAGCCAGTGCAAGCCCCTGTACCAGATGTGGAGGACTTCAGTTAAGTATAGTGTGCGTGGGTGGGTGCAACTGGTGGTCAGACGGTAGAGCAGAATTAACCACGGAACAGGGCTCTCTGGCCAGGGGTTGGACTCACTGCTCACACACATCCTGCCTGTTACTGCTGCCAGGACTTGAACACAGCCCCTGGCAGGCCAGAGGCAGCAGCACTAGCCGCTGGGCTGGATAGGAGCTGCCCCCTGGCAGAGCCTGTGGGAGCTGTACTGAGCTTGCCTCTGCTGTCACTCTTTGCACTAGGGCAACGAATGTGAAGCTGAGCATGCGGCACAGTGTGTGCAAACACCTCTGTGTGCGCTCACTCAGGGCCTGACTCCATGAGCTGCTGGGTCCGCAGCTACCTTAGGAGCTGTGGTGGCTCAGCACCTTGCGGGACTGGACCCCTATCAAGCTGGCTAAACAGTGCCATGGAACTAATTTGTCTCCTGCTTCCCACTCTATTCTCCCAGATCAACTTGTTCAGGTTTGAAGGACCAGCTGGGTCCAGCAGGTTTTTTTATCCTGTCCCATGCTCCCTATTTATTCAACCCTTGTTATTTACAGTGTGTACTGTATACTATGCACACTCGTGCCCTGAGACACATGCTTCAGCCTGGGCCTGATCTGAAGCCCAGTGAAGCCAATGAGAGTTTTCCCATAGACGTCCATGAGCTCTGATCAGGCCTCTTGTTGGGGAACAGGAGGTGCCGAATGCTCTAAACTTGTATTGGCTTCAATGTGAGTTAATAGCTCTCGGCACCTTGCAGGATTGGATATCCAGGAGCACTGAGCATCAACAGCTCCCAGGACCTGCGAGTGCTCAGCACTCTGAAAACCAGCTCCTGTAGATCTGCGCTTTTCAAGCTTTTCCATATGGAGACCCCCACTCCCACTTAGCAATATGGGAAGGGCAGGGTTGTTGTGATTTCCTCACATTTGTTTGCAACCCCTTTGAGGATCGTGAACCCCCAGCTTTGGCCTGTTTTCTCTGAGACCCTTCCTGTCGCTGTAGACCCTGCAATCCTGCTAAACCACTACTGCATGTTATCTCTTTGGTACTGGTACAAAGGATAAGTAGAGAGTCTTTAGCTTTATTGTCAATTGACCAGCAACTTAAACTGAGTTATAAAAACAAACAAACCATGAATATGACATGGGGGAAACAGCTCAGCGGACAAGGCCTGGTCACTCCCTCCCTCTGGACAGTATGCCTTCCAGGGAGTGGGGATAGACAACTAGCAATACACACTTAAGTAACTAGAAATATTGCTTCAAGCAATGTGCTCAGTATTTTCCTTTTTGTTAATAGTCAACTTCTCAGGAACTGAAGTGTAAAACGAGCAATAATTTAGAGTTTTATCCTTTAGAGCGTTCTGTAATAATTTAGGTTCTCTTTCCCCCTTCCACCACCCCAGGGGCAAAAATGCCCCTCCCACATGCTCTTTGCCTGTGTTAGCATCTAGAATGATTTCATGTTGCTGCTGCATTGGGGATTCCCAGTTTCACCTGCCCTGATTTTTTCTCATCACCTTTTAACCTCTTACCGGGAGGCTTCTGGTATATGGAGCAAAGTCTCCTGATAGTGTAACAGGCCCTGTGGGACACTGGGGGATTCCACAACTGTTAACTGTCCGGCTGCTGGGCTCAGTATGTGCCCAGAGTCACAACAAACTCCATAACAAAAGGCCAAGGAAGGGAATAAGTCACTCAGCTTATACTGTCTTCCTGCAGTGAACGCACTTTCCCAACCCACACTCCACCTCTGTTCACTCTTACTGACAGAGGAAGTGTCTCCAAGGACCCACAGACACTCTTAGGCTGGGACTCTCAAGGCGGCCAACCCACACAGCCCTGCATTATTCACTTTACTGCACAACCCAGCATGTGCTTTTAAGTCATCACTTCACCCTGGATCTGAAGGGACTGAGAGGGGAGTAATCAGTTTGGGGGACGGGATTTGCAGTTGCTGATCATCAAGGGTAAATTACATGCCTTAGTAGCTTGTGATTTCTCCCCTCCAGCACCAGGACCACAGAGATCTCTGTGAAGTAAAACTTAATCAGAGCATGGAAGGGTATAGAATCCAGCTCCAGGGAATGCCATGAATCTGTTGCTGTGCTGGGTGGCGTAGTAAATCGTTTGGAGCAGGGGTCCCCGTGCATAGGATGCTGTGCTGGGTGTGTAGCGTGAATGCCTGGGATGGAAGGGGGTTACTGACAGTGCTTATGATGGGAAGCACTCCTGCATCGAACCCATCTCTGAAGGTTGAGCTTCAGCACATTTTTTTTTAGAAAGGCATCCAATCCTGATTTAGTTTCACTTCAGAGCTAATTACCAGTTTGGGCATTCGAGGACCCAATTTTCACCCATGCGTCTCTAAAGGTGCTATGTAAATTTCACAGCTGCACCAAGCAAAGCCTGCCAGGTGTCCGTGTGCCGGGTCTAGCCTTTGGAAGCACCGATGGAACATCGGCGATTCAGAACAACATCCCTGGGCAGCTGCCAGGAATTCAAGCTAGCACCCAGCTGGCACCATGGTTCACAGCCATAGGGAGAGACTATGTTGGCAACAGACATCGTTTCCCCTGAAAAGTGTCACGGATTCTAGTGAAGTCACGATGCATTTACACTAACCAGACAGTTAACTAGCATCCCATGGTACTACCAATTTACCAAGTCTATTTTGCAGTCAGATGAAGCTGACCCTGCAGGTTACTGGGTGAGAGGAATGAGAAAGCAGGGTTACAGGTTTAATTAGAGCCAGAGTGCCTAACTGATTAATGAGATCCAGGGAGGCCTGTACAAAATCCTTAGTGCATTTCCTTTGCAGCCTCCACACCTGTCTCTCTTGGGCAGGAATTAATTCATACGGCTGGGGAGTATCTCGTCACATGAGAGGGTGTCTCTGGGGAGTGGTGTTTCAGTAGGCCATTCCGGCAACTGAAAGGGCAAAGGATTTAAACACCCATATGTGGCAAGGTACAACACATTCCCCTCATGGCCCACTATAGGGCCTGTCAGACAAGGAGCAGGAGGGGGGACAAGTTAATTTTTCCCATTTACACTGGAAACCACTAAATAAAATATAAGTCGCAGAGAGTCAGAAAATGATTGAACACTCCCTCTCCAGTCACTGAAGGCAAAGAGCCCCTGTTTCTGCAATGGGCTCTGAGTGGGATGGAGGCTTCGAGGAAGAAGGGGCAAGGTAACCCCAGCCGGCCACACCTCGGGCAAGATCAGAGTTCTGGCAGGTCACCCTCCTGCTGGGGAGATGGAGAGAGGTGACGGCAGCAACTGACAAGAGCAGGTATAGATGGAATATAGCTCTGTTAGGGCATGGGCACGGCCTAAGGGGAACCTTCTGGATGTGAGAATTGATGTGGGCTCCCACCCAGCACAGAGACATCATCTGTCCTCATGGTCGGTGCACAGGCTGCTGAGTGGTCTATCAGCCAGAGCGAACCATTGTTCTTGTGTGGAATCCCGATACCTCAACGGCTGGGCCCCAATGGGCTTGGATGATTTCTCTTTCAGGTTGCAACATGGGCCTGGTTTGTTAAAGCTTCTAGCAGAGTGGAATCTGCAGTTCAATTGCTCTAGAACACACAGGGAACCCCCTGAACTCCTGGCCGTCCTGTGCCACCTCAAGGAGGGTGGCCTTCTCTGGCAGAGGCAGGGTAGGTGCTGGATGATCCAAGAGTCACTTCATAAGGAAGGCAAGTCCTCGAGTTACTGATGTTTCTTTGCTGCTGGGTAGAAGCTGGTGGGGTTGACAGACATTGCGGGTGGTGGTAGAGGGGGAGCTGATGGATTTCCTGGTGCTCCTAATATGGTTCTGACTTTAAACTCTTGTACAAGCAGCAGGTGAAGATCATTCCAAAGATCTAAAGGGTGAGGAGATACGAGACGGAGAAACATGATGTGTGCTTAGGGGCAGCTGTGTAAAGATGGGTCTATGTACCCTAACGGGTTAACAGCTATCAGCCAGTTGGGTCTTCTCACAGAGGCCAGTTTGACTCCTCTGTCTGACACAGGACTTGATCTTCAGAAGTGCTGAGCACCCACAACTCCAGCTGAAGTTGCTGGGAGCTGCATGTATTCAGCACCTCTGGAAAATCAGGCTCCATCGGATTTAAAGCCTCTGAGAACTGACTGTACTTCCAGGAACCCTGGAAGGGGAGGGGTCATTCTGGATGTAGAGAGGATGAGGAGAAAGCAGCTCGTAACGTTCCTACCGGACCTTGATTGCAATGGGTGCTCAATGGATGAGCTGAGCATTTGGGAAACCCAAGCTCTGTGTTTCAATAAAACAGCAGGAGACGATGAGCAACGCAGGGTGTCTCCCCCTACAACCAGCTACAGACATCCAATTGGTGCAGTTCGGTTACTAGCCAGAAAAAGGGGAACTGAGATCATATCCCACTGTTGCTCCCCTGGGAAAGCCTGAATCTTGAACCAGAGAGAATACCCTGCACCTTTCCTCTAAGACACAGGCAGGCTAAAAGGATAATGTACCGCCCCTGGAATGTGTGTCACTTTTTCACATTATCCTCAGAGTGGTATCAAGGCCACAGCACCTTTCACCTCTGGTGACAAAGCAAAGGAAAAAAATCAGGCACAAAACTACTCTGGTTCGGCAACATCTATGCTGGTAATTGTGGGGAATCCCCACTAGAGGTCTCCCTCACTCTACAATAGATAACAGCAGGACCTAGGCCGTATCCGCATTTCAGAGCAAACCCGGAGCTCAGCTCTCCTCAGCCCACTGCACTGGGTTTTAGCATCGGAATTTCTCTCTCGGAAGCATAGTTAAAGCCTCCGTTTTTATAGACACAAGGAAAGGAAACTAGCTCAGGGCATCTGTACCTTGGATCCCACAAGTTTAGATTAGCAGTTTGTGGAGACCCACACACCAAACTTCCAACGAATCAGTGCCATAACTTCCTAGCCATGCTCTGGGCTCGGCAGATGGTGCTTCACTGTCCTAGGGTTTGTCTTAACGTGGGCCAAGCTTCCCCACTCCCGAGCAGTCAGTCCCTTTACCTGAACACAAGCAATGCCAATCCCCACCGCTCCAATAATTTTCAGGTGTTCCTGGATGAAGTTTTCCAGCTTAGTGATGCAGCCACCCTGTGCGGGGGACGGGAAGAATAGACAGGAGTTAGTTTTGGTTTAATCCCTTGCCCCCCATGCATTACAATGTTTGCAACCCTGGAAGGTGGGTGAATGAATGGGAGTGAAAACTAACAGGACGGATTCCTTGATACAACTTATTCTTATCTGTGTTATGGTGGCATCCAGGAACCCCAGTCAGGCATCAATGTCCCATCCTGTTAGGTGTTGTACAGACAGCACACAGAGAGCTCATAATCTACACTTCCACCCTTGTTACAGATACAGAATGTAACAGTGCAGCATGGACAGTAACCACTGTTATAGCAGGGAGCCTGGCAGCTCCCCAGAAATGGCTAGCAGGCTTCAATAGGTCCAGGGCAACAGCCTTACAAATGGCAAGTGAGCAAGGCAGTGACTGCAGAGCTTAGGCTAAAACAGCAGCCCAGCTGGGCACAGGCGATGGGGAGGCAAGTCCCCTCACAGAGACCAACATCAGCCCTGCAGCCAGAGGTGGGTGAGGCTGTGACCTCCCATACGCCTGGGGCTGAGTTGCGTTCTGGTGGCAGAGAGGAAATCTTTCCCCAAGCTATTTGGAAGGTCTCATCCTTGCCAGAACCTGCCTGCAAGGGATGCTGCATCGATACCCAGTGACCCCAAAGGCTCCACCCTACGACTGTAATGGCTTTGACCTGAAAAAGGGCAAGGAAGCCCTTGCCGGGTCTCCAGGAACTGCAGTTGGGACCAGCCACAAGGTCTCCTAAAATAGCAGCAGCCCTTTAAAGGAGAATTCCATGTAGGATTGTTTCTAAGAGCGATGAGATGGGGAGGTGTGGGCCCAAAAAGGTCAGGCACTGCCCGCCTCCATCTTGTAATTGTGTCCTTGGCTGGCAGCCTGCTCCCCTCCCAGCCTTGCCAAGTCGTTGCTGAAACAGAAGCAGCGACAGGGTTGGCTGAATATTGATCCAAGGGTCTTTAAATGATTAAGTGGGTTAATCTAGTGAGTCAGATCTTCTGTGGGACCGAGCAGGGCAGCTTCCAAACAGAGGGTAACAAGGCTCCTGCCCCAGAGAGCTTACAACCTACAGAGAGAGACGGAGGGAGGGGACAGGAGTGTAACATACAGGCAGAGGGCGTAGGGGTGGAGAGGCACAGGTCCTGCTTGGTCCATGGTTGGACTTCAAAATCTAAGCTATCCCCAGCTGTCCCATTCTGGAGCCATTATTACCTTCATGACCCAACCCTTGTCTAATTTTTTCAAACCCACTAAAATCTTGCCTGAACTACCCCCTCTTAGCGAAACCCTGGGGGCCATCGCGCAGGCTCTCTCCCCTGAGAGCTCACCCAGCCCCTCCACAGCTAACCTGGCTCCCACCACCCACGGGCTCTCTCCCCAGCTAATCCAGCCTCCAAAGCCCTGGGCGCTCTCTCAGTGTAGTTGTGGCCCTGTTGGTCCCAGGGTATTAGAGAGACAAGGTGGGTGAGGTCATTTCTTTTATTGGACCAACTTCTGTTGGTGAGAGAGACAAGATGAGCTCCGTGTGGCTCAGAAGAAGTTGGTCCAATGAAAGGTATTACCCCACCCACCTTGTAGATCAACTGGGCAGCTGTGCGGGCAGTGAGAGGTCAAAAAGGCAGCCCCCAACCCCATCTCTGACATGGGTTCCCCCGTTATGCTATCTCAGGGTTGCCTCGTGGGCCCTCTGTCATTAGTTTCACTTCTGTGATTCCTTGCTGGGGCCAGGAGCAGATGTGGGGGAAGTGCCAGGCAAGAGGCTCTACCCAGTTCTAGCCAACCAGCCCAGAGCCACAAATCTCCTGAGCTCGCCCCTTCCTCCTGACATTCCTAGCTCAGAGCAGTCTGCCTAAGCAGCTGAACTTCAAGTCTCTGGTTCCATCATCACTATTCATGCCCTGAGGCACGAGGGCTGATTTCCCTTATATCTGTCTGATCTGCTCAACTTAGCGGCAAATGTTACTCATGCTCCTAAAACGGTCTAATCCTCGTGTGAGTCCTGCTGAACGCACATGCCCTGTGAGAAGGAATATCTGACTTTAAGGGGCCACCTCTTCATTTGCGGTGTCTCCATCATGGGAAATTATAAACAAGGAAAAGACTCCAGCAGGCATTCCCCACCCCTCTAATTACCTGTCTCAAGGCAGCCAGCCATGGTGCTGACTCCACAGGTTAGGGCGCTGGCTATGTTGCTGGGAAAATCAGGCTAGAAAGCCAGTGAACAGTCCCTAGGTTGAGGCAAATGTATTTATACTGTTATGAGCCAGGTGAAACTTTGCTATAGGCTTAGTTAAAACCTTGTTCACCCTATGTGTGAACAATAGCTGTAAGAGACAGTTACGGGGACACACCTAAAACAAGGCCTACTAGAGCCTGCCCAGAAACTTGCCCCATGTGGGAGCAGGGTTCCACTCGGTACTGAGAACAGACAAGAACGGAGAGGGAGGCAGAGGCCAAAAGCAAGAAAGCCAAGCAAGGAGTAGCCTGTGTGACCTTGGGGAAAGCTAGAGAGACCTTTGGGGTCTCTCTTGGGGTGGTTAACTAAAAAACGGCTCCTTTTGTTCCCAGTTCCTCCTGTGTTAAGAGAAGCAGGACTTGGTGCGCTCCTTGTAAATAAACACGATTGCATTAAAGAGAATACCGGACTCCATCACTTCCCACTTCTAACTGGAACATCCTCAGGGCCCCAAATTTGACTAGCCGCTCGGGTCAAAAAGGGGCAACAATACTGTGGGTGCCTGAATCAATTCCCCCTGCAAGACCTCACCCCTCCACGAGTCAGGTTGATGAGTGCTTAGCTACCCATTTGTTGATTATTTTGTTTGTCAGAGTAAAGAGGGGTTTCCCCTCTACCCAAACATTGCCTAGCCCAGCTCTAGCCAACAGGGACTGTACTAATTTGACTCTACAACACCCCTTTTCCCTCCTCTTCTGACCTCTCTTTCCTTCATGCTGGAGGCCAAATCCATCTACCCTACCATCCTAGCACCCAGCACCCTTCTAGATGAGGACTGGATGGGACTCCATTCAAAGCCTACCAAAGCCAAAGCTGCTGAGATGCCACATGCATTGTGGGACTCAAACCCAGGTTTCCTGCCCGGAACTGAAGAGGAGAAGCACTAGGCCAGCCTCACTTTTCCCATCAGCAACATGCTTCCTACTCTTCCCTTCCCCATTTCCTGGGGTGCACTTCTTGTCAGCGTCATGTTCCCCACCCACAACCACGTTCCCTGCTACTTGTGCTGCGAGTCGCTAGCGCTGCCTGCTGCACAGGATTCTTTAACATGCCCCTCGAGCTTTTTAACGCCGGAAGGCAATTTCTGCACTGATTTTAAATGAACTACACGCCCAATCCACACTCCCATCTGCAAGGCGCTACCTAGGTAACTTGTACCACGCTTACGCAGGACATCAGCTCTGATCCCACACCCATGATATCTGTGATTACTACAGCACTTGTCGTAATGCTCGTGTGGCTGGAGTGAAGACAGCCTGATTCCTGGTGCTTAAAGGTTAATAGTATCCTTTCCCTCTCCTCCCCGGATGGGTGCATTTGGGATTGGGGGTGGGGAACAAAGTTAGAGAACTAAAGTCTTCAGTGGAAAGTCCCTGCCCACCCCCTGACTTCAGTAGGCTTTGCCTTCAGCCCTAAACAAGCACCAAACCAGTCTGCCCAGCAGGTCCCCCCGCAGTGTGATCCCGGGAATGTTGACGTCAGCTTGTTCTTTACCTCCTTGTAGATGTTGGAAGGATGGTCTCTCCGGCCACACGCTTCTGTTATCGTCTTACAACAGCTGTCTGGGAATTTCCGCCCTCCGGCCTCCGCGGATTTGATCCAGATGCTCTCACTCCAGTCTGTAGCATTATTGCTGCCGCAACACTTGAACTGTATGCGCACAAGAGCACAGGATGAGTCAGCAGTTTGTCACCAGAAAGCACAGCACCATCCCCTACATCCATCCTCACCCAGCTCCTAGTTACATCCCCCGCAGAGCGTCGTCAATTGGCCAGTCCGGCTGCTTAGGTCTGCCTGTGTTTTTATGAGCTGCTATAATTATGGGCGACCTTCGTGTCTAAGGTTCCTAAAAATGTCCCTTAAATATCCACAATGCCTTTCTTTTAGCCACTTACGTCTCTGTACAGAGATGGGCCTCGTCTGCAGCACCTTCTGGTCTTGACAACAAAACTGAACAGCACCAATCATGCTCGCGTTGAATCAAATGACGGATGACTGCGGACAACTCTGCTGTTCAGCACACCCACAGCCTAGGGGGTAGCTGTAGTCAGCAGAATGAGCTTGTTTCCTGGGTGGGTCCCCGCACAACTGTCTGTCTCTCATCCCACTTATGGGAACAACTCATGCCCTCAGACCATAAAGGGCTGCATCCGTGTGCCCCTCAGCGCACTCACATCCTGATGGCAATGATGAGGGGAAAGGTGGGCTTGTGGCCAAGGACTGAGAATCAGGAGAGGAGAGCTCAATTCCTAGCTCCATCACAGAGGGCACTGAGTGAGTTACTTAGTCTCACGTTGCCTCTGCTTCCTCACCTGTAAAATACTCACCCGAGAGCGGCAAGGCCCGGATTAACATTTGTGCATTGCTCTGGGGTCCTCAGACAGGAGGCACTACAGAACTGCCGGTTAGTATTATTCATTGACAAACAGCAGTGCTTTGACTGCTGAAGACTGGACCTCTCTCTACTTGTGACCTGAACAAGCCCCAAGTCCTCAGCTCCATGGATTCCGTACCTCGTGAACGGAATCAGGAGACACCAAGCACTAGAATACACACCGAGCCGCTCAACACCTTAACACGAGGCATGAGAAAACAGACCAGAACGGGAAACGTGAGAAAGTGCCCCGGCAGGCCACCCCGGCGACGTGGGAGTCCATTCTAAAGCCTGTACAACCCTCCCGAGAACCTCACGTCAGTGACCCTGCATGTCTCATGGACATGTATCATAACAGAAGTGAGAGTCAGGCAGTGGGACATCAGGCTGGTGTGGGTTGGAGGTAAATTCAGGTCTATAGCAAGGGGCATGTCTCCTGGGGAGGGGTTGAGAGGTACTGGATTATGAAGTTATCAAGACTATTCAGTCATTTCTATCGTTCAGTCCCCCAACTCTCTGGCAGTGCCTGGAGCAACAGGGCACTTCAGTCATTATACTTCACTCTGCGGGGTATTGGGAAGCTTGATTAACATTAGCAATTCCCCCCAAACTCCTCCACTTCCATCCTGTAGACAACCTGTTGGAAGCAAGCAACTATCAATACTGAACTGGCCAGAACTAGTTCATTCAGCAAGTGATGTGAATGTCACCCTTCCCCTTTCAAGCAATCACACGGCTCAGAGACCAGGAGTCCCAGTCTCTGTGACAGCAGACGCAGCATCATATCCATCCTGTCTGAGTTGGGGATAGTGGGGTGTGATGCTGGTAAGCCAGGTGCCATCTTGCCAAGGCTGGTGGCATCAGCTGAGCACTGACAAATTCATAGCTGGAAACCAGACCCACTCACCTTGTATGTTAATATTGTTCAAGGTAGGCGTTAGATTTGTAAGGATGTGTTTAATGTTTAGACTCAATAGAATGCTTGTAAGTTGCTGCATGCATTAATCTTATTTGTAATGCCTGTATCCCATACTATAAGGTAATATGAACGTTTTGGTTTATACTTGTAAAAATGCCTGATCAGAACTGGTGAACCTAGGCAGGAAGCGTGGTTCCCCCGCCCATCAAGAAGGACTATCAAGACTAAATGGGCCAACGTAGGACAAAAACTTTGTTGATCACCCCATCCACCCATGAAGAAGTTATGTGAGGAGCACTCATCCCATCAGTTTGAACTCTGGGGGAAGGGCATATAAAGATGCTCACAAGAAAAAATGGTTATATCTTTGCTGTTTGGATTCTCGCAAGGGCTGGACCTAGGAAAAAAAAGCATTCTCTTGGAAGCAACCTGAATATTTAGTGATTTTTGTTGTAAGTGACCTTTTGTCACTAAGTCTGTCTTGCCTGGGTGGCAAGATAGACCAGAGTGCCCAGGGCGACTATCTGTCACTTCATGGTAAGACTAGTACAGTGATCCGGGCGTTCACATCTGTTACTGCTTTGGTGAAATCCAATTATAGAACATACCACAAGTTTGGGGTCTCTGCCCTGCTTTTTGACAGTCTGCCCTGAGGCTGGCGCTCACGGTCATTGACCACTCCAGACAGCGACATGGGGAACACCGTTATCTCTAATGATAAGGAGCCAGTGATCGAAGGATGGTATAATTTTTAGCTCTATCATAGGTTTAATTCTCCCTGTGTCTTTGAGGCCTACCTCCTGCTGCAGTTTGTCCACCGCGCTGGTCACGCCCTCCTCTCCCTCCTTCCTATACTTCTGGGTCATGGTGTCCTTCAGGTTTTGCTTCAGCTCCATACTCAGCTAAACAAAAGGGGTAGCAGAGGTGAAATCATGAGGCAGACACCTTCCTTATCATCACCCCTTTATATTTTCTATCATTTTCACTCCTGGAGAACAGCAGAGAACTTTGTGGAAGCTATAACCCTGCCTCCAGTGTAGACCCCATTGGTTCCAAGAAAGCACAGGCACTTATTTCTGCCTCTCCTGACTCTTTAAACATCATTCTCCCCTGCCCTGCAAGGCCAGCGTGAGCCTGCCTCCACATTGAAAGGGATGCCATCCAGAGGGACAGGCCTGCCGCAGAACAGGATTGCCCTTCTCTAAAAATCTCATTCCTGCCTTATGAATATTCCTCTAGGATCAAAGGGGCTCTCACGCCTCCGGAAAAAGGGCTGCCAGAGAACTAAATCCAAAAGGATCTGGCTAGGAGTGTTAGGAATTCAGAGCCCTGGACCTGCTGGACTGAAGTTGTGCAGTCTACATACCTTTTATATCAGAGAGTGAAAGGGATGTCGCACAAGGAGATTGAGAGCATGAGGAGGGATCTTAAGCCTCTTGCCTCCCAGACTGCAGCAGCCCTTGTGATACTAGAGATAGGTTCAGAAAGCCAGAATGACATTGCTCAGAAAGAAGGTCTGATATGTGGAGCATGTCAAGCCTGAGAGTGTCCTTCACAGTGACACACTCACACTAACGTATCCACAAACTTCTCTCTCTGTCTAGCTGGCTGATGCACCACCAGACTATGTCATGTCCTTTTCCGGTATTTTCCTGCCCATCCCTGCGAATAGACAAAATATGGCTAAAATTTGCCTCCTTTCTAATCAGCCTCCTCCTGCCTGGTCCATTCAGTAACGATGCCATAATCCAGTGCCTGTGAAATCACAATTCTCCCATGTTCCTGAACAATGTCATCATGCGTGTAGATGGCATCGCTGAATAAACCAAACAGGGGGAAAAGGCCAGATGGCCAGATAGGGAAAAAGCTTTTCTATGTACATGTATTTCTTAGTAATAAGCAATAATTGTGGGGTGGAATGCAGGAAAAGAACATTTCAGTTACACTGGGTTGGGGGAATATGGCCTGAGTTTTTCTCCTCTACTTCAAATCTGCTGAATGTAGTAGTGGTTCTTCATCCCTCTTCTGTCAAATGGGAGTAACACCTACCTCCTAGAGGTGATGCGAGACTTCATTCATTAACGTTTGCAAAGTGCTTTGAGATCTTGGGCTCTTTAGAAGTGCAAAATATTTAGAGGAGCAAACACAAGAAGAAAAGTTTGGCAGCTCATGGGCACCAAAGGCAAACAAAGAGACAGAGTCCACTAGCGGAAATATTACTCAGGAGAAAAGCAGTTACCTGCGGGCTCACGGGGAAGAACTGCAGCATGGAACAAAGACAGCAAAAGAAACAAACACACAGTTTATACGCACGCAGTGGACACGACAGCAAGGGAAGGGGAGAAAGAAAACCAGCTGCAAAGAGAGAAAGCAGACGGAGCCCAGGGAAGGAAGGACTTTTACATAAAAGAGGGTGGGGGGAATCAGTGTAGCTAGTAAGCCAAATGCCAGTGGGTGATCTACAAAGCAGCCAGCGGCTCTGCCAGAGAGACTACAATCCCAGCATGCCATGCTCCACCTTGATCCAAGAAGTTTCCACCATTTCATCCATTGCCATGTGTTACTTTAGTCTTTGCTCAGGTCCAGATGGAGCATGGCTTTCTGGGTTCAATAGCCTCCATGGGGCCGATCCTCCATATTAAAGACAGAGGCAGCTGGAATGTATTTCACTTGATACAAATGAGGCATAGCTCTTTAGCTACAAGCAAACTGCTAATGCCACCTTTGTGGGAGGTGGGGGGCAAAGTCTGGGAGCCCTGAGGCAGGATGAAAGTTCCCAGCTTAAGGGTGTAATCCAGGGAAGCCTACAGTATGTGAGCACAGAGCCACTGAAAACACCTGTACCCCTCTGCAATGTACACTTCCCTGTCAGACACCTCCTCAGACAATCTCCAACAGTCTGCCCTCTTCAGACACCCAGCCTCCCTCAAAGGGTGGGGGAGAGAAGCCTCGTCTGAGGGAGCCTCCCAAGCGGTATGCCTCTCGTCGGCCATATCCAGCGTGATAACATGAAGCCATCGCTCCCTCGTGGGGATTTCAAGCTCAGTTGTCTACGACTGCAGCCGACCCTCGGGGATATTTTGAGTTGTGGCGGTGCTGCTCTATCCCCAGCTGGACCATTTCCCGTCCATGAGCTTCCTGGGTTTAGCCGGGAGCGTTTCTGCTTGGCTATTAGCAAAGATGGTCAGGGACGCAACCCCATGCTCTGGGCATCCCTAAGCCTCTGACTGCCAGATCACTTGGGGTGATCCATAGGGGTGGATCACTTGATGATTGCTCTGTTCTGTTCATTCTCTTTGAGGCATCTGCCATTGACGACCGCTGTCAGAAGTCAGGATACTGGGCTAGATGGGCCATTCTTATGTTCTGCTTCATGGACATACTAGACGGCACAACTATAAATTACAATTGCCCCTTGTTTCCTTTCCGGACATCAGAAAAATCCTCAGGCTGATCCTCCGTACTAGAAACAAGAGGATTCACTCCAACAGCTCTCTTCACAGAGGGAGGGGGGAGAAAAGATGATGTGCAGGAAGGAGCTGAACTTCATCTGACTCCCAAATACTCACGTAACAGACTAAGGCCTTGTCAAATATGGTTTATAACCTGATGCATTTTGTATATTGGGGGATGTGAGTAAGGAGGGAATCAAGCTGGGGTAAGGAATAGATGGGCCCAAACCAAATCACGGATTCAAAGCCCTTGAAATGTTGGTTTAGGCCCAATCGCTAAATAGAAATTGGGTGAGAAGTAGCCGCTCCCGCTCTCTCTGGATTGATCCTCTTAGTTCGACATCCACTTACCTGTTGGTAGTAGATATAGGCCAGGATTCCAGCAATGATCTCAAGCAGGAAAATGCACAGCAGCAATATGAAGTACTGCAAGACAATGGTAAAATCGTTTTTGTTAAAAGAGAGCATCAGGAAGGGTGGGAGAGAAGTCCTGGAAGTTAAATTTAGATGATCAGGAAAAAGGCTTAAATCTATCAGTATTATTCTTTGTATTACAGCAGCTCTCAAAGGACCTGATCTGTATTAGGGGCTCATTGTATTGGGTGCTGGGCATGGAAAAGGTTATAATGTAATTTAAGATGGGCAGCAACAAGAGGGCTTATCAAAGAGTAGGAAGTAAAGGAGGAAGGAAAGATGAGGGTAGTAGTGATATGATAAGTGTATCTAATAAAGGGCAAGACAGAAATTACAGCTGAACTGGAGGAGACAGCTCCTATTTACCCTTTTTCCTACTTCAAGAACAAGGGGGTATCCAATGAAATTGAAAAGTAACACATTTATTGATAAGGATTTCTCTTTTTATATGATGCACGCTTAGTGTGAGGAACTCTCTGCTACAATGTATCATGAAGGCAAGAGTTTAGCATGATTCCAAGAGACAGGACACTGATTGGATAAGAACATCCCCAGTCACATTAGGTGGGATAAAGAAAATGTATAAGAGAACTAAATTTTCATGTTTCAGGGCATAACTCAAAGGTGTTAGGAGGAAACTATAACTCTGGACAAGTTAATCGAGAATTGTCTATTCTCTAGGGGCTCCTGCATCATTCTCTGAAGCAGCCTGTACTGCCCAGCGACGGACATAAGATTTTGGGCTGGATGGACCATGGGTGTGATATGGCATGGTCATTCCTATGAGCAGTCATGTATAACTAATTAAATGCAACTAACTGGATTCCACGGATGCAGTAGCTCAGTTGCAGATGCCACCCACCCCACCCCACCTCCAAAATGCAGCTGCACCAGTTGCTCTGTAGAAACTCAACACTAGCTTGTTAAATAGGAGAGGAACATCTGACTGCGCCCGGCGGTGGGAGCCCCAGAATAACCATGCATCCTATGGGGAAGGCTCTTGAAATTGAGCAGAAGCCAAGGATGAGGCTGCAGTGCAGAGAGCAACTGCAGGGACTTTGTACTCAATAGTCAGCCAATTGTTCAAAGGAGGAAACAATGCAACAAGGTGGCAATATCTGGCAATTGCAATGCTTCCTGATTTGGGGTGGGAAATTCCC
Source organism: Terrapene triunguis (assembly GCF_002925995.2). Lineage (NCBI taxonomy): Eukaryota > Metazoa > Chordata > Testudines > Emydidae > Terrapene > Terrapene triunguis. Next base: position 229,305 of record NW_020664522.1, on the reverse strand, counting down.
TGCTCCGGGGACCTAAGAGGAGAATGCAGAGTGAAACATCAGCACTGGAGCTCTGTATTGAAATGTGCCTGTTACTCACACAGAGTGAAATTCATCCCTATGCGCCACACTGGTACCAAGTAAACCCTCATAACGGAGTTTAACCTTAAGTAGTGCAAACACCGAACTAGTCACAGTGGTACGTAAGCCCTAGAAGTGAATTTCACCCACAACAATTAACCATGGAGGGTTGACCTCCATCCTTGGTGTAACTCTGTCGAGTCCAGTGAGATACAGAAGGGATTAATTGAACCTGGGCGTATTGTTTAATCTTTTACATCCCTTGTGTCTGTTGAAAATTTCAAAAAATGCTCTTAACGTAATTTTAATCTTGGTGAAGGAATCAAACTGACATCCCTGGAGACCAACCAGTGCTCTCTTCCTAAAGCATCCGGTGCTGTGGGATCTAAGTATCATGTACACCACGAGTCCAAATTCTCTCAGAAAACAGGGCTATGCCCTGCCCTCATTTAAGCTACTATCCTGAATGTCATGTCACCATGGTGATGGTCACCTAAGCAGCTACGGCCAGGTCATTCTACAGCTCCAAGGGCGTAAATTTGGGCTCATCCTGTAATACTCTATGTCATCACAGCACAGGCACCGCACAGCACTCAGCAGTGTCATCTTCCCCACACACTGCCCCACCAGAGAACTTTGCCCAGAGCTGGAGAGACCTCTTCTAGGGACTGTCACATACTCATTCTAACTGTGGCCCTTCTGCTACAATTGTCAGGTAGTGTCAGTTCTGATGGTGATTTACTCCACTAGGGAACCAGTCAGAGACACTGCCCCATGCGCACAAGCTTATTTCACAGAAAGAAGTCATGCTGGAAAGTCCCATGTTTGCCCCACCCCGATGGCTGTTCTCCTTGCAGCCTCGTGCGGTTCTGCATGGGAAACACAGTATCGGATCTGATATCTAGCTGTACCAGCAAAGTCCCATCAAGTGCCTGCAACCCCCCAAACAGCCAGGCACCTCTGCCAATGCACCTTATCTCCGTTTTGTGGGATTCCCTGGAATTCCAGTCTTCGGGCTCCAACTGTCCCTCAGTCCTGAATTACATGTATTATTACACCCCTGGCCCCACAAAAGGAGCTACACACCCCTCAAAAAATCCCTGGTTAGCATCAAATAAATGCATCTATATGTTACAAAAAACAGACCACCACAAAACCCTGCTAGGAAAAGCAAAGAACTGGAGGCAACAAATTTGCCTTTGCATCACAGCTTGTCTTTTGCTGAGTGACAACCTCCGTTTCTCACTGCGCTCCCCCTTTTGTCAGGGGACACAGGTAATCAAAACGCCTTGCTCCAGTGAGATTATGCCAACTCAGAATCCTTGTCCATTGGGTCAGATTTCTTCTTTCACCTTCTGCCGGGATTCAGCAGCTGCATGGGAGGGACAACTGGGTTTTATCCGCAGGCTGGGCTTTAATAGGAGTGTACAATCTCAGGCATTCACTCCCAGCCCCACTGGCTCTCAGCTGAACATTGCAAGTGTCTGCACATGCTTGTACAAGGTACCCATTCATACCATGGGAATGAGTCACCCGATGGAGTGCTGGATAACCAAAGGCTGGGCGCCACATTAATGGGAGGCTGAAAGGGACAGAAAAGGAGAGGAACACTCCTAAACAAAAGGTTTCTTTCTTTTGTTGAAGCCCGGTTATGTAATACCTCTGACATCATGGTGCTGTGAGGCTGCTGCATTGGGGAAAGAAAACAACCAATTAACTGGAAAGTTTCTCTTTCCTTCATCTATTTTCTACATACAGGGTATTTTCTGCACTGATGTCAAAGGCATTCCAGTGCAGCTGGCACATATCACAAGGCCTCAGCTCACCATATTATCTTAAAGAGCCCTCCCACTTTTTAGCAAACAGGTTTTATCAAAGCCTATATAGAGTGAAGGTTACTACAGCTACCACTTGTGCACTCAGCTAGCCTGTGCTAAAACATCTTGTTGTTATTGTTAGCCCTGCCTGGTTGTTTCGTTTACCAGTTACATCTTACCTATTTAGACTATGTTGTCTGGGGCAGGAACTGTCTCTTACTCTGTACGTACAGCACCTTGTACAATGGGGCACCAGCCTAGCTGTAGCCTCTGGACACAGATGTAATCTAAATAATAATAGCAAAATGCTTTCCACCAATTCTCTTTTCCAGTGTATGTAAATATTCAAGAGAGGCATATGTATGTGGGAAAAACAAGGGCTATCTTTTATATTCAGCTCTTCTATCCTACATAAGAATGGCCATACTGGGTCAGACCAGAGGTCCATCTAGCCCAGTATCCTGTCTTCCGACAGTGGCCAATGCCAGGTGCCCCAGAGGGAATGGAACAGAATAGGTAATCATCAAGTAATCCATCCCCTGTCACCCATTCCCAGCTTCTGGCAAACAGAAGCTAGGGACACCATCCCTGCCCATCATGGCTAATACCCATTCATGGACCTATCCTCCATTAACTTATTTAGTTCTTTTTTGAACCCTGTTATAGTCTTGGCCTTCACAACATCCTCTGGCAAAGAGTTCCACGGGTTGACTGTGCGTCGTGTGAAGAAATATTTCTTTTTGTTTGTTTTAAACCTGCTGCCTCTTAATTTCATTTGGTGACCCCTGACAGGCTCCTGCTTTTATCATGTGCACTATGTTTGTCTCCACGTGATTGTTAAGACCCACGATCGCTTGTAATGAGCTGTGTACACAACAGTGACATATACATTATGTAACTGAGAATCAGTTACGTTTCTCCCTGCTTTATGCTATCCCAGCAGTGTAAAGCATAATGAAAGTTGGCTTAACAGCCATTTCCTTGGTAAAGGGGGAATCCTAGGTGGCAACCCTACACCTTTGCAGTCCATAGGATAGGGACATCTCAGGGTATGTTGGGTGTGCAACCTGAACATCCCTGTGCCCTGATTGAATGTTAGAATGGCTACAGAATCTGAGCTCCAGTTAGAGTAGGCCTTGGGATTGCTCTAGCCTATGCTAGGGATCAGACGGTTCCTTGGCCTGCTGCACCATCGGGGTGGGGGGGAGGACCTGAAACTCAGTCAGGGTGAACTATAACAAGCCAGATTTTGTGACATCACAGCTCATCACTGCGGGCCTGATCCTGCAGCTCTTGCTCACGGAAGTGTCTCTCACTGATGTCAACAGGCTGCAGGCCTGGAACCCACGGAAGCAACTGTGGCGTCACAAGTGCTTGGATCACTGTGGCATCCCTGAGTGAATCTGGCTGGCTGCGAAAGAGAAAAATGCTCTAGACACACAAATATCTTGGTAATCAGCAATGAGAAACAAAACACAGAGGAAAGCCTTGAACTGGGAGTGAAAACTAACCAGTATATAAAAGCAGCTAGAATATACCTTCCTGGATCAAACCCTCCCCCCCCGCCCCATATATCCCCACCCCCCCGTCTGAAATTATTCTTGCAACTTGCTTTAAAGAGCCTCTGGGTTTGGAAAATTACAGGACACTCCCCATCGCAGCATACCTCGCTATATACATGGCCCTTTGGTACAGAGAGAAATTGGAACAGACTGGCACAGATGCCTTTCTCTTTGTTGTGAAGATGTTGGGATTACTGGCTGAGCTCAGAGCTGGCAGGAGCCTCCAGCCAGACCAACTCAGCCCTGCCCAGCACAAAATATTTCTTTTGTGGATTACTTAGTATCAACTAAGCCAGCGGAGAGGAGAGACAATAGATCTGTCACAGGCAGAGCGGGAAAGAAAAGACAGAGAACAACCTTTTGTTTCCATGAGACAATTATTAGTTTTCTGTGTCAGAATAACAAAGAAAACCCACCAGATTTTCATCTGTAACTTGGGAGGGGGGGAGGGGTGAAAGAGAGACAAAGGGAGATGAATAGAGCTCTTTAGCACAGTGAATAATTATGCTAGTACCAAAACAAACTGCTAAGGGCCAGGGGCCAAATACCACCCCTCAAGAACCAAATGAACGAGCCACTAACAAGAGCTCCTGAGAGCTCGTCATAGGCCTTTTAGGGGCATTTTCCACCACCTTGTATTTTCAGTTCATACCCACACCCCACAAAGTGGGATCACAGACAGAGGGTACGTACTGTTCATCATGGCTCCTTTCCCTATCCCCGCCCCAGTCTCCACTCCACTCGGACAAAGGGGATGGGACATTCAGGCCAACAGCAGTTTGCAAAACTGAAGGAACGGTTAAGGCCCGAGTGGAAGCGTCCTCTTTTGTTACTATGAAATGACAATTAATGGCCCCTTGCTTTCAGTCACTACACTCACCACTGCAGATGGGCTGCTTGATGAACTACTGCCACAGTGGTTTGAGCATTGGCCTGCTAAACCCAGGGTTGTGAGTTCAATTCTTGAGGGGGCCACTTAGGGATCTGGGGCAAAATCAGTATTTGGTCCTGCTAGTGAAGGCAGGGGGCTGGACTCGATGACCTTTCAAGGTCCCTTCCAGCTCTATGAGATAGGTATATCTTCTGGACCGCAAAGGAGATTTGAGAGCGAGCGAGTGAGAATTAGGGCAAGTCTACATTTAAAACACTGCATCGGCGCAGCTGGGCCGCTGTGGTGCTTTAATGAAGAAGCTCTATGTCAATGGGAGAAAACTCTCCCGTCTAATCCACCTCCCCGAGAGGCAGTAGCTATATTGACAGGAGAAGTTCTCCTGCCGACGTAGTGCTGTCTACATGGAGGGTTTGATCGGTATAACTACGTCACTCCAGGGTGTGAATTTTTCACACCGCTATAGGTCTGCAGTATAGCCCAGACCTGAGATTTATTAGGGCTAGTCAAAAATGTCAAGTGATTTTTTGTTTGTTTTTTTTGACAAAAAAAAAAAAAAAAATTAGGGCTGTATGTGTGTGAAAATTTTTGTGCTGTTCGAAATTTTGCAATGCTCAAGAAACCAATCAAAAGAAATGTTTTGCTTTGAATCAAGTGGAATCACAATTACTTATTTTTTGGTTTTAAATGCCCCACCCTGTCTTCTCTTCCAAATTTATTCCCATTTTTTCCCTACCAGCCTGAACATTTCCTTTGCTTGGAAATGTTTTGACATGCTCAGATGAAAAGTACCGTATATTTATTATTTAGCACCTTTGGAAACATACAGAAACCAATACATTCTCTGAGTGGGACAGAAAGAAAGGAAAGTCTCCTCTGTACTAGAGACCATCCATCCCAAACAGGAGAGCGGGCCAGTCAGGGAGTCACCGGTACGTCTCTCCAGGTCCAGAGGAACAGAGATGCAGCTCTCTCCTCACACACACACACGATGTTTGGTGCCCAGCACTGTCCTAGGACAAATAGGAAACCTACCACTCTCAGCAGGTTCCGCCGCTCTTTGAAGGTGGCGCAGCACCCGAGGATCCCGGTAATCATGACGACGATCCCCGCCACCACCAGGATGTAGGCGGTCGCCATGTACGTGTTGGAGGACAGGAGACTGATGTAGTCACTCTTCTCGGCCAGAGTCCAGATACCCACCGCCATCACCGCCCCACCTGCCAGCTTAATAAAGAGAGGCAAGCAGGTGAGATGCATCTGAGGTGGGCACTTCCTCCTTTTCAGGAGTGGTATCCCCTGCTGGGCCACAGGGATCAGATTTCAGCTTGCTGACAGAGGGGCTGATCCAAAACCTACTCAAGTCCAGGGAAAGACTCCCACTGATTTCAATGGGCTTTGATCAGGCTTTAAATGAAGCCGATTCTTCCTCTCTCCCCACTCTCTCAAGGGCCCTGGGAGGTTCCAGGGAGTCAAGGCACAGTATTCCAGCTGGAAGGGGATGACAGCTGGCTGGGGGTTTGCCCATGCTGGGCGGGGAACTTTGTAACTGGAGTTCTAAGTTTCCAACCTTAACCAGTCTCTTGGCTCTCACGATTGCTTGAGTGCTGCCTACATGCCAGGGAATGGAGAAGAAGAGAGGGAGGGGATGCTTTGCTTTGCAGCCTTGCTGGCTGATCCAGGAGTGATACTGACTGCTTCGAAACAACAGCTGTGTCTACCCCCCCTCCAGGACAGAACCACTGGGGGGCAAGGCTATAAAAGGTGGGAACCCTGGTTAGCTAAACTCCAGTGAGAATGAACATTAGCACAGGAATGCCCCCGCAGTCGAGGCACACTGGATGAGCCAACTTCTCTCCTTCAGGCTCCCCTTCCTCTTTATGGGCCTTGTGTTCCCTAGAGGTTTTTACCTGGTTGCCAATTCACTGAGGCAGTTCATAATTCATTCCTCTGTAAAGGCTAGTCAGGACCCTCCACAATCATTTCTTCTAGCCCACGGATGTCTATGGCTGACAATAGGCTGATCCCTTGGCCATCAATTAACTTGAGGTAAAAACTCTAGTGTAGACATAACCGCAGCGACTACCCCCATAATCCCAGCCTAGCCATCTTCATTCCACTGCCAGCCTGTGCTATGCCACGGGGCAGAACGAGAGAGGAACTGAAGGATGTCCTTTGTCTATGGGCTGCCCTGGAGTATCTGATGCCTTAAGAATTGTGCCCTGGGTCACCCTCCCCTGAAGTGGGCAAAACAGCACTTTTTCAGACCGCTCACTGCTGTCGATATGTGATCATTTCAGGGCCTACTCCTGGTCAGTCAGGTTATAGTCCTTCCGCCCAATGTTGGCAGCTTGGGTCTAGTTAGATACCTGGGGTGAAATCCGGGACTCACTGAAGTCAAGGAGCATTTTTGCCATTGTCTTCGGTGGGGCCAGGATTTCACCCATGCTATCCATCCCACCCCCCTGGCCATTGAAACAACAGATGTAGCCCTCAACGAGGGATGTGGTGAGGCACACAAATGCGGTGAGGGAGCTGGCACATTACCCAGAAGAAGAAGTTAAAGATGAAGAGCAGGTATTTGAGGCAGATAGTGCCGCACGTCTCCTTCTTCTCCGTGTACTCACGCATCTTCCCGGCTCAGCAGGTCTCTGAAATGTGATACAAGAAGAAAAGCCTGTTAGTTTTCCCATCTCCCCCCAGGGAGGCATCACTGCTCTCCTCTTGCAAACAGCAACCACTCCTCAAAGCCTGTGCGGAGGTGCCCAACCGAGGAACCCCAGCATGGTGACTGATGAGACTCCAGAAAGAGCTGTAAAATGAAAACTCCTGCATCCCGATTGCATTCTATCGCTCCTGACAGAATCAGAGAGAGGCTGTGTAATCATCTCATCTTATTATGTTATCCCCCATCCATTCCTCCTTACGTTTGTTAGGCACACTTCTTATGGCTCATCTGCAATTGGACTGGACTGTCTTTGGGGCAGGGACCAGGCTACCCATGTTTGACAGCGCCTAGCACAATGGGACCCTGATCCTGACTGGGGCACTGTATTGCCTACTGTAATAGCAATCCCAAACATCACAGTAAAGAAACATCTCAGGAAGAAAATGGACACATCGCTCCTCCCCCCTTTTCATTTGCTTTCCTATTTGAACAAAGGAAATGTAAGTCCCATGCCTGTTCAAAACTACACCCTCTATCCAGATCAAACAGGAATCACTCCATAAGAATGTCAGGGAATGGAGAGGAATTTTGTGGACATGAAGGAGAAAGCGCTATACAAGTGTGATTCACCCTCAGGATAAGAATCCTCCCATCCTAGACAGTGTCCAGATGACTCAGTCCCTTCCTGGGAATTCTTCCTTACATTCAACAATCATCTCCAGCAGGAACTATTGTACCAGCCACTTCCCCTTCTGCCTGAGACTAAATCCTTTATGTCAACACTTCTCTTAGGGATCACCAGACTGGATCAGACCCCTGGCCCATTCACTCCAATATACCGGCTCCAACAGTAGGCAGCACCAGCTGCTTCAGAGGAAGGAGCAAGAAATCCTGCAGTTCGCAATTATGGGATATCTGCCCCCTAGAAAAGTTCCCTCCTAACCTCTGTAATTTAATAGAGGTTGCCTTAAACCCTTAAGCAGGAAAGTTTATATCCCTTCCAAACTCCTGCCTATTATAACTCTGGACTTGTTAGCCAAACAAATATCTAATCCTTCTTTGGAATCCTGCGAAGCATTTGGCCCAAGAAATATCCTGTTGCAATGGGTTCCAATGGCTAATTGTTAAGGCTGCAAGCCTGTCACGGAGGTCACGGATTCTGGTGACTTTCCGAGACCTCTGTGACTTCTGCAGTGGCCGGTGCAGCTGGCCAGGGGGCCGCTTGAGCAGCTCGGGGCAGTGTTGGGCCACCGTGACACCCCCCCCCCCCAACAGCAGCAAGAGTTTGGGTGCGGGAGGGGACTCAGGGCTGGGGCAGGGGCACGGGAAGGGGTGACGGCTCCGGGCGGTGCTTACCTCGGGGAGCTGCCGGAAGCGGCAACATGTCCCTTGGCTCCTAGGTGGAGGGACTGGGGGCTCTGCGCACTGCCTCCACCCGCAACCGCGGCCAATAGGAGCTGCAGAGCCGGCACTCAGGGCAGAGGCAGGGCACGGAACTCCCGACTGCCCCTGTGCCTAGGAGCTGAGGGACATGCTCCTGCTTCTGGGGAGCCACACAGAGCCAGGCAGGGAGCCTGCCAGCCCTGCCAACCCCCACCCCCCAGCACCAGCAGGGGTCACAGGTCGCCCCGCCCGCAAGAGTGCCCATGGTGCCCCTGGGCTGCCTTCCCCCCCAGAGGGCCCAAGATTTAGTCAGGGGTATAGTACAAGTCATGGACAGGTCATGGGCCATGATTTTTTTTTTTTTACTGACCGTGACCTGTCCATGAGTTTTACTAAAAACACCCGTGACTAAAACATAGCCTTACTAATTGTATGTTATCCCTTTCCAACTCTGGGCCAGCTTCATCATCTATAGGAGAAGTAAGGCCCTAAGCCCTTTCCAAGAGCCAGCTCTGGCTCCCAAGGTCAATTTTAACAAGTACCAGGAGGGAGAAGCACATGCAAATTGGTTTCATATGCTCTGCTGGTCATTGCACCCCCCCGAGCAACGCAGTTATATTGACCTAACCCCTGGTGTAGACAGTGCTGTGTCGACAGGAGGGTTTCTCCTGCCTCTCATGGCGGTGGATTGACTATGCTGATGGAAGGAGCTCTATCAGCGTAGTTGTGTGTTCACTAAAGCACTACAGCGGTGCAGCTATCGCGCGGTACATGTAGACAAGCTCTTAGGAAAGACAGGCCAGCCCACTGCAGGGAGAAATTTCTCTTTGCTTTTCTCTGGTCAGCAAACATCCAGGATAGGCCAATGCGTTAGGAGCCAGCAAATCAGACCCACAGGAATGCAGCAATGGGTATGTGCCCATCCTCAAAGCTGATCTGCCCCTGCCTGTCCTGATTTCACAAGAAAACATTTTCCCCTAAAAGAGGATCTGACACCATAGTTGGCAAGAGAAAGTCACTTCATATGGGAGGGGAGTGGCAGCAGGCTAGGATTGAGATGTAATAGCACGGGGGGAGGATGGAGGGGGAGAGAGGGGGAGAAACTAGAAAAGACGGTTACTTACCTTCTGTAACTGTTGTTCTTCGAGATGTGTTGTTCACGTCCATTCCACATTAGGTGTGCGCGCGCCGCGTGCACGAATCGTAGGAAACTTTTTCCCTCAGCGGCTCCCGTCGGGCCCACAGGGTCCCCCTTCCCGCCAGAGCGGCGCCCCGCCCTCGCGTATATATATCCCTGCCGGCCCGACCCTCCCTCAGTTCCTTCTTGCCGGTGACTCCGACAGAGGGGAAGGAGGGTGGGAAGTGGAATGGACGTGAACAACACATCTCGAAGAACAACAGTTACAGAAGGTAAGTAACCGTCTTTTCTTCTTCGAGTGCTTGTTCACGTCCATTCCACATTAGGTGACTCGCAAGCTTACCGTTGGAGGAGGGTAGGAGTCAAGGAATAATTGATTGCAGCACCGCCTTGCCGACCACTGCATCATCTCTAGTCTGATGGTGGATCGCGTAGTGGGCTGTGAAGGTATGCACCGACGACCAGGTGGCTGCCTTGCAGATCTCCTGGAGCGGGACCTGTGCCAAGAAGGCCGTCGAGGACGCCTGGGCTCTAGTGGAGTGAGCCCTGATCTGAGGAGCAGGCGTGTTGGCGAGCTCGTAGCACGTACGTATGCAGTGCACTATCCACGCCGACAGGCGTTGCGTCGAAATCGGTTGGCCCTTCATGCGCTCCGCAATGGCCACGAACAGCTGAGATGACTTACGGAAAGGCCTGGTACGGACCAGATAAAAAGCCAATGCCCGCCGAACATCCAGGGTGTGCAGGCTGCGATGGCTCGGGTCCGTATGGGGCTTAGGGAAGAATACCGGTAAACAAATGTCCTGCCCCATGTGAAAATTCGTAACCACCTTCGGGAGGAATTTAGGGTGAGGCCTAAGCTGCACCTTGTCTTTGTAAAAGATGGTATAAGGGGGCTCCGAGGTGAGGGCCCTCAACTCGGACACCCTCCTAGCCGAGGTAATGGCCACGAGGAACGCGACCTTCCATGAAAGGTGCGTGAGGGAGCAAGAGGCCAGGGGTTCAAAGGGCGGCCCGATAAGTTTAGTGAGGACCAGATTGAGGTTCCACGGGGGTATAGGAGGGCGCGAGTAGGGGAACACCCGCTCCAGACCCTTGAGGAAACGGACCACCGTGGGGTTGGAGAACACGGATCTGCCCGATTCCCCAGGGTGGAACGCCGAAATGGCGGCCAGATGCACCTTAATAGAAGCGGGGGCGAGGCCTTGACGCTTGAGGTGCAGCAAGTAGTCGAGGATCAGAGGTATCGAGGCCTGTAAAGGCTGCGAGTGGTGGGGCGCACACCACAAGGAGAAGCGCTTCCACTTAGCCAGGTAGGCTGCCCTCGTGGAGGGTTTCCTACTACCAAGTAGGATTTGCTGAACCTCGTGTGAACACCTGTGCTCCACCCCACTTAGCCAGAGAGTAGCCATGCCGTGAGATGTAGCGATGACAGGTTCGGGTGGAGTAGGTGACCCCGATCCTGAGTGATGAGGTCGTGATGTAGGGGAAGGGCCATCGGAGAGGTCACGGAGAGTTCCACCAGAGTTGTGAACCAGTGTTGGCGTGGCCACGCCGGGGCGATTAGGATGACTGTCGCCCTGTCCCTGCGGACCTTCAGGAGGACCTTGTGAATGAGTGGGAATGGGGGAAAGGCGTACTTCAGGCTCCCGCCCCATGGGATAGCAAAGGCGTCTGCCACTGAGCCTGGGCTGTGACCCTGAAACGAGCAGAATTGCGGGCACTGACTGTTGTCTTTGCTGGCAAATAAATCTACCTGGGGAAACCCCCACCTCAGGAAAATGGAACGGAGGACGTCCCGTCTCAGCCGCCACTCGTGCCTGAGGTAGGACCGGCTGAGACAGTCCGCCAGCCCGTTCTGGACCCCGGGGAGATACGCCGCCCGAAGTTGTACTGAATGGGCTATGCAGAAGTCCCAGAGGAGGAGAGCCTCGCGGCAGAGGGGAGAGGACCGGGACCCGCCCTGCTTGTTTATGTAAAACATCGCGGTAGTGTTGTCTGTCAGAACTGACACGCTGTGTCCTTTTATGGTGGCGTGAAAGGTCTGGCAGGCGAGGCGAACCGCTCTCAGCTCCTTCAGGTTGATGTGGAGCAGCCGTTCCTCCCTGGACCACAAGCCCTGAGTGCGCTGGTCCCCTAGGTGCGCACCCCAACACAGATCCGATGCGTCTGTTACTAGCGTCAGAGTCGGTTGTGGGGCGGTGAATGGGACCCCTGCGCGAACCTGCTGCTGGTTGAGCCACCAACTGAGGGCATCCGATACCCGAGCCGGGACCGTGACGACCATGTCCAAGGGGTCCCTGTTGGGGCGATATACCTGAGCCAACCACAGCTGCAGCGGTCGGAGCCGGAGACGGGCGAGCTCGACTACGTGCGTGCACGCTGCCATGTGCCCCAGGAGTTGTAGGCAACATCTGGCTGTGGTCGTAGGGAATCGCTGAACGGAGGTTACGGCCTCCTTGATAGCCAGGAATCGGGATACACTTGCCCGTGCCTCTACCGAGTCCAGGACTGCCCCTATGAAGTCCAGTCTCTGTGTGGGGATTAGTGATGACTTGGGCACATTGACCAACAGCCCGAGTTCCCGGAATACTTGCAACGCCAGTGTCACATGGGCGCGGACCTCTGCCTCCGACCGGCCCGCTAGGAGCCAATCGTCCAGGTACGGGTAGACGCGCATCCGTCTTTTTCGAAGAAAGGCGGCTACCACCGACATGCATTTCGTGAAGACACGTGGGGCTGTTGCAAGGCCGAAGGGCAAGACCGTGAACTGGAAATGGCGCTGTTGGACAGTGAAGCGCAGGAAACGCCGATGAGCTCGGCGAATGGCAATGTGAAAATAGTCGTCTTTCATATCGAGGGCAGCGTACCAATCCCCCGGATCCAGGGAAGGGATGATGGTACCAAGGGAGACCATACGGAACCGTGGCTTCTGCAAGTACTTGTTCAGCTTGCGAAGATCCAGGATAGGACGGAGGCCCCCTTTTGCTTTGGGAATGAGGAAGTATCTGGAATAGAACCCTCTTCCTCTGAAGTCCAGAGGAACCTCCTCCACCGCCCCCGCCTCGAGGAGGGTCTGTACCTCCTGTATGAGGAGTTGCTCGTGAGAGGGGTCCCTGAAGAGGGACGGGGGTGGTGGGTGGGAGGGAGGGGGCGAGGAGAACTGGAGGGTGTAACCTGATTCCACCGTGCGCAGGACCCAGCGGTCTGATGTTATATGAGACCAGGCACGGGAAAAATGGGACAGGCGGTCCCTGAAACCCAGGGGTGGATCCGGAGAAGAGATGGGTACGCTGTCCTCGATCGCAGCTTCAAAATCCTTGTTTATTTCCCGGCTGCGTCTTGTTTTGGCCCTGGTTTTGGCCTTGGTTAGGCGTATTGTTGCGCCTACGTCTATTGTCCCTGCCCCGTCTACGGTATGGTTCCTGTCGAGGGCGAGGATGATACTGCCTCTGTGGAGGTTGGGGCTTGAACGGCTTCCTCTGTGTCACAGGGGTGTGCATCCCCAAGGACTTAAGGGTAGCCCGAGAGTCCTTGAGGCTGTGTAGCCTGGCGTCAGTCTGCTCTGAGAATAGATCCGTACCCTCGAACGGCAAGTCTTGGAGGGTATTTTGCACCTCCGGGGGAAGGCCCGAGGATTGCAGCCATGCAGAACGTCTCATCACTACGCCTGACGCAATTGTTCTAGCGGCTGCGTCGGCAGAGTCAAGTGAGGCCTGTAACGACGTTTTGGCCACCGCCTTCCCCTCGTCCACGAGCGCCGCGAACTCAGGTTGTGATCCCTGAGGCAAGGCCTCTTTGAACTTGGACACAGAAGCCCATGAGTTAAAGTTATGTCTATTTAGGATCGCTTGCTGATTTGCTATCCGCAATTGGAGGCCCCCGGACGAATAGACCTTCCTGCCAAATAGGTCTAGTCGTTTTGCCTCCTTGGCCTTGGGTGCCGGGGCCTGTTGGCCATGCCTTTCCCGTTCGTTAACCGCCGAGACGACCAGCGAACATGGGGTCGGGTGGGAGAAGAGAAAGTCAAACCCTTTGGACGGGGAAAAGTACTTCCGTTCTACGCCTTTTGCGGTTGGCGCAGAGGAGGCTGGCGTTTGCCATACGGTCTTATAGTTTGCCTGGACCGTTTTTATGAGCGGGAGCGCGATCCTGGAGGGACCCTCTGGGCTCAGAATGTCCACCATCGGATCCTCCTGCTCAACTGTCTCCTCTGCTTGTAGACCCAAATTGAGGGCCACCCGGCGGAGCAAGTCCTGGTGTGCCCGGTGGTCAATAGGGGGAGGGCCGGATACTGTCGTGCCCGCCACGGCCTCGTCCGGCGAGGAGGAGGAGGTCATGGCTTTCTGAGCTTCCTCGTCCTCCTGTAGCTCCTCCTCAGCGGGGCGTCCCTCCGGGGTGCGCCCCCTGTCCCGAGTCAGGGACGGTGCCGAGCTCGGTGCCGAGTCTGCCCTCTCTGCATCCGGTGGTCTGGAGACCGTGGCCTCCGCACGGGAGGTAGGGCGGCACCGTGGGGAGCGGGACCGGTCTCCTGAGGGACCCGACCTCGAAGTCCTAGATGGAGGGCCTTGCTGATGATAGGCCCACGGTGTCCAGAATGGCCACTGCCCAGGATGGTTCCAATGCGGTTGCCAAGAGGCCTCGTGTTCTCTAGCGGCATGCCCTCTGCGGCCATATCTGGAAAGACCCGAGCCCTCTTCCGACGCTAGGGACGGTGACCTAGAGGGCCATGGCGGTGCCGTGGGGCGGTGCCGGTCCGGTGTCGGGGAGCGGTGCCGTCTGGACCGGGACCGTGAGTATCGGCGTGCCGATCTGGACCTGGAACGGTACCGTTGACCACGGGACCGGGAACGGCTGCGGGAGGGTGGTCTTGGGAGTCTCGCCATCGAAGCGTCCCGGCGCCTGCTCGAGCCGGGTTGCTGAGGCGGTGCCACGCTCGCATCGGGCCCTGACTGTTTCGCGGCCCGTTGTGCGGCGGGAAGCCGGGAGTCCACCGAGGCGGAGCTCGACCGGGACCGGCGCCGTGAACGGTGCCGAGATGGCGACCGCGACGGGCGCATCATCGCCGGTTTGCCCTTGGGTGGCAGCCGCGGCGGAATGTCTGTAGCGCGGAGTGTGCTTTCGGAGGACAATTCGATGAGGTCCTTCGCCGCCTCAAATGTGTCCGGGGTGGAGGGCTGTTCCAACAGTTCCTCCAGCCCATCCTCCGCACTCGACGCGCTCGTCCCGGGGCTCGACGGGCCCTTCGGCGCCGGAGCCACTGGTGCCGGGACCTGTACCGGGGCCGTCACGGCCTTGGCCGCACTTGCGGGCTTCGTCGGTGCCGCCTTCTTATGAGGGGAGCGCCCCCGGGCCTTAGGCTGGCCCTTTGACTTGGCCGGCGAAGAAGATCGGTGCCGGGCGTGTTCCCGTCTTGGCGGTGCCGTGGGCTTAGTCTGCGCCGCTGGTGTCGGGTCGCGGACCGATGCCGGGGCACTCCGCACCGAAGCGGACGGTGCCGCGGAAGAGGAGGGCTGTAACGCCGCCTCCATGAGGAGCTGTCTAAGGCGAAATTCCCTCTCTTTCTTGGTTCTGGGCTTGAAGGCCTTACAAATTTTACAGCGCTCCTTCTGGTGAGCTTCCCCGAGGCAACGGAGACACGACTCGTGCGGGTCGCTCACTGGCATAGGCCTGCGGCACGCGGCACACGCCTTAAAGCCTTGGGCGTGCGGCATGCCCTGCCGCCCAGGGCCGGTGCCGGGGTTGACCAAACCCCTATCACCAAGAGATTTTGGTCCTTAGAAGAACTAAACGACTACTTAACACTAAAACTCTTAACTGTATTATGAACTGCTAACTACTGCTAATGGCTATGCTAAGGGACACTCTCAGGCGAGAGACAGAGTTGTTCCAACGTCGCCACGGGCGGTAAGAAGGAACTGAGGGAGGGTCGGGCCGGCAGGGATATATATACGCGAGGGCGGGGCGCCGCTCTGGCGGGAAGGGGGACCCTGTGGGCCCGACGGGAGCCGCTGAGGGAAAAAGTTTCCGACGATTCGTGCACGCGGCGCGCGCACACCTAATGTGGAATGGACGTGAACAAGCACTCGAAGAAGAACTAGTTGAGTAAGAGATGAAGAGGAGTCAAAGCTGAAGTGAACTGGACGAGCTGCGTAAGGGGATGCAGGAATGAAATAGCGGGGTGGGGGGCGACCGCCTACGGTTTGGTGCAGGCAGATCTATGTGAGAGGGAAGCTTGCTGAGCAATTATCCCAGCTATTCTTGGATCAAGCTACCAGTGATTTACTTCCACCAGCACTACATTTCCCCTACACTCCCCCCAAAATCCAAGCCGCTATTACAACGACGTGTAGCGAGGAGGAGCCTTTTGTTTCTTTGTCCTCATCAGCATCCTACCCCCAGTGAAGTGCCTCCAGGAAGGTAGGGGTGTGTGTGTCTGTGTGTGTGTGTCTGTCTGTCTCAATTCCCTCTGAAGCCAAGGCCTATGCTGAGCACTCAATGGAAACGGTACCAGGGAATTGCTCTCTGCTTGCCACATATCGGGAGCAAGAGATTCCTGAGAGGCGCAGCAGGGTGTCCTCACCCCATACAGCATTTTACAGTGTATCCTTATAACGTATGTACAGCAACTAATAAAGGGGGGGGGGGAGGCAAACCTTTCCCCTCCCTTCCCAAGAACCAGTTGGATGCCCCAGGATGGGGTATCACTGGAAGAGATAAGCTCGAGTAGGAGACTGGGTGTGACCCTAAGAGCCCCTCAATGCTCACTGGCAAAGGCCCCACTATAAGGTAAATCGTCTCAGGCCTGACACACTCATTACTCCTGTCAAGGCTCCTTCACCACTCTGAACTTTAGGGTACAGATGTGGGGGCCTGCATGAAAACTTCTAAGCTTAACTACCAGCTTAGATCTGGTCCGCTGCAACCACTCCCAATGTGCTAATTCCCTTCCCTGGGTAGCCTTGAGAGACTCTTTGCCAATTCCCTGGTGAATACAGATCCAAACCCCTCGGATCTTAAGACAAGGAGAAATTAACCATCCCCCCTCCCTTCTCCCACCAACTCCTGGTGGATCAAGATCCAACCCCCTTGGATCTAAAAACAAGGAAAAATCAATCAGGTTCTTAAAAAGAAGGCTTTTAATTAAAGAAAAAGGTAAAAATCATCTCTGTAAAATCAGGATGGAAAATAACTTTACAGGGTAATCAAACTTAAAGAGCCCACAGGACCCCCCTCTAGCCTCAGGTTCAAAATTACAGCAAACAGAGGTAAACACCCTAGCAAAAGGTACATTTACAAGTTGAGAAAACAAAGATAAAACTAACACGCCTTGCCTGGCTGTTTACTTACAAGTTTGAAATATGAGAGACTTGTTCAGAAAGATTTGGAGAGCCTGGATTGATGTCTGGTCCCTCTCAGTTCCAAGAGCGAACTCCCACCAAAACAAAGAGCACAAACAAAAGCCTTCCCCCCACCAAGATTTGAAAGTATCTTGTCCCCTTATTGGTCCTTTGGGTCAGGTGTCAGCCAGGTTACCTGAGCTTCTTAACCCTTTACAGGTAAAAGGATTTTGGAGTCTCTGGCCAGGAGGGATTTTATAGTATTGTACACAGGAGGGCTGTTGCCCTTCCCTTTATAGTTATGACAACTCCCAACACCGTGTGATGATATAATATTAAAAGGTGTCTGCGTAAGATATCACATGTAAACTGGTAACACACTGGTCCCAAAAATCACTGTGTGATGTATGTAGAGGTTGTATATAAAGAATGGTGTGTGTGTGCTAGAAACACATTCTTCAAATGTGGTTTGGAGGCAGTGTATACAGCAAGTCTGCCCTAGCCAAAGGAATGGGGATTTCACTGTCTGACTGGCTTGAGACTGGCTTAAAGGCAGAGACCAATGAAAGTACATTTACTTAGAAGGTAAACAAAGCAATCAAGTGGAGGAGGAAACAGTTTAGTGAGCAAAGTCTGCATGCCCAAGAAGTCTTCCTGGCTCTCGAGACAAAGACAATGAACAATAGAAAATATAAAGGGAACAAAAAGACATTCTAGTTATCCAACAGCAGCCTCTGAGCCTGTGAATGGTGGATCTTCCTGGCCTGAAGAGCAGGAGCTGCTGGTAACTTGCTGTAAGTGACAAACCGTTTTAAGCAAAGGTATAACTTCTAAGGAATTACATTTTAGGCTCTAGAAAAGATGTTATTTTTGTAACCCTTTTTTCTCTCTTTTATTCTTGCCTGGTATCAATTAAATCTCTGTTCTTTATTAATAAACTTATTCTTAGTTTTACTGTAAGCTATCTTAGTGCTGTTATATTAAATATAGAGAGACTCCTTAGCTAACCTAGCAGACTGGTGTGTACACCGTCTCTTTCAGGGCAGCAAACGTAATAATTTCTGAGTATCTAGTGAGAGGGACTGGAAACTACAGATAGAAGTCTCTGAGGAACTCAGTTACTGGGGTGCACTGACTGCTATCTGCAAAGCAAGGTTAAGACTGGCAGAGTCTCAAGGAGCTTGTGGATGAAGAGGACAGACTGGTGTGGCAGGGAGCTGACACAGTCTAATCCCCCACAAAGCACACACTGGCTAAGGCAGAGGAGTAACACAGTGGCTTATGGTTCTGGGCTGCCCTGAGGAGAGCATCACTTGAAGACGGGTGTTGTGGTTTAGTAGCTATTGCACTGGACTGGGAATCAGGAGACCATAGTTCTATTCCTGGTTTTGCCACGGTCCTGCTGTGACACCTTGGGCAAGTCATGCTAAATGTCTCTGTTTCCCTCTCAGCATTTGCCTGTCTTGTCTATTTAGATTGTAAACTCTTACTCTGTGTGTGTGTATGTGTGTGTATGTGTATGTATATACTAAGCCTAGCACAATGGGGCCCTGAGTTTCACTGGGGCCTCTAGGTGTTACTGTAACACCAATAATTAATAATGAGATCTGGATAGGAGACTTTGACTTTTGTCATTATTGAATATTGGCAAGTTATCACTGTGAGCCAGATCCTCAGTGGGTGTAAATCAGTATAGCTCCCTTGGCTGATTGGCACCTGCTGAGGATCTGCTGTGTATCTTGAACAATGTGCCCACGTCCCCTGAGCTCCATGGGTTCAGATTTTCACTTCACCCAATCTAACTAGATGACCGCACTTTTCCATCAAAAAAAAAAAAAAAAAGGGCTCTTTGATGGCATCTTCACTGCCAAACAGCAAAAGGTACAACCTGTTACTGGGTTGCCTTTTTAGTATTTCACTCTCCCTGCCCTGGGCCCGATCCCCTGCTGATTGACACCTCCCAAGGGTCCCATGTATTTAAAGTGGGAGATGTCAGACTTGCCAGAATCTTGTTGTGCATTGAGCGGGGCAGGGGTGGGGAGGAAGTGGACATTCAACTTAGGCTCTAGTCAACCCTGGGTGAGACAGGGTCACCACATACCCTCTACACCAAAACCTCTGCCACTGCTCAAGGCCTCCTGGGAATTTCCCTCTCACACACACAGATGTTTCTATCAAGCCTCAGGTAAGGACTTTTCAGAGGATCTTGCAGAACTAAGCTCAACTGTTCTGATAAAAGAAGCAGTAAAAGCACACAAGAGGTCCTCCTCTCTGTTTATTTTCAAAGAACAGGCAGAGAACAGCTGCAGGTTTATGCAGCACAATGATTCATGGAAGGGTGGTAGCCAATGAATCACAGAGCAATCACTGCTGTCTTTCGTTTGATCTATCCCTCCTAGCCAGTACAGGCTGCTCCTGCATGCTTGGTGACTAGCCAAGGAAACTATTCATGGAAACACGTGGTTGTTTCTGGACCTTCCCTTTTGTGTGTAATGCATTTTATTTTCCTTGTATCACACAGAGTAGACTAGCTCTCTGCGAGAGGCTATTCCAGACTGCCGTGTAGGGAGCAACACCCGTCTTCAGGGAAATAGACAAAGGAAAGATATATCTGAATTGAACCTCTTGCCCAATCAACTAAGAAGCTGATCCTGAGTGGTGGTGAGCATCCATGCCTTCCATGATGTTTAAGTGCATCATCGCTGGGAAAGCCCTGGAGCGATGTGGAGCATTAAAATGATCCTTTGGGGCCTGGTTTTCAATAGAGTTTGGCATGCTGGGTGCTGAGCTCCTCCGACAATATGGCTGTAAGTAACACAGTGGGAGCAGAGCACTTTTGAAAATAACCCCAACTGTGGCACTTGAAAATCCAGCCCTAAACATGGTACTGTAGCATCCGTTACCCTGTGCTGAGGTATCTGCATCTCAAGGTCTAGTTATGGGGTCCCACGCCTCAGCCCACTGGATTTTGTTAGCTGATCTATGTATGTGCACATGCCAAAGCTATGAAAACACATGCACCCACATTCAAATAGGTTATAGGCACTTGTTTAGTCATACACACACAAAGTGGCTCAATGCATCTGCCTCTACTTGCCCAGTAACAGGAGTCAATTAGACAGCAAAGAAAGAAAGCCGGTCCTGAAGACTTTTCTGCATAACCTGCCCTGAAGCTATGTCTAATGGATGGGGAGGTAAGGCACTGTTTCTTAACCTAAGTAAATTAAATAACTCCCAGGCCATAAAAGGCAACACTTAATAGCAACTAGGAGGAGATTAGTGTCCAGGGTGAGCCCAATGATGTGTCTTTATTGTCTCCCCAGTTAATACAAGTCAGACAGAAAATAAGAGTAATTAGCTGTTCAACCTTTTGGTGGCACCCATGGCCATAGTAGCTAAGTGCTGGACAGATCCAGTGTAGCTGTACTGTAAGGACTTCATAGCCCATCTTCACCCACATACGTAATGCACAAGATAGGAGTGTCTAGTCCTCAGGTGAGACTAAATTCTAGTTCTGGTTTTGCCAACCACTTGCTGTGCTTGGATAAATCACTGAAGGCCTAATTTTCAGAGAGGTTGAAGGGCAATTACAGGTGCTCAGCACTTCTGAAAATCCAGCCCTTAACCTCTCTGTGCCAAATGAAAATCCCACTAGCACTCCCTTGATCTACCAGCTAGGATTTATTTTAAAAAATGGATCCTGCTGCTTATCACCTCTGCCCTTGGGTGCCTTATGGCACAGAAAACAGCTATGAACCATTAAATACAGCCTTCCTGCCAGCTGCTTGTGAAGTGCTCTGCAATGCATAAATGCTAAATGCTATTATCTGCCTAAAGCAGACTTTCAAGGGGGAACAAAAACATGGCTACCACTGACCTCTCAGAGTGAGTAAAAGTTGGAGCACAAATGAGACCTCTCAGTTCTCCACAGGGACGTCTTCCTCTTTCACCTGCTCTCGTCTTCAATGGGATACAGGAAAGAGAACAACTGAAAAAGAAGGAAGACAGCCCTCAGCAAAAAATTATTCCCTTTCCCTATATTAAAAAACTAATAGCTTGTCTTTCCATCAAACCTTCATTCTGTAACATCAGAGCGTCTGCTCACAAAGCAAGCTACACACGTGTGTGTTGGGAGGAGGAAAGAGGGAGGCCCCTGTTGCAGCTCTGGGAGATATGATGGTAGGCCTCTAGTGCTGGAAGCTGCCAGACAGGGGCAGCCAGTCATTGGGTTTATAGTCACATGTCTGTAATATCATGTAAACCCAGCTATTGTTTCTGTCAAGGCTGCCTAAACCACAGCACAGGTGCACTCTGGCAACACAAAGGAGCCTAAAAAGGGGTGGAAATGGCTCCCTGAGAAAGCCCATGGAGAATATGCCCTGCACAGGAAGACACCCCACCCAGTGTAGAGCTGGCATAAGGACTCCAAGCCAGCTCTGCTGCCAGCCCCTGGCATACGGGGCATGTCAGGATTGGGCCAGGGGTATGGAGTGGGCGGAAGTGGGCAAGCAGGAGTGGGAAGGGGGCACATGGCCAGAGCACACAGCTCTACAGTTATTCACCAATTGCCAGAGCTCATAAGGAGCTCCAGAAAGCAACACAGATAGAACAGTTCTGAGGCGGACACCTGGAGCCAGGAAGGGCCCCTGGCTGCTCCAAAACATGCGGAGCGCAACGGTGGTTTAAAGTAACCTTTTCACAACTCCAGCTCTGGAGTCTTCACTATGAAACCCTACGGGACTTTCGCTGTGAAGTCAAATGGGTAGCCAGCTCCAACTTTTCTTTTTCTTTTCTTTTTTTGGAAGGGGAGGAAATGAGGAGGAGTTTAGACAACTTGCCTGTTCTCCAGAAAGAGCACTGCATGGGGAGACTTGAAGTCTCCATGGGCTGCATCTTTACAGAAAGACTAAGAATGGCTACTATGAATTACAGCCCAAATCAGGCTCTCGATAAGTTGCGTTTGGCAAGGCTTGGGAATCCTTCGTCACAAACTGCAGGACATGAAAGGCGAACAGGAGGCAGAAATTCACCTAAAGCCACTTATTTATATTGCAGACCAGGACCCCACCGTGCTAGACGCCGTCCAAAACAGAATAAAAAAATCCCCATCCTCCCATGATCAGTCTCCCTCTCTCAAAAGCTAATATTAATGTATCCTCCCAGTGAGAATGCTACAGTTTCTTCCCCCCACCCCACCCCATCCCATGCCCTGCCTTGCCCTTTAGCTGCTTGTGGAGATACAGCTGGGGAACTGGAATTCCTACTTGTAAGCAGTTGGCACACATCCCCCTCAAACAAAAATCCTGCCTGGGGTTCTGGGAGTTAAAGGAGAGCAGAAGTATAGTGTTAACGGCCAAGTTGACTTGTCTCTACTCCCACTGCTTTCCTTCCCCACCCCAGAATAGAACACCGTTTATTTCTGTTGTCTTTAAAGTCACACTCTTAGCTGCAGAACAACAGGAAACAAGTGAGTCTGAGATTTTTCTCAAAATGCCGGGCAATGCAGAAACACTGAGGATTCCACATGCAAGAGTTTTTCCTCTCTCCTGAAATCTCTGCCCCTGCTGGCAATGCTGCTGGGGGTGAGGATGGGGCTTTGGCATTGATTTATCTCCTGCAAAGGTGGTGTGTGCAACGGGTTGGATCACAGAAACCGCCTGGGAGCTGCCACCTGATGTGCCCAGACTACTTCTACCCCTGTTTTCCCTGCCAGCTCAGGACTCCAGCACCCTGTCTTGCTGAGCCAGACACTCCCGTCTGCTCCAACACAGACCCAGGGTCTGAATTACTTGCCCCAAAGCTGCAGGTTTACCTGAAAGCAACTAACAGAAGTGTTCCTGTCTTTAACACTTAGATGCCCAAATCCCAATGGGGTCTAAACCCAAATAAATCCGTTTTACCCTGTATAAAGCTTCATACAGGGTAAACTCCTAAATTGTTCGCCCTCTATAACACCAATAGAGAGATATGCACAGTTCTTTGCTCCCCCAGGTATTAATACATACTCTGAGTTAATTAATAAGTAAAAAGTGATTTTATTAAATACAGAAAGTAGGATTTAAGTGGTTCCAAATAGTAACAGATAGAACAAAGTAAGTCACCGAGCAAAATAAAATAAAATGCGCAAATCTATGTCTAATCAAACTGAATACAGATATTCTCACCCTCAGAGATACTTCAGTAATTTTTTTCCTCAGACTGGACACCCTCCAGGCCTGGGCACAATTCTTTCCCCTGGTACAGTTCTTGTTCCAGCTCAGGTGGTAGCTAGGGGATTCTTCATGATGGCTCCTTCCCTTTTGTTCTGTTCCACCCCTTTATATATCTTTTGTATAAGGCGGGAATCCTTTGTCCCTCTCTGGGTTCCCATCCCGTCCTTCTCAATGGAAAGACACCAGGTTAAAGATGGATTCCAGTTCAGATGACATGATCACATGTCACTGCAAGACTTTATTGCCCACTTGCCAGCACACACATATACAGGAAGACTAACAGGTAAACACAGCCATCTGCAGACAATGGTCCTGGTTAATGGGAGTCATCAAGATTCCAAACCACCATTAAATGGCCCACACTTTGCATAATTACAATAGGCCCTCAGAGTTATATTTCAGATTTCTAGTTTCAGATACAAGAGTGGTACATTTATACAAATAGGATAATCACACGCAGTAGATTATAAGCTTTGTAATGATACCTTACAAGAGACCTTTTGCATGAAGCATATCCCAGTTACATTATATTCACTCATTAGCATATTTTTATAAAACCATATAGACTGCAATGTCACAGTGTGATCCAGCAGCTTGAGCACAGGATCAGGACCCCCAGCATTCTACTCCTGGCTGTGACATTAACTCACTTTGTAGCTTGGGGCAAGTCACTTCACTTCTTGGTCTTCATTAATACTGACTAACCTGCCTTGCTGGGATGTTATAAGGATTGGTGTTTGCTACACACCTGGAAGAAAGGGTTAAGTATTACCAAAAGGCCAAAACCCAATTTTTACTGAAGCAGATGCCCCTTGAAGTTATTAGGAGTTTGAATAGGGCCCACAGGAAGTACAAGGGATAAACTGGTCTGCAGGAAATACAAGGGATAAACTCTCATGTACTTCCAACATCCCTTATTCTTCTTCCTCCTCCCCCTCCCTGCCTAAAAAAAACAAAACAACAACAAAAACAAACCAACCCTGGAAGGAGCAGAGTTAACTTCCTGGCAGCGAAGAGTCTATTTGACCATACAGCATGTACAGCGGCCCAGCTGCCCTGCTGAAGCGCTTGTGGTGGAGACAATCTAAGCTGACGGGAGACCCGTCGGCTTAGTAACTGCTGCCTCTGCAAGAGGTGGTAGCTATGTTGGTGGGAGAACCGACCTGGCACTATCCACATCAGTGCTTAGGTCGGTATAACTTGCGTTGCTCAGGGGGTGTGAATTATTCACACCCCCTGAGCAACATGAGTTGGACTGAAGTAAATCGGTAATATAGACAAAGTCTTAGATCATGGAACAGTCTCCCAAGAGAAGTGAGAGCAGCCCCAACATTTGAGACACTCGCAAGTCGCCTGGAAAAAGCACTGGAATATAAACGAAGCTAGAAAATAACCCTGCATTGTCAGGGAGCTGGACTGGGTGAGCTAGAAGGGACCTTCCTATCTCTACTGTCTGTGTTCCTAGGTGAGCCATTTAAAAACAAATGGGCAACATTACCAATGTTAAAAAAAAATAATGAAAGGTTGCCAAACTTCTCCAGACGCTCTCTACACCAGCTGACTGACGCTGAGTGACAGAGCACCACTGCCTGCTTTCTCCGCCTCCCTGATGTACAGCTGCCGACCTCAATGCCCAGCACTCCAGACAAGGGCTCTGATTTCCTAGGACCAGCCTTTCGGTCTAGCTCAGCGAGATTCAGAGTCATTGCACGTATACACAGGTCTCCACCAGATCTTTCCCCTGCCTGTCTGCACTCCTGGCAGCACTCACTAGCTCGAATAGCTCACGGACTCTTAACTGAGGCTCAG
>NW_020664522.1:99791-204027 GCF_002925995.2 Terrapene triunguis | reverse complement strand
TGCAGCGCTGCAGGCGCTGATTACACTGGCGCTTTACAGCGCTGCACTCGGGGGGGGGGGCGTTTTCACACCCCTGAGTGCAGCAAGTTGCAGCGCTGTACAGCGCCAGTGTAGCCAAGGCCTCAGTTCCCACAGTTGGCGATTCCCCAAGGTCCCCAATGCGCTGTGGTAGGACTAGTTGAATCCTTTCAGCTTCTCTGAGTCCACGCTGGCACTAAATCAGTTCAGATGAACTGGTTAGACCGTTTGTAACCCACCTGTAGACAGTGAGGGGAATTTCTGTGTGTGGGTGCACTGCTTAACAACTATTCTAAGGGCCTTAACCGGTTGAATTTTTCAAGCTCTTTTTACAAGACAGTTTCACCTCATCCATACTAGCTAGCCAAACTATGCTGTAACTTTTACGCTCAGCAGGTAAACACCATTGGCTGAACTGAGTCCACAGAGCTCTTATAGAAGGTGCTTTCTATTTATTATTCACAGATCTTTCAACATCATCTCAGTCCCCAAGCGAGTTATCAGCAGATTTTGGATCTACATGCAGTGTTAGGTGTGCCCCAACGCCAGCAGTTAGTTATCACACAGTGATATTCACACAATCAGTTATTAGACTTTGAACTACAGCAATAAAAAATATTTTCAGGAACCACTGGAAGAGGAGATAGCTGCTAAGGTGCTTCTATAGCCCCCAGAGTCATCGTAGCAACTGGGCAGGGCACCTCAGCGCCATTAGTGTATTTATCCTCACAACACTCCTGTGAGGTAGAGCAGCACTGTCCCCATTTAACAGATAGGGAACTAAGGCACGGGCAGACTAAGGCCTTGTCTACACTACCAAGTTTTGTTGACAAAACAGGGAATGCGTACACACTGTGATGCAACTTTTGTTGGGGAAAATGCCTAGGTTTGGCGACAAAATACATCCACCCCGATGAGAGACATCAATCTTTTTCCTCTACATTTTTCTCGAAGTGCCAGTGTAGACACCACGCTTGATTTCATTGCTTTAATTGGCCGCCCTGAGGTGTCCCACAATGTCCATCATGACTGCTCTGGTCAGCAGTTTGAACTCCACTGCCCTGCAGCCATGTAAACAACCATCTGCCCCTCCCCCTTAGAACCATCAGGAATTTTTGAAATTCCGAGAGGTCTCATCGCATCTTCCCAGGTGACCATGGCAGGTTATCGCAGCAAACGCTCTCCCGCTTGGACCACTGCGCAGCTATTGGATCTGATCAGTATATGGACAGAGGAGGCTGTGCAGTCACAGCTGTGCTTGAGCCGTAGGACTTGGGATACCTAGGGGCACATTTCTCGAGGCTTGTGCGAAAAGGGCTATGATCGGGGGACGCTGCAGTGCAGAGTGAAGATAAAGGAGCTGAGGCAGGCGTACCATAAGGCAAAGGAGGCAAACCGTTGCTCCGATGCTTCACCTAAGACCTGCCGGTTCTATAAGGAGCTGGACACTATCCTCAGTGGTGACCCCACCCTCACCGCCAAGAGCCCTGGGGATACTTCGGCAGGCCTGGCAGTGGTGGAAAGAGGACCTAACCCAGAGGATGAAGTTATTGATGAAGAGGTGGAGTTAGACAACGATATGGAGCTCCCAGCAGGGTCACCAGGTGTGGCAGGCACTCCAGAGGTGTCTAGCTAGTCTCAGCAGTTGCTCTCTGGCGAGCAAGAAGCAGGAGAGGAGATGCCCGGTAAGTGGCTGTAGTTTGCGTAGCGTGGAGGTGAGTTCAGGGTATAGAAATGTGGGAGGCTGGCTGCGTTTCTGTGAGCCGGACATTTCTCTGTGTAGCTAATCGGTACAGCGGAACAGGGTGTTAATGCATGCCGAGATCTCACAGGAATCCTGCAGAGAGATCTCCAGGAAAGTTTCCTGGAGGTAATTGGCAATCCTCTGCCGAAGGTTCCGTGGGAGAGCAGCTTTGTTCCTTCCCCCATTGTAGGACACTTTCCCGCGCCATTCGGTAATCACTTGTGCAGGGACCGAAGTGGCACACAGGTGAACAGCATAGGGAGCAGGGCAGAAGCCACAAGCATGGAGTAGATGTGCCCTCATTTCCCTGTTTACCTTTAGCAGTGAGATGTCTGCTAGAAGGACCCCCGCCTGTGGAAAAGTGTGGGGAATTTTAGAATTTTTTCCCTAGTTGGCTGCACCACGACCCTTGCAGTGTGTGTGCTCTTCCCCCCCATGTGCAGCACCATTCCCCCCCCCACCCCCGCCAACACTCACCATGCTTTGGGTGTTCACAGAGATGTGTGCTTGCCAAGGGTCAGTGAGAAAGTGATTGTTATGTTGCCAAAGGTGTATTTAACTGAAATATTTCAATGCTGTGTGTGAATTTAACAATCCCGCTTCTCTGCATTGTCCCTTGTGCTTCGGCAGATGCGGCCTTCAGGAACAACCCATGGACCCCGGCCGAGCGTCTCTGCCAGATAAAAAAGCGCCCAAGACAGAGCAAAGAAGACAGACGTGTTCCGGGAGGAACTGCTCTGCTCCAATGCAGAGAAAAGGGAAAGCAAGGAGTGCTGGGAAGCTGAATGGCAGGACAGAAAAGAGAATCAGGAGTTTGTTAAGGACGCAACTGAGCAGATGATTAAAGTAATGGAGGAGCAAACACAGATGCTGAAGTCCTTAATAATGCTGCAGAGTCAGCAGATTGGTGCTCCCCCTCCCCGCAGCACATTCAGAACTCTTTTCCATGCCCCCCCAGACTCCGCCCACACTTTTCTTTCCACTGCCCCGGACTTCTCAGTTTCCCCTTCACTCCACCCCCTCAGACAACTTTCACAATGATGGCTGGACCTACACACAGCTGTGAAAGTCTGCCCTTCCCTGGTTCCTCCTTTCCCAGCAGGCACCTGTGTGTTTGTGTGTGCTGTTTCTTGTGCAATAAAAGCAAAGTTTTCAAATGGTAACTTGTCTTTATTTGTTTCCTACAAATTGAGATAGCAGGCCCTACTAATACACACACAGGCAGTTTAATCATTTGCTTACTGTAATGTAAGGCCCCAAATATCACTTTTGCTTCCTAGGAAAACTACATGTAATGTACCATTGAAGCACCACTCACAGATATACACATTACTGGTTCTCATTTTCAAAGTGTTGCCTCAAAGCTTCCCTGATTCAAATTGTCCCCTTTGGGCTCCTCTGATAGCCCTGGTATCTGGCTGCTCAAAGTCAGCAGCCAAGCGGTCTGCCTCAGCACTCCACCCCTGAGCAAATCTTTCACCCTTAGCTTCACAAAAATTATGCAACGTACAGCAGGCAGCTATGACCATGGGAATACTGTCCTCATTAAGGTCTAAACTGCCATAAAGGCATCTCCAGCACGCCTTTAATCTGCCAAAGGCGCATTCAACTGTCATCCGGTACCTACTCAGCCTGTTGCTGAACCGCTCCTTACTGCTGTCCAGGTGTCCCGTGTAAGGTTTCATGAGCCACGGCTGTAAGGGGTATGCCAAGTCTCCCAGGATCACTATGGGCATTTCAACATTCCCCACTGTTATCTTCTGGTTTGGAAAGAAAGTCCCCACTTGCAGCTTTCTGTACAGGTTGGTGTTCCTCAAGATGCGTGTCATGCACCTTCCCAGATCACACCACGTTGATGTCAGCGAAATGCCTATGGTGATCCACAAATGCCTGTAACACCATGGAGAAGTACCCCTTCCTATAGATGTACTCAGTTGCAAGGTGGTCTGGTGGCAAAATTGGAGTGTGTGTGCTATCTATCGCCCCTCCACAGTTAGGGAAACCCACTTATGCAAACCCGTTCACTATTTCACGCACATTTCCCAGAGTCACAGTCCTTCGTAGCAGGATGTGATTTATTGCCCTGCACACTTGCATTAACTCAGCCCCAACGGTTGACTTCCTCACTCCAAATTGGTTCGTGACCGACCAGTAGCAGTCTAGAGTTGCCAGCTTTCACACAGCGAATGCCACATGCTTCTTTACTGATAGGCCGGCTCTCATTTTGTTGTCCTTGCGCCACAGTGCAGGGGCGAGCTCTGCACACAGTTCCAGGAAGGTGGCTTTCCGCATCCGAAAGTTCTGTAGCCACTGCTCGTCATCCCACACCTGCATGACGATACAATCTCACTGTTCATTGCTTGTTTCCCCAAGCCCAAAAGCAACAGCCTACCCTATGCAGCTGTTCTGTGAATGCCAAAAGCAATCTCAAGTTGCTCCTATCCATATCACACAGCATGTCAAGCACCTGGGAGTCTTCTTTAGTTAGGAACTTCACGATTAACTGCACTGCCATGTCTTCATGACAGTTAACAGAGCATAGGAGAGCAGTGCACCTTCTCACAAAGATGCTGGGGTGCATAGCAAAGAAGGGCCATTGAAAAATGCCATGAAAGAAAGCTGGAAGTCCATGGAGTGCTGGGACAGAAAGCAATGCATCACGGGACATAGAGCCCAGTCCCAAGATGTACCACGACCCGCTTCGCCTTCCCACAACACCTAGCGACAGAAGGTGCATTGCTCACACTGTCAATGACAGTGCCCCAACTGTGGATGCGCTCTGCTGACAGAGGGAGCGAGTGTGAACATGTGATTCTGATTTTCATTATGCCAATTTCTGAGTGTCGACATCACCTTTCAGAGTAGCAGCCGTGTTAGTCTGTATCCGCAAAAAGAACAGGAGTACTTGTGGCACCTTAGAGACTAACAAATTTATTTGAGCATAAGCTTTCGTGGGCTACAGCCCACTTCTTCAGATGCACAGAATGGAACATATATTGAGGAGATATATATACACATACAGAGAGCATGAAAAGGTTGGAATTGTCTTACCAACTCCGAGAGGCCAATTAAGTAAGAGGGAAAAAAAACTGGTGACAAGCTCTTCTAAAAACGATAGCATAGCTAGAAACTTCATGGGCTAGGAGGTCTTTTCCATCTATCATTTCTACATTTCTCTGGTTTCCATTTCTCTGAGGGCTCAGTTTTTTGAAGCCGGAGTATCTCTGGCTATTATTAAGGCTTTTCCACAGTTGAGATCAAATATTGAGCCTGTTCAAGGGCAAATTAAATGATAGTTCATTTCCTGAAGCAGTAGGAGCCTCTCTCTCTGCTGCTGTGGCAACAGCAACGTGTTATGTGCAGGAAACTCAGTACTGAGCTGCCTCTAAAATAATCCTCCTTAGAACCAAAATGAACACCCTGTTGCGAGAAATAAAAGTCCCTTCCATCCCTCCCTCCCCCTCTCTTTTGCAGCAAACTTTAATGGATCCACAAAACCATTTACTCAGCTGTTTGTAGAGCAGCCTGCAAACATCACAGGGAAGCATCAGCATGTGAATAAACAAGGGGAAGGCATGGGCTGTTTAAAGGCAATTACAGGCTGGCTGAGTGCCAATGTTAGGGGGCGGAGGAGGGGGGGGAAAACAGCACACTCAAACAAGCTGTAACTCAAGTTCCTCTGAAAGATGCCATACTCCCGCTCTGCCCCCATTCATGCTCCACTGTCCCTACAGGAGCCAGTGAACACTCTGTCACCAAGGAACTGTCGACACACAACTTTGTGCGGCTTTAACTATACCGGTACAGTTAAGGGGGTGCCACGCCTCACAGAGCGGATGCAGTTTTAGCAGTATACTTTGGTGAAAAGTAGACTCTGAATCCATCTCAGCGAATCACTGTCCTTATTGAGAATTAACACACCACTGATCTGTAGTTGAGAGAAGAGATCCACTGCATTCCAGCGCAGTTTGTTAATCAGCACTCTGATTATGGCTGGGAAATCCTGGACTGGATTTCTGCAGCTAGCCAACATGCTCCATCCTTCCATCTCTCTGGTTACCAGGGCCGCCCAGAGGATTCAGGGGTGTAGGGGGCCTGGGGCAAAACAATTTTGGGGGCCCCTTCCATACAAAAAAGTTGCAATGCTATAGAATACTATATTCTCATGGGGGCTCCTGCGGGGTCTGGGGCAAAATGCTCCACTTCCCCCCCTCTGGGCAGCCCTGCTGGTTACCCCAGAAGGAAGGAGGTAGCCTCATCACAGATGAAGTTTAAAAGCAGTTTTGGGTTCACTCCCTCTATTTTCTCCCCATACAGTTTAAGGCCAGAAGGGGCCATTAGATCATCTAGTCCAGTGGTTTTCACCCTTTTTTCATTTGCGGACCCCTAAAAAAATTTCAAATGGAGGTGCAGGTCCCTTTGGAAATCTTAGTCTGTGGACCCCCATGGGTCCGCAGACCACGGGTTGAAAACCACTGATCTAGTCTGACCACTTGCATAACACAGGCCAGATGATCTCACCTAGTAACCCTCTATTGAGCCCAATAACTGATTTGACTAAAGCAGAATCTTCCAAGTCAAGACTGGATGCCTTTCTGAAGGCATGAAGAGATGGAGAATCCACCACATGCCTTGTAGTTTGTTCCAATGGTTCCCTCTTTCAGTGGCTCTGCCTGCTTCTTTAAGCTCATTAAATACTAGCAGAGTTCACAGGAAAGATGCCAGTGTGACAACTGCCCAAGGTAACGCAGGCTCACCGTCCGCTTCCCAGCATGTTCCCATGGCATCAGTGGGGTTGGGGGAACAACCAGAGTTGTGGTGTTTAAATTCGGCCTTTAAGATCTCAGCACTAAGAATGGGATCTTTCCAGTCCTCAGTTTTTAACAGAAATAGTGAGAATTTTCAGGAAAGCTATGGCCAAAGTGTCCAGACGTGACCAGTGATTTTTAGGCACCTCCATTTTTGGGTGCCCAACATGGTGATAATTTGAAGGGGCTTATTTTTTTAACAGGGCAGGAGCTCAGCACTTTCTGAAAGTCAGGCCCTTTTAAGACCTCTCAAGTTGAGCAACTGAAAAATGAGGCTCATAAACAAAACAAAAAAAACAACCCCAAGCCACGACTCACTTCTGCAAAGGTAGGTTTAAATCTAAACTTCATGCTGGAAGTAGCCATGACAACCTCACATAGGATCTAATCCCATTCCTGCTGAAATGAGTCGATGGGTGTGTTGCTACTGATTGCAATGGCAGCAGGATCAGGGCCATACTAGTGCAACTGAACCAACTCCTCACTTCAGCCTCACACAAGTTACAAAACAGCATCTGTCTAGAAGGCCCCTACAATCAACCTGGAATCTAATTATCTCAGCACAGACACAGAGAAGGAAAGAATCTGAACAGGGAGATACAAGGAACACAAGTACAGACTGGCCCACGCAGGATGGGGGGTGAAATACAACCTTGCTGCGAGATTAATGGCCATGGGCTGTGTGCTGGCTCCCCTCCCCTTGACCACAGATATTTAACACTCTCAGGGCTTGTCAATATGGGACAGTTTCACCCGTTATACAGGAATAATTATACCAGTATAGTTACACTGATAGAATTACACTAGTGTAACTCCCGGTGCGGACAATCCCTCGGGAGTGGATGGTGAAGAGGGGCAGCGTTTGCTACACATCCCACAGCTTGCATCTGAGGACCGGGCACAGGGAGCACCGCACCCTTCTCCAGCCACTACAGCAGCCGGTTTCCTACAGTGCTGATAACCCAACCTCCTGGCTCACACAGCAGCCACAGGCTCAAGGGAAAGCAGCCTAATGGTTTCTCCTCCCCAAACACAGAGAAAGACCTTGTCTACGGTGTGGATTTGTCCTTATTTCAGCCATCAGAGCAGCTACAGTAGACATGGGAAGTTGGGGGTTTGCACTGCTGCAGCTGCCTCAGTGGTTGGCAAATCCCCAGCATAGACAAGGACAAGGGTGGGAGAGGACTCAGAGTGATGTGCCCCCCTGGAGGAGGAGAGGTTCCTAAACTCCCTTGCATACCACTGTGTGGGCTTCCTGGGATTACAAGGTGACTGGTGTCAGTGGGGCTACAGAACCCAAAATACAGCTTAAGTCTAGAGGGCAGCTCTGCCTCCTACTAGGCTGCATTTCAATACACTTTTAAGTTCATCCCTTCCCACTCTAGTGCTTGATTTACTGCCACTGCAGAGAAATCTGCAAACACAAAGCCAAATGTTTTCCTGTAGTTATGCAGTTATTTAATTAAAAGACAGAGAACCAAACAGGGAGAAGAGGGTGGGAATCCAAACAGGGTTTTGGTTTTTTTTTTTTAAAAGACAACACTGCTCAGAGTGTTTGTGGCACCTCAACCCACTATGTGATCAGTTCTATCTAAAGCAGTGATCTCAAACTCGAATCACTCCGAGGGCCACATGTGGACTAGTACATTGGCCCAAGGGCCGCATCACAGAAACCTTCCATGAGGCCCCGTCCCTGCCCCACCTCTTCCCACCCCTTCCCCAAAGTCCCTGCCCCAACTCCACCCCCTCCCTGCCCCTATTCCAACCCTTTCCCCAAATCCCTACCCCGGTCCCGCCTCTTCTCCACCTCCTCCCCAGAGCACGCTGTGTCCGTGCTCCAACAGCTGTTTGGTGTCGGGAAAGCACTGGGAGGCAGGTGGAGGAGCAGGGACCCAGCATGCTGGGGGGCGGGAGGGGAGCTTGGCGGGTCACAGAAAATAACTCGGGGGGGGGGGCAGGAGAGCTAGGAGGGCCGCTTGTGGCCCGCAGGCCGCGTTTTTGAAACCCCTGATCTAAAGCACCTCCTGCTCAGAGGCGGCAGTAAGTTTGTGCTTGCGTTCTAAGAGCCCCAGACGCTGCTCTGCGACTGCATGCACAGCTCCCCATGACATCCGGGGGAGTTCAGGATGCAGCCCTCAAGCAAGAAAGTAAACAATTAAACAGCAAGGCGCAGTTGTCGGGGGAGATGGATGTTGATTCTTCCCTTACAGATTCCACGGAGGCCAATGCAAGATACCAAGAGTGATTCACAACCCATGACTCACTCCCACTGCTCCTGGCACCTAAACTATGCTGTTGGCTGGACAGCATGTCCAAAATGCTGGCATGATTTTGTTTGCATAGCTTGGTTCTATGCAGCATGGAGATTCTGCTGAAGTCTTTCTTCCACTGTATCTCTTGTGTTACCTTCACTGGAGACAAAAGCACCTTTGAAACACAGTGCTGCACACACCAAAGGCTACATCCGCTTTTAGAGTTTAGGGGTCACTAATCAGCCACTTTAAAAAAGAAAGATCCACAGCACACACATCATTTTAAAAGGTCACCAGAAATTCCTGCCTCCAGTTCATCCTGTCCCACTATTTTCACTGCATTCTGTGTGGATGAAATGTGCTAAATTGACATAAGTAGTCTATTATCATTTGTATATGGTATCTGAGCTCACAGTGCCATTGTGCTTGGCACTGTGTGTACACAGAGTAAGAGACGGTCCCTGCCCTGGAGAGCTTTCAATACGAATAGACAAGACAGACAAAGGAAGTATTATCCTCATTTTCCAGACAGGGAACTGAGGCACAGCGCGGTTAAGTGAGTCACCCAAGGTGACACAAGAAGTCTGTGGCAGAGACAGGAATTGAACCCAGAGCTAGGACCGTGCTTTGTTGGCAATAAACCTGGTTGGATGCCTTTGTACCTTAATGGATCTTGTGGTCATTGGTCGGTTCGCTCGAGGTCTGCTGCGACAGTTGTCTGCGCAGAGCTGGGACAGCACACAGAGAGAACAGAAAGAACAGGAGTACTTGTGGCACCTTAGAGACTAACAAATTTATTAGAGCATAAGCTTTCGTGGGCTACAACCCACTTCTTCGGATGCATCCACGAAAGCTTATGCTCTAATAAATTTGTTAGTCTCTAAGGTGCCACAAGTACTCCTGTTCTTTTTGCGGATACAGACTAACACGGCTGCTACTCAGAGAGAACAGACTCACACACGCAGCCAAACATCTAACCACATCCTCTTCAGCAGGTTTTTATACGTTGTACATTGAAGGGGATTTAGTACAGTGATAGTGCTTTGGTAACTGAGGAGCAAAGAGGCCCAGGAAACGGTTCTGATTGCATCTCAAGTCCTTACATTTACAGTCTGTTAATGGCTCTGAACTTCTGCCAGGGAGAACGCTCCTCATCTCACACATAAGGACCCCCCCAGCTTTCTGTGGCTCAGTATCATTCGATGCAGCCCAAACCCGGCTTCAGATGCAGACAAGGAATGTGGCACTGTGATGTAGCGGAGCCCTGTAACACAGTTGTCTGACATAAGCCACATTCACCTTGCTCATTTGTCAGATTCAGATTTCAAATACATTAGCGACAAAGTCTCTCAAAGTTCTTCTCTTCTTCCCTGCCCACTCTGCTCCTGCACTCACCTGGGAGGGGGTATGTACTGCAGTTGTAATTTCAACTGCATACACTGGCACCTACATCTTTTTTGAGAACATGAGTCTTTCACGCTGCAACTCTAGGAGCAGCCTCAGTGCACGAATGGACACACACAGGCCAACATCTCTTCCAATGCTCTTCCTCCCTTGAGTACACGCTCTGTACACTCAGGCTTATACAGTTTATCTGCCCCCATGAGGGGACATGAGAAAAGTGCACTATCATATGCATCGGGGGGGGGGGGGGGGGGAAGCAGACTTTGTGCCTTTAATATTAGGCTCCAGCACCAAAAAAAAAAACCCTCCCCCCAGCATCTAATGCCAAGCAGCTACTTTGTTCCCAGCTTTCAGCGCTATTTGTTCCTACAGATCATAGATACTGTCGCCAAGATCAACCCACAAGTCTGGCTGACACCCCCTCTGGTCCTGCACTTACTGTATTTCTCATTCCCTTTTTCCCAGTGGTCGAGGTGCAACACACAACTGACAGTAGCATGGGTGGGTAAAAAGGGGCAGCTTTGTTATTAGACTCCATAGTACGTACTATCCTATGCCAGAATTGCCCTGCTGGATCAGACTGATGGCCCATCCTGTCCAGTATCCTGTCTCCAATCCTGGACAGCGTAGTTGCTGACTTTTTACTTTTCCGGGGATGCTCCACCCCAGTTTTACCCCAAGGTCCCGGCCCCACCCCTTCCCACCCCTGCTCACACACTATTTTTTTCCCCATGGGTGCTCCAGCCCCAGAGCACCCCCGGAGCTGGAGCCTATGCTGGACAGTACCAGCTGTATCCGAGGAAGATGCAAGAATGGAATAACCTTAACTCGTGTGGGTAGTGGTTGGCATGTGCCCTGAAGCAGAAGATGACAGCTACATTTTATTATATGCCTCAGAGACCCAAAAGCACTTTCAGTCACCCACAGGGATTATTTCACCAATCACTGAAATGTAGCCATTGCTCGAGTAGAACGTAGCAGCAACATCACACAACAGTTTACAGCAGAAAGTGAAGAATCCCATCACCTAGACCTGCAAGGGGAATTTAAGGTGGAAATACGGATGGAGCTAATCAAGTCACAATGTGGCTTTGACACCAAAGTGAAGGCCCTGACTCTTGCATAAAGTGCCACAGGGTCTTTAATAAATATAGTCCTGCTGCCTTTCCTTTGCTGTGCAGTAGTTTATTACACAGTAGCCAGGGCACAGGGTTAACATGACTGACTGAAGTAGCTTTCTCTGCATGTCAAGCTGCTGAGATCATGAACAGGACAATCCAACATGCTGGTATGAGCAGGTTACTGGCAAAGGCTTAGGCACCAGGATGGAGCAGGAAATGAGAACATACGGTCACTTAGAGCTCTATTATGAGTGTGACACTTCTAAACAGGGGCTGGGTGCGAACTCCCTTAGCATCATATGGAATGAAGACCTAAGACTCTACCTGCACTTCTGCCAAGGAACCTCATTCTCAATCTGCAGTTCCCCATCCCCTCCAGGCCTCGTCCCACCCTCTATGCGAGTGAACCCCACTCAGGGCACCATGATGGGTGGGAGCGTTTCCCCAAATAGGGAAGTTTACAAATCCCCATCCAGGATGGCTATGTACACACAGTCACCGGGCTCCCAAAAGGGCACATATGGGGGAGGAAGGGACAGCATGGCCATGTTGCAAAGTAGGATTTGCTTCATTTATTAGGTTTGGCTGCAGTCAGAAGGTGCGGCAGGGAAAGGAACACATGGGGTGTAAGAAATTAAGAGGTATAGGTGGGTCCCAACAGCTGAGAGGACACAGGTGGGAAAGGGAGAATGCGAGAGAAGCAGGGAGATCTAACCTCAACCCTCAGACTCCTGAAGTTTTGAAACAGTCAAGACTAAATTAATTTCCTGGTCTTGGTGGGAGCCCATTGGGACTGCTATGGTAGGGAGGGGCCTGACATATTGGTGGAGCCATCCTGCTTCATTCTGGCTGACACCAGTCCTCTGACCTAACTTGTCTGGGGGACACAGCCCAGATGCAGCAGCAGTCCCTGGAGGTAACTGGGCATCGAGACTAGAAATAGGTAGACAGCAGAAGGCTCCTGAATCCCATATAATTGGGCAGATGGGAGATATAGGAGATGGGGGGAGCAAAAGCAGAGAGAGAATGGCAGGAATGCTGACAGGGGCTTGCAGGGCATAGAGCAAGAAAGGGGAGATGTGTAAATGCAGCTCTTTTCCTTTCTGATCCCACTCTTTCTTCAGCTTGTGTGTGTTACCTATGGGAAGTGCTGCACTGTATTACATGCACTGGACTCTACCTGCTATAAACTAACATGCCATAGGGGTGAGAGGGCAGTGGGGACAGCACCACAGCTTGAAGCAGGTGAGGAAGCTACAATGAGATGCATGGAGAGATCTGACAGGACAGTTTGCTTCCCGCTAATATTGGTAAAAGACGCACGGAGGGTGGAGATATCCAGCCAGCTGTTTTCCTTCCCCAAAAACTCTCGCTGAGGGGAGTTTTAAAGTAACACTCACATTTAATATAACACATGCATATTTAGCCAGAGGCAGAAGGAAGTAGCTCACTGCATCAAGTGGAGGAGAATTCAGGAAAGCAAGGGCCAGAATTTTCAGAACTAATTAAGAGATTTTTAGGTAGCCTGATTTTTGGCCACCTAGCTTGGGACAACATAAAGGGGCTGAGTTTTCTGAGGGTGAGCAAATACGTAGCTGCAGACTGTGTAACGTTCTCACAGAGTGAGCAGCTACAGCAACCGAGCTACAATTATTATTAGCTTCGTATAATCCAATCTGCCTCTTGAGAGCCCCACAAGAGGACCGTATTAGCCCTGCATCAGCCACCGAAGTCAGAAACACAGTTTTCCTCTCCAAAGAAAGGTGGCAGCTTCTCTCCATCCCCTCCCAAAGAATCTCTCATTTAAGCCTAGGGAGGCCACACTGGAAATGTTCCTTGTGGAGCCAGGATTCAGACAGTAAGCACTTTATTATGCTTCAGAAGAGGCGATGTTAAGTGTGTAGGCATAGCACGAGGCTGAATGGGAGCATGCCTGCACTCAGGCAGGTTCTGTAAATCATTTCCAGCCTGGGGAGATGGGGCGGGGCAGGGGGAAGAAATACACCCAGAGAAACAGCCCAGGCTGCATGTAGGCAAGGGAGAGAGAGAGTCTGTGCTAGCAAAGGTCATCACCACAGTTACTGTATTTGATCAGCAAGAGCAGACAGTGCTGTGCAGGGAGACCTGGGCCTGCCAGAGAGCCTGATGGAGGTGAGACACCCACAGTCTCACGCTGCACTTTGATTACAAAAAACACTGGTTTCATGAGAGCAATACAATATCACCCCCCTGGCCACCGCACTGCAAGGATGCATGTGACCACGAGCGCTGTTGCCACACATTTTACACGATAGTGTCCTCTCAGAGATGTGCTCTGAGCACAGCTCTAGAAGCCAGGAACTCTGTTGTTCTCATCTTAGCTGTAACACTGACTTTGCAGCAGCTTTAGGCAAGTTACTTAATTTGTCTGCCTCAGTTTCCTTATCCATAAAATTGCAACAATACTTCCCTACCTTGCAGGCACGTCAGCAGGCTTAAATGTTTTGAAGAAGGCAAGTGCCATACAAATGCTCAGTACGGGATGCCCACAAGGTGGTTCCTTTAACCCCAACAGACCCCAGGGCAGGGTGCAATCTGGCCAATTTTGCTATTGGGGAGTTCATGCTAATCAGTGCTCTGCTCCCTCTATACTGGCTGCACAGAGATGAAACCATTAGAACAAGCACTTCTGAAACACATCTGATCTCTGAGGACACTCAACACCAAGGGGAAGGGAGACTTTGCTGCCCACCCACTCTGGCAAAGAGGGCATGGGGTAGGAATTGAGAGTACGAGGGATACAGCTGAACTGAGCAGAGCAGGAATGAGTGAATGCAGAACCTGCTTGAGAACGGTAAGAAGAGCTCAAAGGAGGAGCCTAGGTACATGTGGTAACTTATCTCAGAACTACAGCAGGGCTGCAAGGCCTTTGTACCAAGCTGTGGGAGTGGAAAGTCTCATGGTGACTCTGGGAGACTGAACTAAATAGGCTCCTTTGGACTTCTCTATTGCCTTTCACGACACCAAACACAGGGAGACATGGACTAATTGATCTGGCACAGTAAAGTGGCCAGCTAGAGAACACTCAGAAGCTATTTCGCAAGCTTCTGCAAATGATACACAACAATTTCAGGCCAGGCAGTGAAAAATATTGAAACGATGGAGGGAAAAGGCCGTGGTATGAGAGGGGCTTTGTGGGTCAGAAGCTACAGATCTCAAAAAGCAGCTTAGCTCTCCTGGTCACAGTGTGGTAGTCTGTTACCACAGGCAGCTGCTGAGCTCAGTAACATTCACTTCCCTAACAGAAAAGAACAATTCCCTTTACTGCTGGAGGCACTGGATTTGTTAATCATGTTGATTTACAGTAGTGTCTAAAAGTGCCACCCAAGAACGCAGCCCCATTGGGCTAGCAACGTATAAACACAGTAGTAGATGTGACATTTGACAGCCTATGTTATACAAAGAGGTCAGCATAGATTAAAGTAAAAAAGGCACCACTGTGAGCAAAATCTATGAAATCTTATCCAGTTTGTTAGCTCAAGTAGAGTTGCAGATCAGTCACAGCACACAGAAGCTGCACCCATTTTGCCCTGAACTCCACTTTCCCTAGCCTATGGCAAGAGGCAGGTTAGCAGCAGCATTATGGTAACCCACAGGCCTAAAGGCAAACTATGTTCTAGGTGCTATAAGGGGTTGTCTTCCTACCTTCACCGCAAACTAATACCCTGAGGCTGAAGTTTTAACTCAGAAGGGGCTTTTCTGAGTCTCCTCCATCGGCAGCAACCATTTTTAGACTGCCAAAGTCCAGGGGCAGGGATGGGGCAGACCTTTCTGCTCTGTCTTCATGTTGATTTAAACAATTGAGAGCACCTTTGGTCTGCATGTTAACTAGATGATATCTGTCACACTAGAAGCCTCCCTCAGAACCTAAGCCACGATTAAAACATCATGGACTGTAGAAGCCAGTTTTCTGACACTGGGGTCCCCAATGGTTGTCTTGTATGGCATAACTTTAGCAAAATGGCTGCCACCATGCATCACCTCTGTAACCTTTAATTAAATCCTTGATCAGTGGGAAGGGCTGATCTTTAGCACCTTGTGAAACCCCAGAGCAAGAAAGGGGATGGGGGGGAGGGGGAGAAATGAGTTACAGGGTTTTTAATAGGGCATCCAGAGGTTTCTCGGTTAAATATACTCCTCCTCAAAACCAACAAGCTGCTGCAATGGGATGGATTCATTATCAAGGGCTTCTATGATCAAGACATCCTGACTGCTGTCTATCCTTTTCACTAGATGCCATGAAGCAAAGCCTGCTGGGGAATGCTCTGCATGTCAAGCAACAGGATGGTGCTAAAGTGACACACAGCCAGCACAGCTCCTGCTAGTTTCAAAATGGGAGACAGGGAGAACACATAAGCAGCACGTGGAGCATAACAATTGATTGGATTTCCTGGTAAATATTTTCTTCCCCCCAAGGATTTCACCAGTATTTCAACCTGAAGGCCAAATCTTATTTATACAGAAGTGGAGCCTTAAACAAACCAGAAGTGAAGAGAGATAAGCTCTGTACAACAAAGTCAAGAGACTACGCCGAACCCCTGTAGCAAGACAACCCCTAAGGATTTGCTAGCGAGAGGAAGTCATGTTAAAAAAAAAAAGGCAATCACAACATAGAAACTCGCCTCTCAATAGGGAGGAAAATGGTCTGGTGATTAAAGCTCTAGAGCTGGCCACAGGAGATCACCGACAACATGTGCAAGTCCCTTAACTGCTTTATGCCTCCGATGGCTCTGGAGAAATTAAAAGGGTTGCTCATGAGGCATCTCCTAGGCTGCATGGAAATTCGTGGCCTCCAAGGGAACAGCGGGGCATTGCCCCGGGGCGTTGGGAACGCCCTCGAGTCACAGTCTGAGCCACCCCTTGATTCACGACGTGGTTAAAAGAAAAACAAAAACCACAAACTTGTCATTTTTGCACCTCGCCGAGTTTGTTCCAGTGAAAAGCGCCTTGCAGCAGGGAGAGCTCGGCCCTTCCCAAACCGCCTTTTCCAAAACTGGAAGCGAGAGCCCCCGGGCGAGGCGAGGGGCCGGGGAAGAGTTTAGCCGCCCCCCTGTAAACAAAACGCGCCTTGGGTGGCAAGGAAACACACACGGGAAGGTGCTGTACCACGGCCCCCTCTCTCTCGGGGAAATCCCCGGAGAGCGTTTCACGTGCCCATCTCTGACTAAGCCCAACAACCACGGGCTCCGATCCTCCTCTGCTAGCCCTGGAAAGCGAAGGGGGGGGGGACAGGGCTCCCTTTGTTGCTGCTGCTGTTTCAGGTGCGCTTCCCCCTGCCACCCCCCGCGCCAGCCGCTCCTTGCTTTGGCCATTGCGCGCTTCTCCCCTGCAGACAGAGCCCGAGAGCCCCGCGCGCCTCCCTTTACCTTTTCCTGGCGAGCGGAGTCCCGACCCCCTGGGGCAGGAGAGCGAGTCCCACCTTCTCTCCGGCGGAGCTGCTGCGGCCGTGAAAACAGGCAGCGCGAACCCTGCTTTGCAGCCGCTGCTCCAAACCCCTCCCAGTCCCCACAGCTCCAGCCAGCAGCTGCTCCGATGCTTAACTGTTTGAATAAACTCTGATCCTTCTCTCCCGTAACCCAGAGACCCCTAGTGGGCAGAGGGACTATAATTGCCTAGTGTGCTCTGGAGGCAGAGCGGGTCTGTATCAGCTTGAGAATTTGTCTCTCTCACCCACAGAATTTGGGCCAATAAAAGCTATAACCTCCCCCAGCTTGTCTCTCTAGTAGCCTGGGACTCACATGGCTACAACAACACTGCACTCAGCACGACACAGTGAATCCCTAGACAGAGAATAAGACTAATTTTAATGTTTAAATGTTTTAATTTAAACTTTATTATTTTTCAAGAGGCCCAGGCAAACTGGTCATTGAAAGTTACCAGATACTTTAACCTCAAGAAAAGTCAGCTGTACAACAAAACATTTGTTCTGGGTTGTGTGTGTGTGTGTGTACACATGTGTACCTGCACACACTTTTCTGCCACATTCCTAAGTGGCCAGTGCACTTTGAGGATCAGACTTAACCCTCCAAACAGCTGGAGCAGGGAGTGGGCAGGAGAAGATAAAGAAGAGAGGAAGGAAAATACTTAGCCTGTGATTTTTGACACACAGACTGCAGTTGTGGGTGCCCAATGGGAGCCGCCAGTATTCAGCACTTCAGAAAAGTTTCTGAACCCTGTAAGAACCTGATAGCCAACTGCAGGAGCTCAAATGTCATGAGTCAGTCCCCCAAAATTGAGGGGCGTTTTTTGTTGTTGAAGAGAGAGATTGTGGTTTTGGGTCTGTTCAATGATCCCCCCCACACACACACACACACACACAGTGGGCGTGGCAAGAACAGCATTGCCAACTCAAAGTTTATAGAGCAACAATTTTTACACACCCACACACTCACCCCACAGAGCTCTCCTGTGTGCCTGTAGGACTCCTCACTTCTCCCCAAGTCCCAAGATTCCAGTTAATTCTGCACCCCACCTCTGCCTGTCCCCCTCACCCCAAGACTTATTCACTCCAACCCCCACAACTATCCCCATCCTTCAGTGTAGCTCTGCTTCTCCAAGGGATCTTCACCAACCCCTCCCCCTGCTCTAATTGCCCCCATTCTCTCCCTTCCCAGGCTAGTGGCTGCCAACTTCCTGTATTTTATTGTGAGTCTCATGCTATTTGGTGCTTTTCTTAAAGCCCCAGGTCCTGGAGTCATGGGATTCCATGAGAATCTCATCTTTCATTTAAAATAAAGGTAAGTTTCTAGCCCTCTCAGTTACACACAAAAGATTGAAGAGGTTACTCAAGTGCCCCCTACAGGCTAAAAATGAGATCAAGCAAAACACACAGTTTCATTATTTTTTTTAAAAGGCATGCATGATTTTTGGGGGGCCTAAGGTGTGATTTTGGAATGCTTGGGGTTGCTAATACTGTTACAGCACCATCCCCCTTTGCATCATATCAGCAAAATTAATAGCATCTAGCCAAAGGCTGTGCCCTTCTAGAGGCTCCAGCCACAAGTATACTTGTTTAAAAGACACTCGCTAAGGAGGTTTCTATAGTGAAGCCTAGAAATCATGCCATACTGGCATATTGCCTCATCCCTCCCTTATTTCCCATAAGCTTTTAGCCTAAATGCCTCAGCACTGGGACATGCCCTCCATAAAAGGAACTGGAACAAAGAAAGACCCTTGTCCAATCCTCTTTCCTTCCTTAGGATACACTAGTAAGCGAGGGGCCTAGGTACACCACCATGTGAAGTCTGATATTCTTTTATTTGCCAATGAGGAGAGAGAGAAAGAGAAGAGGGAAATTCATTTGCAGCTATATCTATTGGATGGTCACCTCATAACTGGATCTTCACCTCTGAGTCAGACTAGAGGTATCCCTCCTCCCAGCAAGGGGCGGAATAATAAATTCATGTGATAAATGAAGGGGGGAGGAGCTCCCTTTTATGAGC
The DNA here is from genome assembly GCF_002925995.2 of Terrapene triunguis. Lineage (NCBI taxonomy): Eukaryota > Metazoa > Chordata > Testudines > Emydidae > Terrapene > Terrapene triunguis. The sequence goes on along the minus strand of NW_020664522.1, from coordinate 185,199 downwards.
ACCCAGCCAGCCAGCTATAAAGTCCCTCATGGTGGCTGCTTGCTTTACCTGTAAAGGGTTAAAAAGTCCCCCACAAAGAAAAGGGAGTGGGCACGTGAGCAAAAGAGCCAAGGGGAAGGCTAGAATTTTTTAAAATGGGAAGGAAGTTTTTCCTTTGTCTCTCTATTGTTCTCTCTGGGCTGAAGAGATGGGGGCAGCTGGAATGCTGTGTAAAGTTTGGACCAGGTATGAAAATTCATCATCCCTACCGAGAAGGATTCACTGGGACAGGGAATGTTTAGACAGACACAATTAGATTTCTTTCTTTCATTTTCTGTAAGGCTTGTGGACTCCTCTGTGCTAATACCAGATGCTTTTGTGTGCTTGTAACCTTTAAGCTGAACCCCCAAGCAAGCTATTTTGGGTGCTTAATTTTTGGAATTGTTCTTTTAAAATCTAGCAAAAGCTTAAGTTCCAAATGTATTTTCTTTTTGTTTTTAATAAAATTTACCTTTAAGAATAGGATTGGGTTTTAGGTGTCCTAATTGGTTTGTGCATGTTGTTAAATTAGCTGGTGGCAACAGCTAATTTCCTTTGTTTTCTTTCTCAGGTGTGTGTGTGTGTGAGTGAGTGAGAGTGAGAGAGCGCGCACGCACTTGAGGATACCCCACAGGAAGGAATCCCTAAGTGCACCTTCCTGGGATCTGAAAGGGGTTTTGCATTTGGGTAGTGGTAGTATTTACCAAACCAAGGTCAGAAAAAAGCTGTAACCTTGGGAGTTTAATACAAGCCTGGAGTGGCCAGTATTAATTTTTAAAATCCTTGTGGCCCCCTTCCTTCTGCACTTGAATTGCCAGAGTGGGGAATCAGCCTTGACATCATACTACACTTGATCTGAGGCAATGGCCCAAGTCAACTAGCTTATCAAGGCCTACCTAGATTTGTAAAAGAATAAATCCAGTTGGTTTGCTTCATCACTATTCATTCTTCAACATAGTATCTCCATGAGATTATATTTATTTGGAGGACTAGCTTCCAGCCAGACACTAGACTGAGGGTGGGAGCCTAAAGAAGAGGGAGCCGTCTCCATCCACAGATCAAAGGGGTAGTAAAATGTAAGGAAAAAGTGATGACTAGGAAGTAAGAGGCAGATTTTAAGTGCATGCACATGTCAAAGTAAGGGGGTGGGACTGTAATTAGATGGGGGGGCACAGAGCTTGGGAGAGCCAGGTTCCCCCACCTCCTTTCCTGATTCAGGGAGAGTCCCCTTCCTGTCCAACCTATTGAAATCACTGTGTATGTAGCAGGGGGGTGGGGGGAACCCACAATCCTCAACTTCTTTCAGATCAGTGCTAGGTGGAAGGGGGAGAGAAGGATGAGGAACAGGAGGGCAGGGACAGAGTGTGGAGATAAAGCAGAGAGCACTGTGGGAGGAGGTCAGAGTCTGGGGCCAGAGCAGAAGTGAGCATGAAATGAAGAAATTGAAGGAGAAGGGAAGAGTAAGGGAATAAAAAAAAAATGGCTACACTAGGTCCAAGTGGAAAGAGGAGCACACAGATATTTCAGTGCCTAGGTAAGGTCAGATCCTCTCCTGTTTGGAGGTAGCCATGACACTTGGATACAGCAGACTGAACAGGTAGTGATAATACACCCTCTGTACATGCTTAGGACAAGGCCCAGAGAGGAGTCAACCTAGTGTCACCAGACTCCCCTCTGGCAGTAACTACATGGTTCAGACTCTACACTGGTGACATAGGAGTTGTGCCTCGTTCTGGGCCAATTGAACATTCTCACCTAGGTTTGGGGTAGCCTTGCTCACAGCACATTAATGTCATTAGCTGAGGGGGCAAGACCACCATGACACCTCTCACATAAAGGCATTTCTGTTCTCTGCCTGCCTTGTATCAAGACGGCCCTTCTCCCCACTCCCCTGCTGTAGGATTGTGGAAATACCAGTTTTCTGCAAGGGCCTCCCTTCCTCCAGATCCCCATTACTGGTTGTATTATGGGAGCATCTGAAGGCCCCCAATTGAGATTAGGGCCCCATTGTACAAGGCACTTATCTAAGTAGACAAGAAAGAGGAATAATTATCCCTATTTTATAGGGGAGGAACTAAGGCAGAGATTAAGGCCCAGATCCTCAAGGGAGGGAGGTGCCTAAATACCTTTGAGGTTCTGGGCCTAAATAACTCGTTCAAGAGAGCACAATGAAGCCTGTATCCAGGGCCATCCCTGTGGGGGGTGCGGGACCCAGTACGGAAGTGACAATCCATCACGTCTGGGACCACCTGCACCCGGCGCCAGCCAATCGCATTGGTGGCCTATGGGGCCCGGAGCGGTTGCCCCGATTTGCCATACCTAAGGGATGGCTCTGCCTGTATCAGAATCAGGACTGAAACCAGATCTCCTGTGGCTAAGGCACTAGACCAGGACACAAAACCATTTTTCCTCTAAATCATACAGACCAGAGCTGGATTCCTTATTACAATCTACTGCATAAATAGGACTCGCAAGAGCCAGATAGTCTAATAAACCTGTATTTCATATATCAAAGATTATACAAATCACCAATCTGAATAAATATTCTTTAGCAGCAATACACAAACCAAGGGCACCAAGTGAAGCCTGTAGCACAGAAATCCAGTCTCAGTGAGCCAGACCCCACCCCTCATTTCCAGGCTCAGCTGGAGGGGAACTAGCAGGGGGCAGCTCTCTTTCTACTTGCAGACTTTTTGTTGGTTTTCTTGGTCAGAAGCGGCTTCTCAATTCTGGGCGGGACACCTCCTTGGGGAATAGTCACATGGCTGAACAGTTTATGCAGTTCGTCATCACACTTAATGCCCAGCAGGATGTGCCTTGGCATGATGCGGTGGTACCCCTTTGCCTGGGTCACGTACCCTGCTGCCTCCAGCACTTCGGCACTCAGGTACTGTAGCACAGAGGCCAGGTAGACTGCAGCACTGGGGCTTATTCTCACCGCATAGTGCCCCTTCTTCAGGTACCGGTGGACACGGCTCACAGGGAATTGCAAACCAGCCCTCTTTGACTGGGATCTTGAAGACCAGGGCTTTGCCTTCCTCTTGCCGTGTCCAGACATTCTGTCAATAGGCTGGAAGAAAGAGTGAACTGTCACCCAGTGCTGCATTGGCACAAGAGACAGGAAACTTGGGAGCATGTGTGTTAAACTAGATAGAAGCCCCAGTAGGAACAAACCAACATTCCAACACTCTAAACATGGTGAAATGGTTAGTGGAGGACAATGTTGCAGCACAATTACTATTACTCTTCACCTTGGAAGCAGGAAGGATGTTGTATACCATGGGATCTGTTGGTCACAACTCATAACCTGTGCAATAAGTGAGAGCCTAGGTCAGTAGCACAGGAAGTTAAAGGGTAAGTGTCCTGGGCAGTAGCTTTCATTAGAGAAGTTCTGGTGTCCAAGGCTGGGTGCCAGCTATTGTCCAGTATGTGAAGGAACAGCTATTGCTCTTCTGGTCTGTGCCCTTTGCAGGGGAGAATAGTTTATCTACCCCAACCCTTCTTTTTCACAGCTTCTCTGAACACCTACTGCACCACCGTCCTGTAGAGGAGCCCAGATAGGTTGTGAAGTTCATACCTTGAAGGCCTTCCCCTTTGCTGGAGACAGTTTCCCATGTGGCTGAGCAAACAGGCTATCAGTAGGGACAACAAAGCCACAGGGATGGAAGAGTCTGCTTGGAAAGCTGAGGGGTTAGGCTCTTCCTATAGATTTTATCTGTTTTTTCTCCCTCCTCCACAAACCAAGAACCTACATCCCTCCCCATCCCATATCCATACTAGCCAGACAAGCCATATTTAAGTCTAGTTCAGACACACACATAGCTCTTGGAGAGTTGTAGACTGGGCCTTCTAGTGCTTTTTGCTGACCCATCTGTGAAAGGAGGGCTTTTTGATTACAGCAGATAGCCTGAGAAGAGGTTCCCTTGCCCCTTTGGTCTTTCTTTATCAGTAGCTATTTTTGCTATGGGAAAGGGGCAGATGCTTCAGGGGTTTCAGCTGCTGCACCCAGCAGTGAGCAAGGTGGAACCACACCAAGGCTTATTTGTGACACCTGGGGGTGCCACTCATTACACTGCCTTGGAGCAGAGCTCGAGACCTACGTTTGGGGCTCTGACTGTGCCAGAGACAGACATTAGGAGCCGCTAATCAGCATAACACCTGGTTGAGGGGGCACCGTAAGACTGAATATGCAAAACCATGGTCTCACCCTACACCTTAGAATTTGAAAGCCCCCAGAGCCTTGTTGATATGACATCTGCTGTAGTGACACAGACCCCCCTAGTACATGGGGAATTAGTTATAGGATAAAGATGGGTAACAATTTGTGTGTGTGTGAGAGAGAGAGAGAGAGGAGGGGGGGGTGGAATGACTCTGTGAATGCCTGTGTTAAGCCATGGAGCATGCCCACTATGAACCAAGGTGAAAATTTCAGATTTGTATGGATTTGAGCAGCTCACTCTGAGCACTCATAAGCAGCACCCAGAATTACAGGCTATTAGAGGCATTGCCTATACAAAGCTCACTGGGTCTAAAGAGTTCATTGAAGGTGAGAAAGAAAGAAAGAGCCAAGCCACTTCTTTAGGCACTCAACATAAGAGCATAAGCCTGAAGTGCAGACTCAGTTCAAGGTAGCTGTTCAGTTAGCAAGCACATAGTACCATCTCACCAGCCACCATACATACTCACCTTTACACAGACCACACTTTTACTGGTTTACTAGTGTCGAGGTGAAGTTCTGTTTGAGCCAGCAGAACTATGCTAACAGCATTCTCTCTAGCAGGAGTTTGACAGCCATATCCCAAGTCAGAGTTTAGGGAAGAATGCTATGCCTGCCCCCTTTGGCAACAAAGAATATTACAGCAATCCACAGCAGTAGCTTTTCACCTTACAAATCCTTTTCTTTATGGCTTTCCTGTTGCTTATTAAATCCCTCCCAACATCATACTACCCAAGGAAAAGAAATCCTCTCCCTAGAGAACACAATTTCTTCATGCAAAAGAACTAAAGAAAAGACAAGAGTAAGTCAATATGTCACCTCTAAGGTTTCCACACCATTTCCTCCCAGTAGCCTGTTGTCTGAGCCAACAAATGTTTCAGGGGGTAGCTTTCAGCTGGTCCTTTTTAACTTTCTCAGCAGTAAGTGCCTCATTAGCTCCACTTCCATAATACTTAGTCTCCAGCACCTGGATTACTGACTACCCATTCATCTCTCCCCCCCACCCAACTCTAGGAGAGGTAAAGGGAGATGATAAGTAGAGGAAAATATTAAAAAAACCCAGACTGAGCTGGTCAATTTGCTGATTGGGAAAGAAGAAGTTGTCGATGGTTTGCTGTCAAACTGTGAGAATGTATCTAGTGGGGCCTTGCAAGGGTCTGTCCTGGGTGTGGTACTATTCAATATTTTTGCTAATGACTTGGACAATGGGTTGGAGAGTACGTTTATAAAACATACAGATAACACCAAGCTGGGAGGCATTGCAAGAACTTTGGAGGACAGGATTAGAATTCAAATAACTGTGGCAAATTGGAGAATTGGTCTGAAATCAACAAGATGAAATTAAATAAAGACAAGTGCAAAGTACTATACCTAGGAAGGATAAATCAAATGCACAAATAAAAAATAGGGAATAACTGTCTGGGAGGTAGTACTGCCAAAAAGGATCTGGGGGTTATAGTGGATCACAAATTGAATATGAGCCAACAATGTGATATCATGGCAAAAAAAGGCTAATGGGAGTGTTGTATCTAAGACACCGCAGGTAATTGTCCTGCACTGCTCAGCACTGTTGAGGTCTCAGCTGCAGCATTGCATCAAGTTTTGGGGGCCAGACTTTGAGAAAGATGTGGATGTTTGAAGAGGGTCCAGAAGAGAGCAACAAAAATAATAAAAGGGTTAGAAAACCTGACCTATTAGGTTAGAGAGTAGGCAAAGCTTTCTAACTATATGTACAGTTAAGTACTGGTGTAGGGATATTAAAGAAGGTACTAACAGTGATTCCCCCAAGTGACAGTGACTCCCTCATAATTTTGCCCCCACACTTTAAAATCCAACAGTTTCACCAAGTACAAAAATCTCTTGGGTCTTCTGTTAAAACTTGTAAGCTACTGTCTGTAGAAACCATTGATTATATCTATCCTGTGAAAGATATTTTATTACTATGTAAAACTTACAAACAACTTAATTGACTTTGTTCTTGAAGTAATTGATACAATGTAAACAAACACTATAAGCTGTTAAGTGACTTTCACTTCATTCAACGGCTCCTAGGACAGACCCCCACCCTTTGTGATTAAAGGGCCGGGAGTCTCAAATGAATTAGCACACACCCCGAAAGTGGTGGAGACAGTAAATTAAAATATGGTTAAGATATGTAATGTATGCTGATGAATGCTTAATGTACATGAATGGTTAGGGAGGTGCCAGCCTAGAAAGGGAGTATCCATCGGCCGAAGAATGTGTCAAGTGGACCACCAGAACCCCCGGAGGGTAAACTGGGATCCACCCCATCACCTGGAAGGATGAGAAACACAAACTTTGAACAGTTTGGAGCCACAGGAATGGGCCCAGGAATGTGCCATCTGCTGATTGAGTCAGCAACAGCAGAATGAAACAGCTCCCATAGACTAATATAGGAATTAAATCCTATAAGAATGGACTCTCAAGACTGATGACTTTGAGTCTCTGGTTCTGCTGCCAACCTCCAGGAGCATCAGGTGCACCTGACACAGACTCGGCTCCATCCTCATGACCAAGATACCTGGCCAGTAACTTGGCATGAGCAACTTCTAGGCTGGTAACTATAACACCTATACAGAACTTGAATGAATGATTGTGTGAATAAATCTATCTATCGATCTATATATATGTGTGTGTGTGTGTGTGTATAAGGAATAAGTAGTGATAGGAATAAGTGGTCAAACAACGTTGTTTACTTTTATCTTTTGCTTTATCATATTTACAATAAATGTGGCATCCTTGCCTTATCCCTCTTAATAAGATCCTGCTGGTTTTTATTCTATTGGTATAACACTGGATCAGGTTATCAAGGGAGGCTGTGATCTTCCTGTCCCTGGAGGTTTCTAAGAACAGATTAGACAAACAACGGTCAGGGATGATCTAGGTTTACTTGGTCCTGACTCAGCAAGGGGGCTGGACTAGGTGACCTCTTGAGGTCCCCCTACATTTCTATGATTCTATATGTATAACTTTACTCACATGACTAGTCCCACTGACTGCAGAGGGACTAATCACATGAATACAGGTATTTGCAGGAATGGGAGCTTAGATTTAAGCTGCTTTCAGCAGGGTTATTTTTTAAGAGCTATGTCCACCTAACAGCACTCTCTAAATAATTATATTGACTTCAGAGTGAGAGGACTGAATCTACTACCATAGTGCCTCTCAGTATATCCGGGGCCTGAGTCTCCACTCCACTCACCCCCGGGACAGAGTGAGTGTGATAGGGAGGTAGAATGTTGCTATGTCAGAATGATACTCTGTGACGCCCGCTTTGCACAGGTGGAAGTGACTGTGTCAGGTGCAGGCATTGGGCAATCAGGGCCCATGGGACAGTGTTTGCACTGTTTCACATTAGTGTAGTAAATACAGCCCTCTACTCCCCACCATTTCCCAAACTCCCAAGATGGGGTTGCTTAGTCTGCATCCCTCACACATCATTTTTATCAGCGGAAGAGAACAAAATGTCTAAAACCTTCGGAATGATGATCTTTGTCCCATGGGAAAGTTCTAGTTTTAAATTTAAAAACTGGGGCCTTTTCTTAACCTCTGGTTTGGTTTCTCAAAGGGACACTGTCAGGATAATCCACTTTTTAATCATCAGATTATTAAACTGGAAGAAGCCAAACACACTTAAATTCCTCTTGCCAATGTACAAAACTTTGTGTGACCTTGTCTATTCACTGGAGCTACTGTATTTTCTCCTCATGCTTCTCTCTATGCGTCATCTTGATTATCACTTCAAAGGTTTTTTTTCTCCTGCTGATGATAGCTCATCTCAATTGATTGGCCTCTTACAGTTGGTATGGCTACTTCCACCTTTTCATGTTCTCTGTATGTATAAATATCTTCTGTCTGTGTGTCCCATTCTATGCGTACGAAGAAGTGGGCTGAAGCTCACGAAAGCTTATGCTCAAATAAATTTTTTAGTCTCTAAGGTGCCACAAGTACTCCTGTTCTTTTTACTCTTAGAAGAGACAACATATATTTCCCAGCCTGAAGGAGAAAGGCATTTTGGGATCATAACACTAAAAATCCTTATAGGTTGTGCGCATGGGTCACTCCCCTTCCAGGAAAATGCAGCCAGTTTGATGGTGGACCAGCTCTGGGCGGAGATCACCATTTGTGTCACTCAAAATCAGGGTCATCCCCTTTTTCATTCGTTTGTGCTGCAACTTCTAGTAACAGCTTGCAAATTGGGCTGGTAGAAAATCTGCCATGAAATGTCTTTGATGAAAATCTGGGGTTTTGGTGAAACTAGAGATGTTGTGTAAAGTGTCTATTTCCCTCCAAATTTTAGATATTTCAGCAGAAAACCAAAAAGGTTACAGTTTTCAGCAGGTATGGTGTGGATATTTTTTGTTTTCGTTTTGTTTTTCCCCCACAAAAGTTGAAATTCTGCAGAGAAAGAATCCATTTTCCAACAAGCTGTATTTGCATACACAGTGTGAAACACTCCCTAGCACTTACACCGCCTGTGCAGTCTCATAGAGCCCCAGTGACACCTCACAATGTCTGGCATGACAATGTTGCCTGGCTGTGTTGAATGCTAAGATGTGATAAAGTCCCTTTAATCCATTTCCTGCGCTAGAAATGGAAGTGAGTAATAACTTCTCCATTTGAATGACAGATGAAATTTCTGTGTGGTACACAATGTAAATAGCCAAGCTGGAATTTGGCCAGGGCAATATGAAAAACACGTCTAACTCTTGTCAAAAGAATGCATGGGATTTTTAAAATATTATTAAAACTAGACCCAAGGGTGGCACCCAACCATGTGCCATGCATGAAGCAATAAATTGCCCCACACTTCTGGGGCTCTGGATCGGTTAACAGCCCAATAGGGTCTGCCCCGCATAATGTTCCAAACCATGACTTATCCCCTTTAAAGATGAATGTGCGGGACCCCACATTCCTGTACTGCCTCAGAGACAAGTGTCCTGAGCCAACCCCTTTACCCGTTGTCAAAGCCACCTGGTTGTATCACTCCACCAGCTGCAAACGTCTCAGCTTCCGTTCCAGAGGCTGTAACCGGCATAGCATACAGGCAAACCTTAAAATCTGGCTGCCCTCTATCACACAGGCAATTACCTAGGGCAGCCAAATTGTAAGGGTCTGGGTGCCTTTGGACTGATATGGGCAGAGGTTTGCCTGTATGCTATGCAGGTTACAGAGGTCTGCCTGAGGACTTTGTACAGGGCTCTTCATAACCTAGGGCCAGAAAATATATAGAGTGGTATTTGTGTCTATTAGCCTAGAACAGTGATCTCAGATCCTGAAAGGCAGTCAAACCATGGGAGCTTTCAAGGGCATGGGTGCTCCAGACCGTAGATTTACATCTCAGCTAACAGAGGACCAGACCCTCAGCAGGTATACAGTGGTGTAACGCCATTGAAGTCAATGGAGCTGTGCAGGTTTTCAGCAGCTGGGGATGCAGCCAGGAAACTAACAGTAAAATGGTGGCTGAGACAGGGGTCCCTAAGTCACTCTGTCACTGGGGGCTTTTGTGCTTCAGGGAGAGGCCGTTGAGTTGCTCGGCCCCTCACTGGCAGCTGGAAAAGTGCAGTTTGCTTGTAACTGCAGGGTCGTGCATTCACCCCCTTATACACCAGGCTGTCATAGCCCAGCCACATGGCGTTAGCCTTCACAACGCATCTCCACTCTAGGGAACCACAACATGAGGGCAAAATACAGCTGCTAAATCACTGGGAAATAGCACTGGGGTGAGGTATGTGTGTGTTTTCCTTCTCCTCCCATGCTTTAGCTGCTTGGGATTCTGGATGAAATACAGCAAGAGCCACATGAGAGTCAGAGGCAAAATCTCCAGCCTCACGCTATGGTGTTTTCTCACTTCACCTGGAAACAAGATGAGCCCAGACTCAAAGGGCTGGCATTGTTGGGAGCTTATGAGACGGTCTCTGGCACCAAGCCCACCACCCTTGTACCTAACATTCTCTTCTACGCATAAGAAAGAGGACACTCTTTGAAAATGTTCCCCAAACTGAATTTGTCACTAACCCACCTTTTATTATTTAGTATTACACTAGTGCCTAGAGGTCTCAACAGAGCTTGGGGGCTCTACGTACCTACACATCGTATGGGACAGATAAGTTTATGGCCTCTTAGGCATTGACCACTTCCACCTGGTAACGTACACGCTAGTGTAGGGTGACCAGACAGCAAGTGTGAAAAATCGGGATGGGGGTGAAGGGTAATAGGAGCCTATATAAGAAAAAGACCCCAAAATAGGGACTGTCCCTATAAAATCGGGACATCTGGCCACCCTACGCTAGTGTGCCACTGCTATCTACTGGATGGAAATGGAACCACTTGTCTGTGCATTAGAAGCTTGATATTGGTTACAGCTAATGGAGATTCTCTTAACTCTAGTGGTAGGGTCTTGTTCTATGGGGGGGCGATTAGGTGAACTTGGGCTCGATCTCTGCTATAACCCTCAAGCAGCTGGGGTGCAGGATAGCAGCAATTGTTACATTTCTGGCTGGTTATAGCTTATTTACAATACCAGTGAAAATCCATCCCCTGGTTATTATAGTTAGGAGTATAGAACTATCATGGCCCTCGTAGATAGAGGAATAACCAATATACAATTGTATAAATAGTTTCAATACATCATGTATTGTCACCCTTCTTCTAGTTGGTGGCAGGTGTTAGGATCCTGCAGGTTGGCTTCCCACTGCGGGAGAAATTAGCGACACAGAATCTGCATATTTTCTTATTGTAACTTGTTTTATTTAGCCATACACCAGTCCTGGAACAGAGGTGGTCATAAACAACACCCAGGCCCACCCCTCATTCAGAACTCCTAACCCAAACAGCAAGGCCCAGTTCCTCGCAAGCAACTTACCCCAACCTTAACTCTCACTAGAGAGATTAAGGCTGTGAGAAATTGCCCCTGCTGTTTGCAAAAGCTCCCCCAAAGAACTAACTTCACCAAGCTACCAACAATGCAGCATTTCCACCAAGCCTGTACGCTGCTTCTGCAAAAGGAAAAATAACTTGTAAGACCCTGTGTAACAGCACCAGCTGGTGATCCCTCCCGTAACAGTGTTATATTGTAGGTAGTAAATGTGTTAGCCCATGTTTTTGTACATGCAGTCTGTATTCAGCTCTGTTCTATGTTGTTGATTCTGTACAAAGAACACAAGAGGTGTAAATTCATTCTCTGCTAGCAAAGCTGCGACATGCTCTTTTCCACCACTAGTGAATGCGAATGGCCTGGGTTCAGATCCTGCCCCATGGCACAGGCTCACACTGCAGTTGCAATATACTGCAATATATGCTCTGTCCTGGATGAGACAGAAACAAGTTCCTCAAGCCTTGATCGGCCTGTAACTGTATCACGTACCAGCTGCTGATCAAAAAGGCATCTCCGAGTCCCATTACCGACAGCAGCTAAGGGAGCGTCTTCTGTAGCTCAAGTAAGGGACTTTGACCATGTGCTCATGGTTTCTAAACCCCCCACTGCCACTTAGCCTGACAGCTGTTTTTGTGTATGAGGCCATGGATCATTATACGGTGCCACACAAGGGGATGCTACATGGTTACAGGTGCCTGTTGGAGGAGATCTTCCTTGTTGGAGGTCATCAGGGAGGCAGTTAAGGCTATTAGGTGCTTTTTGAAGATGATGAGAGAGTCCCAGGACCGCTATTACTGAGCACAGAGTAGCTGCTACCCTAGCGCATGTGGTCACTGCACCACTAGTCTCTGGCTCACTGCATCAGCTGGGACACCTGGCCTATCAAAGTGCCACTGACCCCAAGTTCTAGTGTATTCAGTAAACAGCCTGAATCCCATTGGCAGTGAGGCGGGGAAAATACCCAGCAGACTTAGGGGGTAGCAGTGTTAGTCTGTATCCACAAAAACAATGAGGAGTCCAGTGGCACCTTAAAGACTAACAGATTTATTTGGGCATAAGCTTTCATGGGTAGAAAAACTCACTTCTTCAGATGCATGGAGTGAAAATTACAGATACAGGCATAAATATACTGGCACATGAAGAGAAGAGAGTTACCCAGGGTGGACCACATCCACCCTGACTGAATTGGCCTTGTCAACACTGGTTCTCCACTTGTAAGGTAACTCTCTTCTCTTCATGTGCCAGTATATTTATGCCTGTATCTGTAATTTTCACTCCATGCATCTGAAGAAGTGGGGTTTTTACCCACGAAAGCTTATGCCGAAATAAATCTGTTAGTCTTTAAGGTGCCACCGGACTCCTTGTTGTTATTCCAGCAGACTTAGATGTTTGGCTACTCCCTCTAGTCACAGCTTCCATTTCCTTAGAGATAAATGTTCTCATCCCTTCCAGAATCCAAATGCAGAGGGATGTTTCTAGGGAAAGCCTGTGCTGCAGCTGTGTTGCAGGTGACTCAGAAGGCGTTTCCTACCCAGGACATTCCTGGGGAGTTCTGACCACCAGCAGTCGCCACAGAAACCTGAGTCATTGCCGTGGCATGGGAGGGATCAGGCCATTAGCAAGGAAGCTATCAGGCCAACCAAATATTAGGGCCGAGGCATTTATTTATTTTTAAAGTTTATAGAAGGGGAAATTTGGTTGGCCTCCTGGTAACATGCAGTGATGGGGGCTGCAATGGTTGGGAGCCGTTAAGTTCGTGCAGAAGGGTCCCTTGCAGCTTGAGCTTCACTCGTAGATGTGTGGTCCCTAAACAGGCACACTTGTTGGTGATCTCCAGAGAACAGGCTGGTCACATGGTGCTGGGTCTCAGCCTTGTTTCCAGCTGCTACCTTGCACTAAAAGCAGCTAAAAATACTTTCCTTACCTTGCTTTTTCTACATCAGCCACTGGTATGGTCACCCCAGAGATGCTACAGGCTTATGAATGGGAGTGGGAGGGGAGATGGGTCTGAGCAGTCCAGAAGAGGAAGGGAAGAGTCCACCACACAAACATTTGATACATTAGATCAGACATGAATGATATCTGAATAGAACCCCCTTTCTCTCCATCCCCCACAAAATCCCCTACAGCAGGGTCCGGGCTGTGTACAGGCCCAACGTGTGCTAATAGCACATTTCACTATATAAGTAAGTTTCACAACTGAAAAGATGCATTACACACATCAACTAAGGTTTAAAATGTCACAACCACCAAGACATAAGGCCAGGATCTTCTACTGCTTGGTCAGATTTTTTCAGAGCTGCTAATAATTCAGGATGGGCAGTTCCCACATCTCCAGGAAAGGGAAGAGTAAGGCAGGAAGAGAGGAAACAGAAGGACAGGCCTGAAGTGCGATCAGTTTGAGTTATATAACAGCAGCAATGAACGGTAACAAAACAATGAGTGTTAGCAGCACAAGGGCAAGCTATGATTCCCTGAGCAACAGCTCTACAGGCTGTAAACAGCCCTCAAAGCACACAACAAATATTAAAGCTCATTAGGCTAATTAAAAAAGCGGAAATCTAACATTGCCAATGGGGCTGATGGCTAAAAAGTCATTTTCTCATACGGAATTAGTGAGCTACAATTTTGGCAAATCAAGGCTGGGTTTCCTTTGAGAAATTAGAGCCTGATCCAAAGCCCATCAAAGCCAATGGGAGTCTTTCCAATGGCACCATAATAACAGAGGACCCTCCTTTGCCCCTCTTCCGGAGTATTTTCCTTAGTACTGTTCTGCCATGTGGTTTCTCAGTGACACTCTTTTGATGGCAGCCAATCCACCCTTTATTGTGTCCTGTGGGCCTGGCAGGATGTGCCTTGTACAGATTGAGGGAGACGTCTGAATTATTGTTTATGAATATCATCTACACCCCAGTGTTGCTGGCACAGAGGTGCCCGAGGCAAAGCAACAGGGGTTCGTTGCCCGGCGTGCTTCGCGCCAATAAACACACCAGGTGGAGAAGCAAACAAAGTTTATTTGAGATCTCAAAGCGGTGCTAGGAGACAGGCACGTCTCAAATCGAGCACAGTAACAGAAACAGTTTCTTTTTCCTTTATACCTTTACAGTCAAGCCTCACCCCCCCCTTCCCCCGCTACCCCTCCCTTCCCTCCCCCCATTCCTCTCTCTCTACCCCTCCCATCCCTGGTAACAATTACTAAGCAAATAGCAATTACATTTAAGCAGTTAGTTTATGTTGGCAGCTATAAGTTCAGCTCGTTAGTAACTTCTTGAACTACTATCTTGTCCCGTTCCTTTGATTTCCTTCGGCCAGAGGTATGCAGGCCTCATTATACTGCAAAAGCGGGGGTTTACCACTGATATCAAGCTGCTTACTTGCACCTGGCTTTTGAGGTCGATTAGAGTTTAAACATGGAAGGAGTTTGGTTCAGGCCTAGTGCAGGAAGGCTTCATTGACACTTGTGATTTTCCACCCTCCTGAGTCACCTGGCGTGATGGTGATGCCTGGTGACGTCAACACCAGTGTATGTGTTTAATATTATCCCGCCTGACTGCATAGAGCTAAATCTAAGTAGGTTGTTAAGGGGAAACAAAACAAAGACCAGTATCAGGCTTCAAAATAAACTATGATACATCTGAAATTTTAGGACTTAATATCCCCCAAAGGATCAAATGTATGTCAGCTACATACATTTAAATGGGTAAAGGGAATCTTTACAATATTTAGGAAAAACTACTGTGGTGACACATGAAAAGCTTTTAAAGGCAAATTACCCTCCAATATGGAATAAAATAATAAAAGATTTTGAAGGAACAGAACAAATGTGAAATTTCTTGGCTAAGCAGGGTATCCTGGGGAAGATGAACGGCCTCCCAAAGTTGTTATTTTTATTTCAGTGCATTTCTGTTGGTATCCTTGACGTGACATTAAAAACATGGCAGGATGCACTAGTAAAATTCAGATGGAAACATAAAAGATAAAGAGTGAGTTCAAAACTTGTGTGCCACCCTACAAATCAGCTTGCCCTGATTTGGCTTATTATTATACATCACATTTAAAAGATGTGATTGTGACAGATATTACAAGCACAGGCTGTATCTTTGAGGGCACATCATGTATTATGTTTATGTACCACTGGGGGCAGGCTGAGTTCTGGATTTAGCTACGTTTGGTCAATTTTCCAAAAGCGATTTAGGAGCCTAAGAGCCATTTTCAAAAGTGACTTCATCCTTGTCCACACACAAAAGTTGTGCCGTTTTAGTGCTTAAGGTGTTACAACCCACCTCCATAGTGTGGACGCAGCTATACCAGGATAAAGGTTTCAAACCAGCAGAATTTAGTCCTGTAAAGGAAGGGGAACAGCTGTAGTAGTATAAGCACCTTTATCCCAGCGTAACTGCGACCACACCAGGGGTTATACTGATTTGTGTATACTAGTAACGAGCTCCCCTCCTGCCCCCCCCAACCGATGCAGTTATTGTGATACAAAACCAGTGTGCAGCGCAGACCCTGACGCACTTAGGAGCCTAAGTCTCATTGAACGGAAAGGGGGCTTATGCTCCTAAGTCTCTTTTGTAAAAGGGGGCCGCTGCCTAAGCGCTCTTGAAAATGTTCCCTGTTGTTTCATCCCTTCCGCTGTGACACTGAGCTACACCTGTGAGATCCGACCCTTCCCATGAAACCATTCCTGACTTGGAGATACAGGAACACACAAGCACCTGATCCTTTGATAAGCCTGCCGGGGCAGTGTCAGAAACAAGTAGCAAATTGTGACACTACCCATGGATTACCATTGAAGATAGCACATTATGACATGGCTGCAAAAAAGAGCATCCTTACAGGCCAGTGACTGTTCATGGTAGCAAAATGTGTCGGTAGCAGTTGCAGTGACACAACTGCAACACAGCAAGCAACTTCTCTACACCAGGGTCAGACAATGCTGCTGAACTAGCAGCAACCAGCCTGGGGCCCTTTCCACCAGGGGTGGAGTGAAATTCCACTTGTTTGCTTACTGCTCCTGCTTCATTGATACCTGAAGCAGGGGACAAGGGCCTTAGTGCCAGGTGTGCTCTATAGGGATAACAACTAGAGCTATTCAGGAATCAGGAGGTGATCCTCTCCTGAGCTATTCAGGAGCTGCACCCAGCAAAGGACAGACAGGCTTCTACCCAGGATAGCTGCAACATATCCTCAGGCACGAAAGGGTTGCAGAGCTCTCTGAATTTGCTACAGGTCCTAACCCTTTGGAGTTTGGCAGCTTGGCATCAACGGGAGCTAGATCCAACCCTCAAAGTACCTGGCTAGCTACAAATCCCAGGCTGAATTTCCCCAGAGTTCAGAGGTTTGCTCAATCAGGGGCTTGAGTTTGAGCAGGTCTGTGCTATCCTCCAAACTGCAGCAGCAGGCAGAATCCATGTGCATTGAGCAAAGAAGAAAGCTAGTGTCAACTACTCCAGTGTCACAGATGTTAGGGCCATAACATGTCCATGTTCCAACCTAGAAGGCAGGAAACAGGTTTCATTATAACCTTAGATCAAAATGCTACGAGGCCTACACCTCCCTTCAAAAAAACCCAAGTGCGAAAGCCAGGTAGAACCAATGCTGTTTGGGTTGACGCTGGGGTTTGAACCAGGGACCTTCAGAGCTATAAGCATTCATTACTTGAACTAAAGCAGTGGTTTTCAAACTGTGGGTCGCGAACCAGTACTGGGTTGCAGAATGTCAGGCACTGGGTCGCAGCGGCTCTGGTCAGCACTGCCGATCAGGCCGTTAAAAGTCCCGTTGGCGGTGCTGCCTGGCTAAGGCAGGCTAGTCCCTACCTGTTCTGACACCGTGCTGCGCCCTGGAAGTGGCCAGCAGCAGGTCCGGCTCCCAGGTGGGGAGGGGAGGGCCCACAGGGCTCCATGCGCTGTCCCCACCCTGGGCACCGGTTCTGCAGTCCTATTGGCCTGTGGGGTGCAGTGCAGTCCACAGTGCCAGGACAGGCAGGAAGTCTGCCTTAGTACCCCCACTGCGCCACTGACTGGGAGCTGCCTGAGAGAAGCCCGCGCCCGAACCCCATGCCCCAATCCCTTGTCCCAGCCCTGAGCCCCCCCCAAGCCCGGAGCCCCTTCCTGCACCCCAAACCCCTCATCCCCGGCCCCACCTCAGAGCCTGCACCCCCAGCCCAGATCCCTGACCCCCTTCCGCACCCCAACCCCCTGCCTCAGCCCAGATCCCCCTCCCACACCCTGAACCCCTCATCCCCAGCTCTGTTGGATTGTAGGCATCAACAATTTTCTTCAACTGGGTCACCAAGAAAAAAGTTTGAAAACCACTGAACTAGAGGACTATCTCCCTTAAGGCTCATTGATAGACGACTCAGACACCTTTTAAGTGGAACAGCCACTAGAAGGAGACAAAGAGCCACGCTCTCCTAGCACAGGTTACATAGTTGAGTAACTCTGATTAGTCAGTCTGCTCCCAAAGGCCAAGCAAACATCACCTTTAAGACACACCAACACTCCCAGTGCTATTTCCAAGTTTAAAATAATCATCTCTTTATTACACAGTTGGACATTACTTTAGTTTATTTAAAACGGAGTGTTAGAGGCACCCTCCGTTCACCTGTGTGTGTTTCCCATCGGAGGGTGAGACACAAAAGGAACAAGCAAAGGGGAGAACCAATTTTTGTGCAGCCAATGCAACATCTCAAGCAGTATGTCCCGGGGGCGGAGAGGGGGGAGAAGAGGGGGAATGCTGCAGCTGTATGAGAGCATAGCGGTGGGGATAGATTAGAATTATTCTGTTGCAACAAGGTTGTTTCGTTTTAACGTCTGGATGTTCCCTCTTGGGAAAAGCGTGCACCTCCCTTGAGTCCCTGTGGAGCTGATACTCAGCCAGCCATGTGCAGCCCCCACATGCTCCTGAGGGATGCTCTTTGCTTCGTCACATGCAGCATCCCTTCTTCTTGTGGTACTCTTCCAGGTGGAGGGCACTTTCCCTCTGCTTATCCTCTTGAGCTGTCAGCAGCCTGGAATGATCAACACATTAGCAGTTCAAGAACACAGCAGCCTGATATTGCCTGCTTCCTGCCAAGTTGTTCATGCCCTGTGGTCCTCATCAGGCAAGAATAAACTAGATGTTGAAGAGTGAAGGGAAATAGTGAGGGCTGGGCTTCTTCTGGAGTTGGGCTACATAAAAGACAGACAATATTGGTGAGAAATTCCAAATGAATGCAGAGGAGGACGTAGCATCTACTAGAGGAGGCAGGTTTCAGAGTAGCAGCCATGTTAGTCTGTATCTGCAAAAAGAACAGGAGTACTTGTGGCACCTTAGAGACTAACAAATTTATTTGAGGTAGTGTGTCATAGGGGTAGGGCACTGGTCTAGGACTCAAAAGATGTGGGATCTATTCCTGGCTCTGCCACTGGCCTGCTGGGTGACCTTGGACAAGTCATGTGCCTCAGTTTTCCCATCTGTAAAATGGGAATGCTGCATCCTTTGTAAAGCACTTTGAGATCTGATGAAAAGCACTGTATAAGAGGTAGGTGGTAATATTACACTACATTAGAAACACAGCTTAATAAACTTAACTACTAGAGTAGGTCAAAATTTGTAAAAAAGATGTTACAAACTTTTGTGTTTCAAAGAGAAATTCTTTTTCTTTGTTTCCCCAAAAAATGATTGTGAATTTTTTGAAACAATTTAAAAATGAAAAATTTTCAGATTTGACATTTTTTGTTTACCTGCCCTTTTCCCATATGGCCACTAAAAAAGAAATATGAAAAAAGTAGAAGAAAGGGAGGAGAAAGGAAAAACTGAAAACGAAAATTGTCGTTTTCATAGAAAAACCCAGAAATTTAATTTGGGGATTTTTTTAAAAGGTCTTTTTTGGCCACAAAAACAAACAAAACACAAATGGTCCAAACATTTTGACAAGCTCTGATCTTTCCTTAGGTTGTGACAGTGTCCAAACAAGGTGCTTTCTACACACAGGGGAAGACAACCACCACTCCCCTGGCATGTTGACCCCCTCAGCCTGTTGAGTCACCAAAAACAATGTGCTACTCCAGCTTCTCATTTGGGACCAAGTTCTATCTCAGATGAACCCCCCTTCTCCTTGCCTGTACCTGAGAGAGATTGTAGCAGCTCCGCCATGGCTGAAAAAGGTACCAGGGTGATGTTGTTCCGCTCCACTCACCTTGCCATATGCAGCATGGGCTCCCGGATGTTATAGCCAGTCATAGCGCTGCACTCATAGAAGACAGCCTTGTATTCCTGCAGGAAAGGAGAGTGAGAAGATAACTTCTGCCACTGTCAACGCCCCCTTCCCCGCACCTAGTCACACACACACACACACACACACGATCCTTCCTCATCTCCAGCACTTGCAAAGGATTATCCTTCATCTCCACATACACGATGTAAGATCATCCCGCTCTGGAACCCTCTGGGGTCTCACAGAATGCTGCACACATGCCGCCAGTCATACTGGCATCACAGAGTGCCATCCCACGAGTGATATAGGCACATTCTTTTTCAGCAGCTGGAGGTCTGGTTGGGGCCCTGGCAACAAGAGTGTGTCACAGCTCTAGCAGCCCAGGGGAGCACTGGGTTGGGTCTTTTAGCCACCTCATGCTCCACTACACAATTCAATTCAGCAAGGCCCAGTGCAGGAGTCTTTTTCAGCTAAGGGGAGGCAGGCACCACTAGGCATTGAAACCAGGAAAATAAATTCTCATTTCATAATCAACGAATGCATTCCTGGCAAAACTAGGGTATGCCAAGAGCGTGGAGCCTGGACTGGCAGACTTGCTAGATCCCTGGTTAAATGGCCCCTATTTCAAAGGAATGCAGTGGGCTGCACCCTCACCCTGAAGGGTCAAATTCACTTTAAGGATGCACCAAGCCCAAGCACAAAGAGACCCTAAGTCCTTCCAGAGTCATTGTCCATCACAAGCTGGCCATTTGATATTCTCATTAAGGCTAACATTTTGTCACGGATATTTTTAGTAAAAGTCAGGGACAGATCACGGGCAATAAAGAAAAATGAATGGAAGCCCATGACCTGTCCCTGACTTTTACTAAAAATATCTGTGATAAAATGAGGAGCCCAGCTGAGGGGTTCCCACACCGCCTGCAGAGGTTGGGCAGCTGTGGGGGCCACTCCGAGCTCTGGGGGACCCCACCGCCTATGCGGGCTCAGAGCTCCAGGGTCCCCTGGCTCAGAGTTCTGGGGTACCCCCACCACCTGTGGCAGCCAGGAGCTCTGAAGGACCCCCGCTGCCCGCGGCGACCAGGAGCTGCGGCCCCACCTCCCGTGGCAGCTGAGAACCCCCGCAGCTTCTGGCCGACAGGGCTGAATTCATGGAGGTCGCTGGAAGTCACAGATTCCATGACTTCCACGACCTCAGTGAAAAAATCATCGTCTTAATTATCATTTAAGGACTTCACCCTGCACCACTGAAGTCAAGGGGAGCTTGGCTGTTGATTCCAGTGGGGGCAGGACCATACTCTGCAATAGCTGTGAGCATAGGAGAGTTCCCTCCCATTTCCTAAATATGGCAGTGAGCAAGCAAACCAGACCAGAGCGAAATCTACAAAACCTTTGGAGCGGGGAGTAGCATACAGAGCCGCACCTTCGCCAGCCTTTCCCCCTCCATCTTGGGCACGTGCAGAGTCTCTCTCTCTGCTGCATCCATTTTGTTTCCAAGCAGAAAGATCATGGCCCCTTCCTCAATCCCTTCCTGCAGGGCAGACAGAGCAAGGCTCCCGTGAGAACTGTCTGGAAGACAGGAGTATCTCGGGGCTGGATCCTGCTCCTGCCAACATGAATAGGAGCCTTGCCGTTGACTTTTGTAAAAGCAGGAGCAAACCCCGTGGGACCTGCCAGCTCGCCAGGAGATTTCATTTATTTAGGAACTGTTCTGCAAGCTTTTCAAGTGACACTGGGAAAGGAAGTGAAACTATGGGAATGTTCTGATTACAAGTGGTTGATTTATCAAGCCTTAATGCCAGGGTTTCCGTGAGTGGGCCAGGGAGGAGATGGGATTTTAATTGGGGGGGGAGGGGAGGAGTTGTATTTAGTTTCACTGACTTTTTAAAAGAAAGAAAGAATTCTGCCCTATGAGAATTTAAAAGTCCTGCCAGTTTTTCCTGTAGAGCCTGAATTTCCTTGGTCTGGAGCCATTCAGCTTGATGCCTGCTGAACCCAGCCATCCTTAACTGAAAATCCCCAAGCTAAACAGGGTAAGCAAATTTAAGCCCTCACATAGCATTTTAGCAGCAGCTGTCATTCAGGGGTCACATCTGAAGTCCCTTATTTAGGTAAAATGCCCCTATAACTTCACTGGAAGTCAACTTGAATAAGAACTTCAGCATTTGACCCTGGACCATCTCCAAACGTAAGTATTCTACTCTGCATTTGAACTGCTCAGGCTCAGAGACAGGTGAAAAATATAGGCCAAATTCTCAGACGTGACTAGAGATTTTAGATGCCTCAATTTTTGGGTTCCCACCGTGGCCTGATTTTCGGAGGGCAGGTACTCGGCACATTCTGAAAATTAGGCCCCTTTCAGGTTTCAAGTTGGATTGGGGGGGGGGCGGAGAAGGCACCTGAAATCACTAGATATTTTTGAAAATCTTGGCCTTGAATCCTTAAAATTCCTTGGGGAAAAATGACCAAGCTATTTCTAATGGGTATGCGCAAACTTGCTGACATTATTAATAAAACTAACTGAGCAGATTTATTTCAACCTTGGCTTGATTTTTATGTCTCAGCATGATCTACAAAACGAGCAAAGTTTGACATTCTCAGCTTCAGCTTTGCATCACCCATACACAAAATATCTACTCAGAACATATAGGGAAAGTATTCACCCCTTTCCTCTCCCCACAACTCAAATATATCTGAAATGATTTTGCTTTCAAACTTTCACACACACACAAAAAAAACCCTCTTGCAAATCAACTGAGATTTTTGCAGAATAACATCACCCCAAAATAATGTGTTTGTGAAAGTTACAACAAACTGGAAAAGGGGTTGGAAGAGAATTTATTTATTATTAGTGTTACAATAATGCATAGAGGCTCTAAATCGAGGTCAGGTCCTCATTGTGTTAGGTGCTGGACATACACATAGAAAGAGACAGTCTCTGCCTCAAAGGGCTTTTGATCAAAACAGACCATCATCATGTCTTTGCTGTATGCACAAGAGTAAGAATATTAGGAAACAGCTGAGTTCCAAATAATCAGGTTTACTAAATATATACAAACATGCTACACTTAGCTACATAAATACACTGTTGCTCTGCTAGGTTTTGGTGACTTCTGCAACAGAAGACAAGGAGGCCCACTAGTGGGCTTCCAAATAATTCAACAGAATTCTACCAAATTCCTATCTACTACAATCACCCAAACTACATCTTAGCTATAGTAGCTTAGCTACTTATGTCTGCTATTATGGTTAGTACTGTTTGAGTACCCTACAGACCTTGGACCTTCCAGGCCTTTACTAGCATACAACATGGCTGCTTCAAATGGCCTCCTTTCTAGAGCAGGTCCATGCGGGGTCATTGCAGTAAAAGGAGAATCTTGAGCGATGCCAGCATGTCAAAAACAAGCCCAAACGTGTCTCGCTCTTACCTGGATGCTACTCATCCAGTTCCGCACTGCCACGAAGGAGCACTCATCAGTGATGTCATACATCACAAAGATACCATCCACCTTCCGGAAATACTGCTTGGTGATGCTCCGAAACCTGAAGTCAAATGAAACTGAAGATACTTCCAGCATCCATTCAGCCGTTAACAAGCAAGCAAACTATCCCTTTCTTAACATGGATCATCTCCATCTCTGGAGATATTTAAGAGTAGGTTAGATAAATGTCTATCAGGGATGGTCTAGACAGTATTTGGTCCTGCCATGCGGGCAGGGGACTGGACTCGATGACCTCTCGAGGTCCCTTCCAGTCCTAGAATCTATGAATCTTTGCAGGGCCTGGTGGCAGCTGCAGGAGGCTCAGTCTTTCTAGAGCCAGCTGTGATTCCCATTAACAAACAGGGGCGATGAAGGCAGGTGTCTCGGACTCTTGAGATTTCATCTCCATGGAGGGGCCCAAGGCAGCAGTGAATCAATGAGTAAACTACCATCTGTCCAGAAGCGTGGTGTTTAGAAAGCAGGAAGGAAACCCAGGCCTGGGTTAGGAGGAAGAGGACTGGGAGGAGAGTCCATTTGGATGCGATCAGGAGGAAGATGAAGGATTTGTCATGGGGAAATCTGGGGCTGGAGGCAGGGAAATCTCTGCAGAGTGACGTTTTGGTGGATCTGTAACTTGGACCTTGTCTACATTGGGATTTCAGCCACTGGTTTAGCTACACCAGAGCAAACAGCATTGACCCAGAATAAACCATGTCTATATGAGGACTCTCACAAGTGCAGCCACACCAGGAACAAACCCTTCATCTTATTTCACCCCAGTTTGCAAATGTCTCATACAAGGCAGCCACCTCATGGATGACTCGGCAGATAGATTTGAGTTCCAGGAGAAACTCCAGCGGCTTGGGTAAGTATGTATTTTGGGGAACATACATTCTAGTTCAGGCACATTGTTCACTGAGTTAAACGCAGTAGAGATAGCAAGATCTCCACATATCAGTGCTTTATTAGGAGGACTCTTTAGGACGCAGGCTGACAAGTAAGTCCATTCTCTTGGATAAAGGCTAGAAGAACACGCAGCAGGAAGTGATGTTTCTAAACCAGGGGTAGGCAACCTATGGCACAGGTGCCGAAGGCAGCGCGTGAGCTGATTTTCAGTGGCACTCACACTGCCTGGGTCCTGGCCACCGGTCCGGGGGGCTCTGCATTTTAATTTAATTTTAAATGAAGCTTCTTAAACATTTTGAAACCTTATTAACTTTACATACAACAATAGTTTAGTTATATATTATAGACTTCTAGAAAGAGACCTTCTAAAAACGTTAACATGTATGACTGGCACGCGAAACCTTAAATTAGAGTGAATAAATGAAAACTCGGCAGACCACTTCTGAAAGGTTGCAGACCCCTGTTCTAAACTAAATAACTCTGCTTCCCTTGGAGCATGTTCTCTTCTATGGCCTGTAGGGGGCGCTGTTTACCCTAAGAGCTGGCATCAGGAAAACTCTCCATTTGAGAGAACCAATAGTGTGTCTCTGGAGTTCCAGCAACACCTTTGACACTACAGAGCACACTAGACAGTGGAGTGATGACCACATGTAGTGGTTATTTGCTTCTATGGGCCAAAAGAGATCATCAAGAAGCTCTCCCGTGTGTGGAGGAGTGTATCCCCCTTGCTGATACCAAGCATTGTCTGGGTGCTGCCAGTTAGGAGCTGTTACATCGATATTTTCAGAGCTAAGAAAGATTTTTGCACCATTCCAAGGTCCTGATTCAGGAAAGCAGTAAAGCCACGTGCTTACTTATAAGCGCATGCTAAAGTCCCATTGATTTCAAAGGAATTTACACACATGCTTGAGTGCTTTCCTGAGGAGGGATGATTTCCTGAAGTGGGGTCCCCGAGTGATTCAGGGAAAGCATGTTACAACTAGGTTAGAAACAACTATCACTTGACACCTCTGCCTTGGCATAAATATGGCTACAAGAACTTGTTTAAATGGAAATTTTGCTTCTTTACATGTGTCTGATTTGGGGCAGTCTCTATTTATAATAACCAAGTATATGACACTTCTCGATTGCAAAATCTGATTGGCTGAGATGGGACTTGTAACATTGTTAGTGGCCAGCATAGGGTCACACCACCCCTTGACTCAACCTCATCATGAGATAGGTCTGACATCGCAGCATATTTAGAGAAAAAAATGCACAGTGTTTGAGACAATTTCAGTGCATTTACGCCACACTCCATGAAATTAAATGGCCCCCTTAAAGTGGTAAACTCAGATTTGAAAACACAGCATAATTAAACATGAGTAGCACATGGTAAATAAATGTAGCTCACTCTAACACCGTGTGGTTCTTTGTCCCCTCTAGTGGCTAGACCACAGAAGAGGTTTATCATTGTGTTACTGGCTCTAAGCTAAAAGAGCTAATGCTTTATCTTAAGAAGTAGAGGTTGGTGCTTTTAAATCCAGAGGTCCTAAATTCAATCCCAGCCAGGGCCATTGTTACATAAAATTATTTCCCAACATTCCTGGAGGCATCAGGAGCTGTTTCGAGTGCCACCTGCCCTGCTGTTTTTCAGGAGCACACCAACTTAGGTAGGAGAACTTTAAGGCCCAGAGCAAGTTTGTATCCTGGTGCTAATGATGCATGATGTTTGTATCCCGATGCTAATGATGAGGCTGGCCCCAACCTTAAATATGTGGACAAGTACTCCAGGTGTGTTGAAATTCACACCCTTCCCATGACACTCGGAATCATCCCCTCCACGACCTGCTTGGGAACCACAGATCCTATAGATCTCCTGCATGGAATTGTGATACAGACACTGATGGCAGAACCTTTTGATGCCAGCTAACAATCCCTATAAGGTTAAAATCACATTCCTTGGGACCTGATACAGATCTGCTCTCTCCTCCCACACCCTGCCCACAAGCTCAGTAGCCACTCTCAGCACTTACTGTTATGTGCTGTGAGTTTGGCAGCATGAAATCCTAGCATGGAACCCAATTGCTTCATTTACCTCTCCTGGCCCACTGTGTCCCACAGCTGCAAGGCCACCTGTGTGTTATCCACCATTAAACTCTTCACCTGGTAATCAATACCTGTAGGGGAGGCAACAGCACATGGTGATTGCAGGATGGGGCAGGGGAAAACAGGGAAATGAGGTCTACAGAAAGGATCAGCTGAATTACTTCAGTGAAACAAAATTGCAGGGGCAGGGACTCTGTCTTCCTTTGTGTTGGGGAGGGGCCTAGATCATTTTGGGTGCTCCTGCAGTCTAAAGAAATAACATTACAGTGAAGACACCAATCCTTCCCAACTCTCTCTTCGCCCCAGAAATAGGTTAGACAGCGCCCTGGATAATTCAGAGATCAACAACCCATCTTCTGAAGATCTTTAAGGTGTCTCAGGTTGGGCATCCCAGAATCACTAATCCTTTTTGGAAAATCTTGGCCATTATTTCTCAGTGTCGACAATGTATTCAGTGCTGTGTGGAACATACAGGAGAGAGAAATTATCCACTCCGCTAATGCTGAAGGAGATGGTTCTTATGGGTAATTCTGCACTGCCATGGATCAGAGACACAACAGTGGGATCATTTCAAGCTTCCTTTTTTGACGTGTCATTCTGTCCCTCATTTCCCAGGCCAGAGGCTCACACCGCTGTGACCTGGCAGCACGGGGGAGCCCTTTCACTTACCAATGGTTGCATTGATCTCAGCCAATAACCTGTCATAACAAAAGCGATGGATGAAGGAGCTCTTGCCAACGCCAGAGTTGCCCACAAACACCACTTTGAAGAGACGTTCTGGGGAAGAGCTGGCTGGTTCAGGTGCCTGAATTTGGGGAAATGAGGGTGGGAAGAGAAGAGAGTTTATAGAAACCAAGGTCTGAGTTGTGCTTTATGGGCCAGAACTACAGCTGGTGTAGACCAATGGAGATTGGAGGTGGATGGTAAGGTTCACAAAAGCTCAATCTCCACAAGATTCACCCATCTTCCCCCCTCCCCCACGTCCCTTCACCCCCCGGTAGCACGTGAGGGAAAAGGAAGAGCCCTAAATGATTAGGCTTACCATGGTTTCAGTGCCAATGGGCTGCTCTCTGGGGGACAATGGGGCATCATCGTCCAATTCATCTGCTGTTTGCCTCCAGTTGACATCACCCTTCGGAGCCATCTTTGGGTGCCCGCCAGCACCTGCCATTTGCTGCCGCTCTCGCTTGCAGCTTGAGGTGCGGCCCTCTCCAAAGCTCACTCTGCTTGCTTTCCCCTTCTTCAGTGCCGTTGTGGTGGCCAGGAAGTATTTACAGCTCTTCTGGTTGGGCTCTTCCACAGTCATGTCCTCCAGGAAAGTGAGAGGAAGCTCCCCAGGAACCAGCTGTCTGTGCCAAGACCCATGTGTGCCCCAGAGATGGGATGGGATGAGGGGGGCCAGAAATGATCAATGTGACCAAGTTAGAGCACACAGAATACTGACTGGGACACACACGCTAAGAAACTAGAGGGGGAGGGAGGTGAGAGGCCACAGCACACACGACCCAGTTCTGCAAACACTTATGCACATGTTTAAGTGTTTGCAAGATTGGGATCTGAGACTGTGGATCTTATCCACATTATATAGGTTCAAGGCCTCTTAATGGAACAAAACTAGAAGGAAACTCAGAGATGGTGGCACCAGCAGGTGTACAGACAGGCTGCCCAAGCGTCCATTTCAAACAGCCTCTTATGGCGACTGTCTGTGTTGTAATTAGAGTGGCTCAAAAAAAAAGGGGGGGGGGGGGAATTTAAAGAAAACAAATTGTAGCCAATCCTGTGTGGCAGGTTTCCAAAAAATAGTGATGTTTGGTTTATTTGAAAATGTTTATGATTTTTTTTTAAATAGAAAATTTCTTTTTGCAGGGTTGGTTTTTTTTTTTGGGGGGGGGGGGTTGTTTTGTTTTTTTTCTTTCAGTTCTTGGTTCTCACCCCCCACCCTGTCCATTCCTTTTTTCCTATTGCTGCAGGCAAAGGGAAGGGAAAACAGGGGTGAAAGGAACAGTGGGAGGGAGTGAGGAAAAACAAAACACTGCAAGATGACTGTTTTTCAATTTCTAATTTCATCAAACGTGTGTGCCTTAGAACACGTCCATTATTAGCATCCACAGTTCAGCTGAGTGCTCACATACCCCCCCTCCCCTGCCCCCAAGTTCAGGGGGCTGGACTTGGTGACTTCTCACGGTCCTTTCCAACCCAATACTGCTATGATTTACAACCATGTTAGCTCTGCAACCAGTTCTAAAAAATGGGTTTCAACACCACATACAACTGGCTCAGGGGAAGAAAGAAATCAAAGATCTGGGCTCAGACAGGCAGTTATTCTTCTGAACCGGCTGTTCCCAACTGTAAGCTCTCAACTGCAGCGAAGCTTTTCCCTAGGGAAGGTCTAGTGGGTCATCACCCACTCTGTTGTAGCTGTGAAATGGCTGCATGACTGCCATCCACTGCATGTGTTTGAAGCCATGGCTCCACTAAGAGGGAGGATTATAGGGCCTTAGGGCAGGCTGTCCTGTGCAACCTTCATATATGCTGTTAATAAGACAGCAGGGAGCGCAGTCACCTTTGGAATAATTCATTAGGTACAGAGGACTCATTAGCACTTGGAGCACACGCGTGAGGAGCTGAGAGCTATTAAGTGTTCTATGGCCAGGTTGGCTCGCCATTGTTAAGGACCTAGAAGAAGGGAAAGGGAAGATGAAAAACTGAACTAAGCACTTGATCCAGTGCCCCCTGAACGCAATGGAAAGATTTCCTTTAGCTTCCATGGACACTGGACCAGATCCAAATGAGGTGGGGGCAGGGGAGAGGTGCAGGCTACTTTACAGCCTAATCCTAGGGTAGCATGCTCACAATTGTATCGAGCTCGCATTTAATACAAGGTACTAGTAGATGGGCCAGGGGTCAGCTCTTTTCCCTCTCCCCTAAGCTTAAATGTGGCCAGTACCACTAGGGCTGTGAACATTCATTACCTGCTAAGTGCATTCATTTTCCTCCCTGTATTATAGGGTGGTCAGACTGGAAGTGATGGAGAATAGTTGACCGAATGAAATTCCCATCAGGAGAAAGCTCACACATGGGCTCCAGCTCTTGGAGAATAGAAATGTGCATGACCCTCCCTCTACACCCTAAAGATACACAAGCATGAGTGGCTGGAATATGGGGTTGAGAGGCAAAGGCCTCTTCAGAGTAGGGTTGCCAACTTTCTATTGGCACAAAACCGAACGCCCTAGCCCCGCCCCTGCTTGTTCAAATTCCCAGCAGGTGATTTGCTCAGATGTTGTAAGCCAGACTTTTACCAGGGGGCAGTACTACTTGTTATAACCTCAAATGGAGCTTAAATATGTGGCCACTAGGCTGCAGGGGTAAAAAAGGGGTTTGCATGCAAAGTCTGGTAAACAGGCTAGTGGCTAAAGGAGCGTGCACACCAGGAGTTAACTGCAGACTCTTTTAGCTGCAGGGACAAAATTGGGCCCTCACAACTGCAGATTATTTCTTAAAATTAGTCCATGTGATTTAAGTAATTCAACCACTTTAGTAGCATCACTAAAGGGACAACCATCCAGGGGAGGTCAGCTCTGTAGCTTTGTCTACATGGGGAATTTGCCTTGATTCCAACAATTGGTAGTCAGCCACCCATGTTGCTGCACCAGTGCAAGCCCCATGTGTAGACAAAGAACACCGGCTAGCAGCTCCTATCCCCATCAAGCTGCAACCCACCAAGCTCCAACAGTTAACCCATCATTGGCCCACATTGCGGGGAGGGGGCAATTAGGGACCCCGGCTGGGCCAGCAGGCTGGCTCAGCTGATCACAGACTTATGGCATGCGACTAACACGACACAGATTCCTGTCTAACCGTTTGACTGGCTTGTCCTCCAACACATATTTGCCTATCACTGACCCGTTCTTCAACAAGGGCCTTTTACTCTGAGGTGCCTGGAAATTAAAGAGAGGGGATGAAAAGAGCAATTAGGATTCATCAGCCAAATGACCAAGCACCAGATGGCACCAGCTCAAACCCCATGGAGTGAATGGCAGCTCCAGCCTCACAAGGGAGATGGTTTTTCAACCCTTTCAAGGCTTTGGGATGTACAGCAATTGAGTCCAACCAATAGCCAACAGCTTTGGGTGGATGTGCGAGAGGGGTTAAAGAATTATATGCAATTAGAAGTCATAATGGGGAGCGTCAGGAGATTTTCACTGTAACCGATACATTACATTTCTGGGCCCTGAGTCAGGAAGGTACTTAAGCATACACCTAGCTTTAAGCACATGAATGGTCCCAGTGAAAATCACCAGCCTTATTCTCAGCATGAGCCGAAGTAGCGAGCTGAATTTGGGCCCTTCTTATGATTTTTCGTACTTTGAGGTGCTAAAGGCCGTGTCATGATTGGAAGGATTATGGCAAACGGGAATTTCCCGTTAAGTAGGGAATCATACTGTCCTTCTGTATGGATCAGTGTCTCATAAAGCTAGAGGTTGTGGTTATTGCACACATTGTTCTTAATCACAACTGCAGCACACCTGTTCACCTAGTCCCATCCCATGTAGGTATTGCAGCAGATGGAGAGAGATTGGTGCTCAAAGGGGATCTGTGCCAGGACCTCCTCCTGCTTGTACTATGCAGAAAGCCACACGTACTCCATAGGAACAGCAGGTGAGAAAAATCACTTCTCCAATAGGGGCTTTGATAGCAACATGTATGTGTGTCTAAGGAGAAAATTTCACTTGGCAGCTGTTGTGATAATTGGGCCGACAAAGTTACCAGAGGCGGGAGCTCACTTGTAAGACATGCATGAAAGTTCACAAGATGTTACAATAACCTGTAATAACAAATGTTGGTGGAAAGTCAGTCAAGTTGTCAGCAATGACTGTTATAAATAGGTGCAAGAGAACCAGAGACTAACCGAGTTCAAACCAAAAAGGCCACATTGCTAGAACTATGCTGAACTCATGCTTGGTAACAACAGAAGATGGGGACTTGGAAAGCAATGGACCAAAATCAGTGTGGTAGCTATTATGCCAAATGGGTGGACCAAACAACAAGGGGGTGGGCTATTCCACCCACCATTCCCTTTGTGGGCCCTTAAAGAGAGAGACTTTGGGGGAGAAAATAGAAGAAGAGATGGAGGCTACTGGAGCTAGCTTCACCATTGTCGCTGCCATCGTCCCCGTCTCCTGGGACCCCGCACCTTTGTCATCCTAATCCTGAGAGATGTCCTGCCCACACTAGGCCAGAGGGAAGGACCCAGATGACATCACCACACCTACCAGCTATAGCAGAATCCCAGCCACCCCTGAGGTGAAATGGGATCAGACTAACAGTGGCAGGAACAGCTCTAGCTCATCTCAACTAACTTCTCTTTTACCCAGAAGGGCAGTTCTGACTGTCTTTGATCCCACCTAAGAGACTGTCAGACATGGGGTTTTTCCCCTTCTAAAAATCGCACTCCAGCTAAAGGGAAAGGGACCAAGGGATGTTCTTAAAATCAAACCCTTATTTAATGCTTTACATTTCAAAGTCTTTAATTATTTTTTTCTTTTCTTTATATTTAATTAAAGGTTAAAAGGATTTTTAATGGTATGTTTGCCATAGTGCTAAGCATGCTGAGGTCTCAGTATAACAATCCCAAACACTGTTTAATGATGGCTATGACTGGGTTACGTTAATACCTTTGGGCCTCTCTATTCCATCTAAATTAATACCACACCAATGCTGCTTTTTAATGGCATTTCTCATATTTATCCTTGTCTGACTGGCCCCTTCCCTGCAGCCAGCTTCCCAGAGAGCACGGAAAAAAATTATTAAAGTAAAACAAACACACCTGTGAGGTAGGGACGTTCCCACAAAGAGAGCCTCAGTGACTTGCCCGAGGTCAGGCTGGGGGTCTATGGCAGAGCAGAGAAATTGAACCCAGGCTAGCATGCTCACCACTGGAGCAGTCTGCCTCTCTTCACCCAGCTGGCCCTCATCCACCCCGAGCCACAACAAAAGAGACAAGGCACAGATGAGAGAGTGTGCTCCATATGCTGGCTTAGGGGAGGGGTGAGGTCTCTTTTCCAGATTATACATCATTTTGGAGGCCTACAGGCACAAACACAAGATTTTGAGGGAGTGGGAGGGGGAGGGGCAAGGATGTGGAAGTGGGTTTATAACCTACCCTACATCCACAGGAACAGCAATTCTTGGCCTAGAGAACCCCTGCAAATGGCTCATGGCTCATGCTAAGTGCTCCCAGGGGTTGTGCTTCACATGCACACAGCCTAAGCTGGGATGTTTACTGGCCCTCCCCCCCAATTAAGAAACCCCCACCCCACGCTGAAACAACCCTTCCCCCCAAATCTCATCCCAAGGCAATTTTTTAAAAATATAATCAAATGTGGACAGTAGCTTCTCAGGGGACAAGAACTCTAAACCGGTGGTATTTTAAAATAGTCTTCTGGAGTCGATGGCCTCCCTTGCCTACAGGGCTAAGCTGAACTGCGAGTTGAAAAAATATTACCACAGAAAATAAACATTTGGGGCCAGATCCCACCTCAATGGAAACCAGCAAAAAGAGCTTCTGTTTCTATTTCCAGAGCATGGCAAAGGAAAGGGATTTAAATATACACCATGTCATGCCCTAGGGCTGATGGTATCTGGTTATAAAAAAGGAGCTCTGTCAGGGGCTAGTTTATATCAGGAGGTCCCTGATTCTCAAACAGCCACAGACCACGTATCCCGCACCGTAAGGTCTCAAAGCACCCTTGGTAACCCATTTCATGAAGCGCATATTAGAATGTGGTGCAAGTGTTCCTCCCAGGGTGAAGCAAAGCACAGGAGACACTCAGCCACAGCGGGAGGAGAAAACATGCAGGGGTCTGACTGGGAATAGCAGTTGAAATTTGAGTGCAGTCTCTCAACGCTTGGAACCCTGTAGCCATCTCATGTGTCACATGAGCCTCGGGCAATCCCGCAGAGCCCAGTCAGTCACCTTTGGAGCTCAGGTGACTCCTGGGTAATCTGTTACCAGTCAGCCCTACCCACAGAGTAAACATTACCTACTAAATAAATACCTATTTCTAAAAAAAGAGAGAGAGTTGCTGGGATTTTTTTTTCATTGGTTCGTCAGGCTTTTATTGGCTTGTTGGCTTCGTGTAACTTTGACTCTTCACATAGATGATACAGACACAAACATGACATCACAACTGTACAATACACAATGCCCAGGATTCCATGAAGACAACAGAAAACATAGACTTACTATGGGGGGGAGGGAAGGCATGTCCTTTACTTCTCATTCACATTCCACCGCTGGCATGTCCTGGCAGTCTAGGTCCCAGTGCCTTACTAGTGGTGAATAGACGAATCTTGCCTGATCAGGACAGCACCTTTGCTAACACACACCACACAAATATAACAACATGGCTGGGGATCAAACCTGGGACTTCCGGATCTAAAAGCACAAGTTTGTACTGCGTCTGCTGAAGGATCAGCTGTTTGCTCATAAACCTGTGTGTGTGGTCGAGCCACTAGAGGGCGATGCAAAGCCACACTATGTTAGCCTGGATTGCACAAACATGTCCATGGCAACGTTAGAAGCTTTTAGGAACAGGGCCAGCTCCAGGCACCAGCTTGGCAAGCAGGTGCTTGGGGCGGCCACTTCGGGGAGGAGCAGCACGTCCAGCTATTCGGCGGCAATTGGGCGGACGGTCCCTCACTCCCGCTCGGAGCGAAGGACCTTCCGCCAAATTGCCGCCGCAGATCGCGATCGTGGCTTTTTTTTTTTTTTTTTTTTTTGGGCTGTTTGGGGCGGCCAAATCCCTGGAGCCGGCCCTGTTTAGGAAGAATGAGGGATAAAATCCTTCCTAAAAGAGAGCAGAGAATCAGGCTTCTTGTTGTAATTAGGCACATACAGTCCCATATCCCTCACTTTAGCCCATGTGCTTGTTCCTTGCACCTTCATTTCACAGAAATAACATTATCCATCCTAAGATTTACAAAGAGCTAAATTTTTAAATTATTTTTGCTTATTTAAAAAATAGATACATTCCCTCTCCACGAGGGGCGGTGTTTAAACACACGTGCCAAAACCACAGAAAAGGCCCTATTGCTGCTGCTGATGGCTAGAACTTGCATCACCATCCAGTAGGCAGAGTCCCTGTAAGGGAGCTGTGGCCAATCAATGTCCCTGACAGCCTCACAGGCCTTGAATTACTTCATATTGAAATGAGATGTGGATTGGTTGACCACCAGAATCCCTGGGTTTAAAAGCAGCAAGCTGTTTCCACTGGTCAAATATTAATAGAAACACTAGGCTGGGAAGTCTGAAGTCCCCCCACCCACCCTCAGCTAGGGGGTCACTGTGGAAAGAAAGCCCTGTGTCTGGAATACAGGCTCTGACTTTGAATGCAGTTCCTATTATAACCTGCCCAGGTTACCAATTCTCTCTTGAGGGACAGATTTTCTTTGCACCATACCACCAGTATGATCTGCTCTTAAAGCAGCATGAAGTTGATTGGCTGGTGGTACACAGCTGATGTCAGGGTTCTTACACCATTCCCCCTCCCTGCTACCAGCATAGGAGGGGGAAGGGTAAAGGCAGCACCTGTGTGCCACGCTGTTCTTAGGCTGCATTTCAGCCTCATGGGTCTGTTACAGCTGGCACAAGTCAGAGCAGCCCTCAGGTTGCTCTAATGCAGCACAAGGGGATCAGCCCTGGACAGAGCTACAGCAGGAGCAGGGCATGCCAGGTGAGCTTTATGCCACCTTTATGCGCATACCCCTGAACTGGACCCTGTGCATCAGCCATACCACAGCACCTGGCTCATGATTTTAAATACACATTGTGTCATCTATATTACATATAGATGTATGCACACTCATACACACACAAACAATAGCTAAATGTTTGAATGGTTCAAAATAAGAGACCCAGCTATTGTTGTAACAGCTGAAGTGGCCTGGTCTTGCCTGAATGCTGACCTGGCTTTTCTTCTGGAGCAGATTTTAACAGCAATCTATGGTGAATCTAAGCCTATGGGTAACTGAGGTTTTGGTTGCTAAGTCTATACAGTAACATTTCACATACAGGGCTAGAAAAATGGGTCTGATATAAGCCTCACTGACTTCATTTGAACTCTGATGATTTACCCCCGATGAGGATCTGGCCCCAAAATGCCTAAAATAAAGAAATATGGCAAGAAACCGATCAGTGTTTTCTCCTGACCTGTCGTTTTGGGTGTGGCTGAGGCTTCAATACAACGCCCAGGCAGGGGCTCTGGGACAGATTCCATTCTCCAATACAGTCTGTGCCTCAGGTGCGCTATGTTCGGTACAGAAGCATTTTCTGACCTCTTTAAAGGCGTCCGTGGCTGTTTCTTGAATCAGTTGCTAACTTTTTTCCTATTGCCACCACCCCCGTCAATTAAAATACAGTTAAAAAACCCAACTAAGAGAGAGTATCCCTACAGTTCTGGGGCAGAAATATCTTAGAGTGGAGGTGTGTCTGTAGTATTCCTCTGAATGGCTCTAAAACAAAACAAGACAAACAGATTCTGTTTCTGCCCTTTAGGCTATATAGACTGCCTCAAAGGGGGGCCTTTCCCCCATTTTATTTAACATCAGAAATACCAGGCCCTGACTTCCTTCATATTGGTGGAGGACCAGAATGGTAATATCACAAGAGGCTGAAAACTGAGCTGAACCTCTCTAGGCACGGGGAAGGGATACTAAAGCCTTGTCCACACTGGGAGATTATTCATATATTTGCACCAATGCCACTGAACCAGTGCAAACAAGCTGCACTGGTGTCACAAGTGCCTTGCACCAGTACAACTACCCCAGTTTGAAATCAAGGGAAAAGGAGCCGGGGGGCAGGGAAAGTTTCCTTGACACAACAGTTCATTAAGAAGAAACACTAGGATGCCAAGAGGGTGGTTATCATCCCAGCTCAGAAGCCTGGGCAGTTGTGATGGAAAGGCCTGGCATTGAAGCAGAATATAGTGAAAAAGGTAAAAGCACCATTTTCCCCCCTGTTTGCATTGGACTCTGCGATAAAGTGATCTGGTTTTATTGGGTTATTTTTCCAGGAGAGGGCAGTAGGCTAACATGCCAATGGCACATGATCCCTACAATAAAGCCAGCAGGTGGATTGGATATCCTGAATGACTGCATACCATCTCTTGGTGCAGCAGGGACTCTGGTTACTCCGGAAGAGGTGAGCTGGTACCTCCTCCAGATGGCTTAGCTAACACTTTTCACCCAGGACACAGGCAGAGCTGGAACGCTGCCTGGAACTGTGTGCTCTGATATGGTAGATTCCAGCTATGGCCTAGATCGTGGCTAGCTACCCAAGACCAATTGGCACCATGACGCTCACGCACGCGATTAGCAGCTTCAGCAAATCCCCATGCAGGATTCAGAAACAAATCCCGCCCTCTGAGCCCTAAAGGAAATAGTCAATGCAATTACATTGTTCTGAAACAAGCCCTTCCTTCTTTGGATTTTACTCCAGCCTTTCTTCCAGGAGAAGCAGCTTGCAGCCAAAGCGTAGACGGGACCCCTGAAAACTGATCCCACCATGCTTTCATTCACACGTCATCATGCTGGTCTTGCTGGTTTTCCTGGCCCCTACCCAAGTGCCAGGCTGGCTTGGACATGTTGGATCCTCCTTACCCCAGCCCTCTGCTTTGCCTCCTTGCACGCTCATTGACATTGCTGGAAGGCTGTCCCCTCCATGTCTTCACCAATGGAACACGGTGGCAGGGCTGGGGGAAGATGACCCCTGGTTGCAAGGATGGATCTAAGTGTGAGTGAAGGGGAGGGGAAAGGAGCTTTGCTGCAGGATGAATGAAGGGCTCACAAGGACATCCACCTACACCACATGCTCTTGCTAGTCTGGGAGGCCATCCAGCCTTTAAATAAATGCTGGGATGCCGGTGAGCTCGCCTGCCCCACACATCATATGGTGCCAATAGCTCTGCTCACCCCCCACCCAAGGCTGCATCTTCAAGACGATCAGACTGTGGGCGAAGGTGATGCAGATGAGGCCGACAGTGAACCCAATGGTGCTGTTCCCCGTCCTTTACGGGGTCTGAGCCCCATCCCCCTCCTTGTGGGCTTGCTGTTGCATGTCTGTGCAGCACATTTGACAGGGATTGGGCTGGGACCAGGCTGGCAGTGGCTGGCACAAAGGACGGAGGGGCTAGGCAATACTACTTGCTATAATCTCAAATGGGGCCTGGAGGCTGCAGAGATGGGTGCCAGCAGGCAGACAATCTCTCTGGACTCTACCCCCTCATCACCATTCAGGTTAACACAGCCTGACCTCCGGCGTGGGATTCAGCACCAGTGCCCTCCAGGCCTTGAATTCCCTGGCTCAAACACAAACGCCCTTGGTCCCCACACTTGGGCTCCCCCTTCACCACGGCCAGAGGGCAGTGGACTCCAGCAGTCCCTTCCCACCGGCCTGAATGTAATCTGCACGGTGCTCTCCAGAATGGGAGAAGTGCGTGGAAGTCTAAGGTGCCACACCAGGCCTCGGGTGCTTGGGTCAGTGTCCCCCGTGGAAGTGCAGGGCCCCCGAGTGGTGACAATAACAGCAGCAGACGAAAGGGCGGTGGCTGGGGATTAGGATTTTCTTTCTTAGACTAACCAGCTTCTTGGCTTCAAAGGCATCTCTGTCATCCCGAAGCTTCTTGTTCATCTCTCTGCTCCAAAGGAAGGTGAGAGAGAGAGACAAGCAGAGTGGTTACCAAGCGCTCCTTGGGAGCAGGGCAGACACCAACACTGGAGAGCTAATTAGGGAAATAAGGACGCCCTTCCTGCCAGATGGGTTGGGTGGGGGTCTCAGTCCAGATAACGATGGGACTCCATAGTATAATCTCCTCCCCTGGATGAATCGCTGGGTGAGAACCTATGGCCTAGGTTATGCAGGAGGTCAAGCTAGATGATCATACTGGCCCTTCAGTGAATCTGTGGATGCCACCGAAATACATTAAATATTATTACAGCTTCCTGGAGAGACAAAGAATCCGTATGGTGCTTCAGCAACTTTGGCACATCTGGAAACAAGCTAGCCAGAAGAGGACCAGAGCTAATGAACCAGCTCAAATCCCTCTGGCTATTGGTTGGAGGATTCCCAACTCCCACCCCAAAGAGTCACTAATTCTGGATGCTAAGGAGCACTCCCAGAGCAAACAAGCAAGCTTGAGCACTGCTGGAGTTTTGAACCTATTTCTGTCTGTGGGGTGGATAACACCGCTGACCTTTCCACCTCTTCTCTAGTCTCCTGTCTAGGGAAGTAGCAGTCTCTCAACACCCCCCTTACCTGAGGAGCTCCAGCTGTCGAAGAAGGCTTTGTTTCTCTTTCTGCATGTTCTTAGAGACTCTGAACACATCCCTGTGTAAAGGGAGGGGAAAAGAAAACAAGAAAAAGAAAAAGAAACAAGGTTAAGCGAAAGACTAGAAATGATGGAAAATCTGCCTGCCCCCACAATTGCACTGTCTCTCATGCACACACAAGTGATGTTGCTAAAGGTACAAGCCTGCCAGCTTCAAAGATAGTTCAGTGGATAGCGCATTGGCTTTGGAGCCAGCAGACCTGAGTTCTACTCTGAGCTCTGCCACAAGCCTACTGTGTGTCCTTGGGCAAGTCACTTTCCTTCTCAGCACCTCAGTTACCCCACTTGTAAAATAGGGATAATGTCATGGCTAGGTTGTGGGCAGCCCAACTTAGTAATTAGACCCAGAGTTTGCAGCCACAATATAGGAATTAAGAGTTGGCTGAGTCAGGATACTGGGAGGTCAGAAGCAGGAGACAAGCTAGAGGCTCAGGAACCACAAGTCAGATGCTAAGAGTCAAACTGGATGGAGATGCCAGGAAATGGAGCAGGAAGCACAAGGCATGCAGTCCAGAGGAAGATGGAGCCCAGTTGTTCAGAGAGGTTCCTGCTGCTGGCTTACGTAGGACCAGTGGGCCACACTGGGGCCAGGTTTTGTAGGTCCCACATAAGCGGCTGCCAGTTGGAGTGTGGCTGCTCCCAGAGAACCTTATGGGCCCAGGTTTGAGACCCATGGGTCATGACTGATAATGATACATGCAGGGCTGCCGCTTCCACTAGGCGACCCTAGGCGGTCACCTAGGGTGGCAGGATTTGGTGGGGTGGCATTTTGCCGTCCTTGGCGGAAATTCGGAGGCGGGTCCTTCACTCGCTCCAGGACCCGCCGCTGAAGTGCCCCGAAGACACGGAGTGGAAGGACCCCCGCCGCCGAATGCTCAGATGAGGAGCGCTGCCGCCTAGGGCCGCAAAAACCCTGGCACCGTTCCTGGATACATGCCTCTGTTTGTTAATGCATCATGAGATGAAAAGCTGCTATGTAAGAACTAAGTCTTATTATTAGGTAAAGGCTGAAAAGATGCACCCCACAGTGGCTGCGATACAATTATTGTAACCTCTCTAGCTGAGGCTACAATAAACTGGAGAGCACATGAAAGAAACCCCCCTACTGCTTTAAATAAAAATTCTTTGCCCTTGTACAGTGCTTTCCAGCCAAGCATCTATTAACACATTAATTTAGCCTCACAACTCCCCTAGCAGGGGACTATTAGCATTAGTCATGTTTTATCAATGAGAAAACCACCACAGGGAGTTGATTACTTGTCTTCCCCAGGATCAGATATTGAGCTCATGACAGAGCCAGTAATAGAACCCAGGTCTCCAGCTTCCAAGTGCTGTTCCTTAACCAGTAGACAGCTCCTCTTACCGGGTACCAGGTAAGTCATGCTGCACAAGCAGCTACCAGCTTCCACTGCACATTCTGTAACCGCTGTCCAGCCATACCTGTCTTTCTGTTCCTGTTCACACTGAGCCTCCTTCTGGAGACGCTCCAGATGCCCCTTGGCCACCTCCAGCTCCCACTTGCTTCTCTCCAGCTGCTCCAGGAGGTTTTCATTCAGAAGCTGGAGCCGCTCGTTCTGCACCCGGGTCTCCAGCTGCTCAGAGTTCAGAGACTGTATTTGATGTTCCAGCTGGGAAAGAGGAAAAAAGGCAAAGAATAGTAAGAGCCACCTGCCAGATTCAGGAAGCCACAGCCGTACAATGGGCCAGAAAAGCAGATACACAACGTGCTATCGAGGAGCTGCTCCAGGTAAGCTGCCCAGAAGGACGTGGATAGGCTGTCAGCATTACACTCAGTGTGACGTAAAGCCACAAGCTAGGTATTTCAAAGCCTGCTATCCTGTGCTGACCTCCCTGAACCGATAAGTCACAGCACACAAATGTGTGCACAATCGCACCCCACTGTGGAACGGCAATATCAAAGGAAAAAGGGGAAGAGAAGGCTGGAGAAGCAGCAGTAACTCTGCTCACCTCACACCAAGAATAGGACATTATTATTTACTGGTTGTATTACAGTAGTACCTTGCAGCTGAGTCCTGGCCCAGGAACCCAGGCTGACAGGTGCTATACAAACAGAACAAAAAGAGCCACCCCCTCCAAGAGCTTACTATGTAAGTATACAACAAGAAACAACAGATGGATACAGGCAGACACATGGGGAGCACAAGGAAACGAAGAGACAACATTGGTCAGCATGATAGGCAGTGGTCTCAGACGTTCATTGAGGTTCGTGAGTTTCAGGTTAGGTGTTTGGCAGAGGCAATGAGTGAAATGATTAGAGCAGGGAACTGGAAGTCGGGATGCCTGGAGCTCACTCAAAATACCCCTTAAATCTCATCTTGCAGCTGCCCGCTTACAAACTGGAATGAGAAGGTTTACAGCACTTTGGCAGGGGCTTTCCCTGACAGGCCTTCATGCACCAGAATGTCAGAGGCAAGCGCCCTGCTGAGCCAAGTTTAACCCCGTGGAGACAAGTAGATGTGCTCTACATTACCTAGGCACGAGGTCGAGTTAAGGACAAGGTGAGATCTGATCTCATGCACATGCCAGCCTTGCTAGGGCCCCTCTAGGAGGGGATGTGTACTCTGAACTGCCTTCTTGCTGCAAGCTTAAGTCAGACCCTTATCTGAAAGCAAGATAGAGAGAGATAAGGCAGGATCTCATGCATGGCCATCTCTGGACAGAAGGCTCCCATGGAATGTAAACATCCAGCTATACTGGTGAAGCCTGGCTCTCCTCTATAGCATGGTATGCTGCACCTGCTCTACCAGGCCATATGGAGACAGGTGGTGCGTGCAAACACTGGATTGCTAGGGTATGTTTGAGCAGGGGCCATTCATCCTGGATTTCTTGGAAGGCCACATACGGAGCCCCTTATCTGAGGAAGCCTTACAGACAGCCTCAAAGATTAAATGTTTTAGCTTGCTAAGGATTCGGAGCAGACCCAATGAATCCCAGTTACTTGAACCCCATCTCTCCAAACCACCCTATCTAACAGATGGCCAACATTCCTCCATGCCTGTTGATTCTCGATTAGATAGAGCTGCTTGGTGCTGTTCAAGCCATGTGGCTAGCTGGGACCCTACCATAGCCCTGAACAAGAACTAGTTTGTACGTATCTAAAGCAGACTCATTAGCTGGTCTGGTTGTGGAATCTACACAAAGGAAAACCCAGAAGACACACAATGAGCAAAATGTCTCTGATATTTTGCTTGCTGCAGATTTGCCTAGTCCATGGATTTCCAGCTAAGCCCCTCCCATCTCCTACAAGCCATTTCTGAAAACCTAGCTCTTCCACAAAGAATTCCAGATAGAGCAGGTCGGAAGTTGGGTCCTTCTTCCCCCTGTGTAAAATTTTGATTTTTTTTTAAAACAAACAAAACCAAAAACAAAAATATGTTGGGTTGAAAACAGAAAAGATTTCCGTTTTCCACAAAAGCATTGAAATGTGTTGATGGAAGCGCAGAGACACTTTCAGTACAAATTTTTAGTTAGCTGAAAACCCTATTTTTCATCCAAAAAAGTGTGAGCCTTAATACCAGCTGCGATGACTGCATGGCACTGTGTGTCTAAACTGAATCCAACCAGCTTGTACTTTAAGACAGCAATTCTCTCAGGGCAGGGATGTGCTATTGATTTGAGGCAGTTTGTCTGCTACACTGAGCCAGGAATACTTATGGCAATATTATATATATTATATTATATATATATATATAAAAATATTGCCACTTCAATATGACCACTAGGGAGTCCCCTCCCAGAGCAGCAGCTCTGCCATCCAGCATGGCTCGCACTGACCTGAGCACCTCTGACTGGCATGAGTTAACCCTGGATCCAGTCAGCAGGCGCCAGGCAGGTAATTTGCAATGAGGGAGCTCTCAAGCAGAGGGAGGAGAGCAAAACTGGGAGCTGCTTTAGGAGAGGCAGCCATTGAACATCAGGGTTTTGCTGTGTAAGGCAAGATTAGGGCCATCACTGCTGCATAAATGAAAATCGGGGCGAGGGGAACAGGGCAATCAGCTTATATGCAGCTGTGCTACTCAGCCTGGGTCTCTGTCACCTCAAGCATCAGCGAGACAGGCCATCCTCATAGTGTGTCACAAGGTGCTTCCTCGCCTTTTCCCTGCATTGCAAGAGTGCTGCCGCCATGCTCCTAGGGCCTGACCTAAAGTCTATTGCAGACAGTAGGAGTCTTCCCATTGACTTCAGTGGATTTTGGATCACATCGCTACGTCCTTGTCAACCCTTAGAGGTCGAGACTCAAACATAGAACCTGACCTTGTTTTATCACTAGACTGTGCTGCCCCCACCTTCCCTCCCGGCTGTGGGTTTAGTCGTGGTGATCCATACATTAGCAACCTCCATTCAAAGTAATTGCATTTATCTGTGCCAAGGTATGAAACCACCCACCTTAAAAAAGCCTGAGTTTTCCATGTAGGATACACAGGGCATCCTGAACATGTTCGTCCATGCGAGACCCAGACATTTAGCAGAGGAGTTAACCTACAGTTCACTAAGGAAGAGGAGATGGACCGTGTGGAAAGGAAATGAAGTCTGTCAATTACAGACTGGTGATTTCACTCTTTGAGAGTGGGAGTGTTATCATTCGGTCTCATTGTGCCAGTAAGGGCCACTATTTTCCCGAGCATGGGAAGGATTTTGCTCCCCTGGTTATTTCAATGGTGGGAGATGAAGCAGATCAGACAGATGTTCTACGTCCACTTCTCTGTTAGTTTTAGCTTCACAGTCCATGGACCAGAACTGCAAATGCATTCTCCCCAAGAGGATTTGGGGATGGTCTATCCACTCCTGCAATCTTGGTAGTCACCAGATCATAAGTGTCTCTGGCACAATACATTTATTCTTTTTGTTAGCCCTATCCCCTGGGTTAAGGGGCCTTTATCCCCACCAAGGAAAGAGGTAGAAGACCCCTCATGCCCAATAGTGAGGGGATATCAGACAAGGTCTTGTTATCGGTTTGATTTGATACCCTTCCTCCACTCACCTGAAGATGCCTCTTCCCTCCCTAACTTGGACTTTGGTGCCATCAGATAGTACACTTGGACTTTAGAACCATCCTCTGGACACTGACTGCACTGTTTACAGTGTGCTACAGTGTATGACCTGCATCATGGTTATCTGCTGATATGGGTTAGCATCCATTGGCAGTTCCTAGTCAGAAAAATATCTACAGAGCTTTAAACATACACACACCCTCAAAATGATCTGGACAAATTGGAGAAATGGTCTGAGGTAAACAGGATGAAGTTTAACAAAGACAAATGCAAAGTGCTCCACTTAGGGAGGAAAATCAGTTTCACACATACCGAATGGGAAGAGACTGTCTAGGAAGGAGTATGGCAGAAAGGGATCTAGGGGTTATAGTTGACCACA
Organism: Terrapene triunguis; assembly: GCF_002925995.2. Classification (NCBI taxonomy): domain Eukaryota; kingdom Metazoa; phylum Chordata; order Testudines; family Emydidae; genus Terrapene; species Terrapene triunguis. Next base: position 141,617 of record NW_020664522.1, on the reverse strand, counting down.
AGCTAAATATGAGTCAACAGTGTGATGCTGTTGCAAAAAAAGCAAACATGATTCTGGGATGTATTAACAGGTGTGTTGTGAGCAAGACACGAGAAGTCATTCTTCCCTCTACTCTGCGCTGGTTATGCCTCAACTGGAGTATTGTGTCCAGTTCTGGGCATCGCATTTCAAGAAAGATGTGGAGAAATTGGAGAGGGTCCAGAGAAGAGCAACAAGAAAGATTAAAGGTCTTGAGTACATGACCTATGAAGGAAGGCTGAAAGAATTGGGTTTGTTTAGTTTGGAAAAGAGAAGACTGAGAGGGGACATGATAGCAGTTTTCAGGTATCTAAAAGGGTGTCATAAGGAGGAGGGAGAAAACTTGTTCACTTTAGCCTCTAAGGATAGAACAAGAAGCAATGGGCTTAAACTGCAGCAAGGGAGGTTTAGGTTGGACATTAGGAAAAAGTTCCTAACTGTCAGGGTGGTTAAACACTGGAATAAATTGCCTAGGGAGGTTGTGGAATCTCCATCTCTGGAGATATTTAAAAGTAGGTTAGCTAAATGTCTATCAGGGATGATCTAGACAGTATTGGGTATTGCCATGAGGGGAGGGGACTGGACTCGATGACCTCTCGAGGTCCCTTCCAGTCCTAGAATCTATGAAACCCCTAGATGGGTGAGCTTGAAAGAGCAACCAGAGAAGTATCTCTCACTTTTATTCATAGACAATATCTATCCCGGTTCTGGAAATAACCTAATAACGGCTATACTGGGTCAGACCAATGGTCCAGCTAGCCCAGTATCCTGTCTTCCAACAGTGGCCAATATCAGGTGCTTCAGAGGGAATGAACAGAACAGGCAATCATTGAGTGAGTCATCTCTCCCAGCTTCTAGCAATCAGAGGCTAGAGACACCCAGAGCATGGGTCGCATCCCTGACCATCTTGGCTAATAGCCATTGATGGACTTATCCTCCATGAACTTATCTAGTTCTTTTTTGAAACCAGTTATAGTTTTGGCCTTCACAACATCTCCTGGTAATGAGTTCCACAGATTGACTATGTGTTGTGTGAAGAAGTACTTCCTTTTATTTGTTTTAAACCTGCTGCTTATTAATTTCTTGGGGGACCCCTGGTTCTTGTCTAATGTGAAGGCGTAAATAACACTTCGCTATTCGCTTTCTCCACACCAGTCATGATTTTATTGACCTCTAGCATATTCCCCCTTAGTCATCTCTTTTTCAAGCTGCAAAGTCCCGGTCTTTTTAATTTCACCTCATATGGAAGCTGTTCCATACCCCTAATCATTTTTGTTACCCTTCTCTGTACCTTTTCCAATTCTAATATATACTTTTTGAGGTGGGGTGATCAGAACTGCACGCAGTATTCAAGGTGCGGGGTGTACTATGGATAGTGGCATTATGATATTTTCTGTCTTATTATCTATCTCTTTCTTAATGGTTCTGAACATTCTGTTAGCTTTATTGACTGCTGCTGCACATTGAGTGGATGTTTCCAGAGAACTATCCACAATGACTCCAAGATCTTTCTTGAGTGGTAACAGCTAAGTTAGACCCCATCATTTTATATGTACAGTTGGGACATTTTCCAATGTGCATTACTTTGCATTTATCAATACTGAATTTATTCTGCCATTTTGTTCCCCAGTCACTCAGTTTTGTGAGATTCCTTTGTAACTCTTCACAGTCTCCTTTGGACTTAACTACGTTCAGTAGTTTTATATCATTTGCAAACTTTGCCATCTCACTGTTTGTCCCTTTTTCAAAACGCTTTGCACGTTTTGCTTACCATCTCATTTATCACGTGGAAGCGAGTGAGGCTCCCCTGTATTTTTACCTCAGCATTAGGAACTGTAATAGATGCCTAACGTAAGATGCACAGTGCTTTATCATAATGCTGTTGCCAGCCAAGGTCATTCAGTAAGAACATGGCCCTTGAAGCAGTGCGAGATTTGGGGCCAGATCCTTAGAGGACATAAGTTGGCCCAACTCCACTGAAGTCAGTAGAGTTATGCCAATTTACACCAGCTGAGGATCTGGCCCTGGGACTCTATTCTCCATCCCCACCCCGATACACATACCCACTGTGTGTGCGCGGGGGGGCAGAGAGGGGAAGGGCACAGGTCTAATAGGCACTGAAGAACATGGCTACTACTCATGACACCACTTTAGAAAGTCCTCGTCACAGGACATTAGATCAAAGCAAGAGCCTCTCATCCAGTTTACATACAGAACGATATCATTCATCGTATAAGGAGCTGAGCACACCCTATGCAAATATTGACACGACGATTACCTAAGCAGCATAGCGTTACATGACCCAGAGCACTTATTTCTTCACTACGCTCTTTTAAGATGACGTAGCCGTGCAATAACGAGGAAGAGTAAACACAGTTGCCCTTCTTTATCTTGATAGAAAGGGGACCAGCTGGCTAAAACTAGGATTATAGCAGTGTTGGAGTCAGGCCAGCATTTGGTGCCTGTAGGTCACAGAGCACTAGTACCTCTTGTGAGTGGGAGGTTGGGCTAAATTAAAGTGGGATCCCCTATTTTTGGTGGCTGAAGTCAAACACCAGAAGCCTATGAGAGAAGAATATAGGAATGCTGGCCCAGTACCACTGGGTCCTCTGATAGGCTAGTAGATATGCTTGGGGTTAAGCCCAGGCTCCTGGTTAGGAAAGCTACATCATGACAGAATGGAATACATATAGTCTGAAGCAACACAGGAGATTTGCATGCATCTCAGTATGGGATTTACCATATTAGATTGCTTTGATGGTCCATCTAGTCTGGTATAAACTTTCACAGAGAGCTTTAAATCCATAGCTCTCAAAGCACTTTACAAAGGAAGGCAAGTTTGTGAGTTATAGAGAGATTAAGTCAATTACCCATGGTCACATATATCAGCACCAGAGCTGGGTATAGAACTCAGGCATCCCAACTCTCAATCTAGGACACTGCTGACATGACCACAACACCTCCTATACTCATGCTTCAGAGGAAAGCAAAGGCCACCATAATGCACATGGTCACTTGTGAAGATACATGGACAGGTGAGAAGATTCCTTCTTGGCCCTGTGGGCGATCAACCAATACCGTGAAGCAGGGGTAGTCTATTTTTTGTCAAGATATAAATTTCTTGGTCAAGGTATAGTCAAGGTCCAGACTCCAGAGAAAATAATACACCTCTATCCCGATATAATGCGACCCGATATAACACGAAGTCGGATATAATGCGGTAAAGCAGTGCTCCGGGGGGGGCGGGGCTGCGCACTCCGGTGGATCAAAGCAAGTTCGATATAACGCGGTTTCACCTATAACGCGGTAAGATTTTTTGGCTCCCGAGGACAGCGTTATATTGAGGTAGAGGTGTACTAATAAAAAAACAACAATAATGATAATAATGAGCAAATAAAAAGATTTTGGGGTCCATTCAAAGTATCTTGCAGTCTGGATTCGGCCCATGGTCCGCCTATTGATTACCCCGCCGTGAAGAACGAGACAGGAGCACCCCAATTTCAGCACATACAACTGAAGTAGCATAAAATTATCCAAACGCTTTTAAAATCCAGCTGCAGCATTTTACTCCACGAGTTATTCTGAAGGAGATAGAAAACGCAAACCACAGAGGTTAAGGGGAATTGCTGCTGGTGTGCCCATGCATGAATTGCTTCTACAGCACAGCTTTGCTGGTCAGAATTGTGGAAGGACACACACACACACGCTCTATTGTAAATTATCCTGCAGAAAGAAGAAAAGATTCCAGAACGGATGGGACATGAATATAGTAGCATTTTTAAATGAACTGTGGTAACCAGCAAGAATGCTCAGGGCAGAGCCCTGCTGGAGCAGTAGGAAGGAACTGGACTGACTGGTGCAATGCAGCCAATTATCGCCCCACTCTGAGCATGACTTCAGGAGCGGGGCGGGGGGGGGGGTAGCTTTCAGGGTTGCCAAGGGCAGTTAAAAAGGAATTAAAGGAAGACACTGTAGGGTGCCTGTTTCTTCAGGAAGGCTCTGGGCCAGGTTACCTTTTTCTGCCGGTAGAGGATTTTCTCAAGCTCCTGCTCCTTGTTGCGCAGTTCCTTCTGCAGCAGGTTGCTCCTGTTGTGCCTCAGTGATTCCTGCACAGAGGAAAGACCCACAGATTTTGATACTGTCCACAGATCCCTGGAATGACATTTCCCAATACCAGGGAACAGAATATCATTGCTGCCCAGGAGCCTGCTGCTAAATGACCCACCACAAGCCCCTCCTGCTTCAGAGACAGGAAAGTTCTAGGGCTCTCCAGTAAGCCTTGTATTGAAGCCAGTTTCCCACATGGTGGTTGAGTCTCCCTGGGGAACATCCAAGCTCGTTGCCGGTCCCTTGGCCCACCCATTTCCCAACTCTATTTATTTAGAATCATAGAATAGAATCATAGAATATCAGGGTTGGAAGGGACCTCAGGAGGTCATCTAGTCCAACCCCCTGCTCAAAGCAGGACCAATCCCCAGACAGATTTTTGCACCAGATCCCTAAATGGCCCCTTCAAGGATTGAACTATTTTTTGCCTCGCACTGAAGAAGATTTACAAGGAACACCCGTCCCTTTCTTCCAACAGCCTCATTGCAGGGGAGTTGCTCATAGAAGAGCAGGCAGGGCAGAAGACACACAGCAGTTCTTCTAGAAGATGCTTCTGGTTGTCTTTATAGTCTTCCTGGATGCTAAATTCCCCCTGATCAAATGAAATCTCAATAGCCACTCTCAAACTGACTAATATCAGAGATGGGAAAAGGACACTCCACAATTAACATCTTCTGCATTGAAAACAAGAGGATGTTCTTCAGGCCCCTTGAGAGCAGAGACCACAACCTCCCAACAAGGCAGAGATAAAAAATGAAGCCCAGATTAGGCTGTAGCTGTCATCAGTGCCAGAGCATATTAACCGAGGTTCTGTGTGGAGATGCACCATGAGCACTGCAACAGGGGGTGTCCTGGCCAAATCTCCTCCAGCTAACATAGATCCTTGCACCAGTAGAAGAACAAAGCTACTGAAGATTTCAAAAGAAGTCACATGGGGAGCAGAGGCAATAGGGTCATCTCCCTTGCAAATGTAGAGGAAACCAAATATTTGCCTCATTTAAGAATCAAAATGCATGCCCAACTGAGCACATGTAGGGAGGATTTACCTGGCAGAGCAGTCGTTCCTTTTCTGCTTTGATCTGTTGCTCCATTTCTTCATAAAGACACCTGACTTCTCTGTCATGGTCTGTCTCCTTCCTATCAAGGAGAAAGAGTGTGTGATGGAGGGAGACTAAGAATGAATGTGAAAGGAAAACAAGGAGAAATAAAGAAGGAGAGGGAGTGGGAAATCTTCTCTCTCAAATAGGAGGATACAGATTTAATTTAGAATCCACACTAATAGCTTATGGGTATTGCCCCATTCCCAAGCACCTGGGCTCACATGCACTGATAAGGGATTCCATGGCCACTGGAGATCCATGGGAGCATATTTATTTGCACACAGTTTTATTTATTAGAGTCATCCATCTTAGGTACTTAATATGGCTTCCATCAGCATAGTATCTGAGTATCTCACCATCTATAAAGTATTTATCCCCACACCATTCCTGTGAGGTAGGTCAGTATGATTATCCCCATATTACAGATGGGGAACTGAGGCACATGACTTGCCCAAGGTCACACAGGAATTCAGTGACAGAGGTCTCCCAAGTCCTACACTGGTGCCCTAATCACTAGACCATCCTTCCTCTCTGCAAGGAGAAAACCACGTAAGTTGGAGCTAGGACTCTGGCTAGACGTTAATGCCAAATCTGGAGGGAATGGGCTAAGAGAGTCAATGCAGCATTATATGTAGCACAGAAGTCTTTTCCTCCTTAATCCCAGCCTCCTCCCATTTCTCCTTGTGTTTTGGGATAAGGCAACGGGTCAGGTTGCATCTAAATGAGTACCAGCTGATTCCCAGCTGCCATGGAGGCCTTCTTACCTCTTCATTGCCTGCTCCATGGATTCCTTCTCATAATGCACCTCCCTGATGTACGATGAAACATGGAACAGGAACTCCTCAAAGTTGGCCAAGAGATCTGGCCGTTCTTTCCGAAGACGAGTCCAGAGCTCCCGAACCTCACTCTGACTGGAGCAAAGATAAGAGAGGGAGAGCCAGGGAGTTTCCATGTTATCACAGGATTGGTATTCCTTCTAACTTACACATGTTCAAGAAGAGAAGGGCTGCCCTCCATTGACCTCAGAGGTTGCATTGGATGGGCCCGTAATACTGAAGGGGGGTGGGGGTGGACCATAACTGGGAATAAAGACTATGAAATAGTGGGTGGCCAGAATGAGGTAAGTAATCCCAAAACCACCCTATAAAGCTAACTCAGCATTGCCAATGCCAAGCATTGGGAAAGAAAATCACGAGTAAGGCCCCCCCCAAAATCATGAGGTTTAAAATAAACAATAAATAAATAATAAAATTGGGTTCAACCTAATAAAAAGCAGCAATTATTATAAGGCAATAATTTTAGAGCTACTTTACAAATATTAATTATCACACAGCTACTGTGAAGTAGATCAGCATTACCCCATTGTTTTACGGGTGGGGAAACTGAGGCACGGGGAGGTGAAGTACCTTGAACAAAGTCCCATGCCATGCTAGTGTCAGATGTAGGAGTCATGCCTTCCAGTCCCTTTATGCTACTTTTAACAAAAACCTGAGATGAAACACCCCCTCTCAAAATGACCCAAGAATTCAATCTGTGGTGTCTCTTTAGAGCAGTGTGGACTTGCAGAGAGAGCACTGGATTGGGACTCAGAAGACCTGGTTCTATTCCTGCCTCTGCCACTCTCCTAGGTGACCTTGGGGAAGTCTCTTCAACCCTCTGTACTTCAGTATCCTTTATCTGTAAAAGGGGAATAATGATGCTGACTTCCTTTGTAAAGCGCTTTGAGATCTACTGATGAAAAGCACAATATAACAGCTAGGATTTATTATTATTTTTCACCACTAGAACCAGGCATCTTAACTTACTGTTTCTTTGTGCGTGATGGGGAAAAGATGGAAGAGGGCTCCAGAGCCCTGTGGGAATGGGATAATCCCTCCTAAACCCACAGCCCTTCTCAAAATGAAATAGGCATCTTAAAATGGTCTCAAGTAATGGTCTCAAGTTGCAGTGGGGGAGGTTTAGGTTGGAAATTAGGAAAAACTTTTTCATTAGGCGGGTGGTGAAGCACTGGAATGGGTTACCTAGGGAGGTGGTGGAATCTCCTTCCTTAGAGGTTTTTAAGGTCAGGCTTGACAAAGCCCTGGCTGGGATGATTTAGTTGGGGATTGGTCCTGCTTTGAGCAGGGGGTTGGACTAGATGACCTCCTGAGGTCCCTTCCAACTCTGATATTCTATGATTCTATGAAATGCTGCTCACCAATAGGGTGAGAGGTAGAGAGGGGCAGAAATTACTTCTGTGCCCTATTTCTGGAGAAAATGTCTTTGGGGCAGGGACTGTCCTTTTGGTCTGCGCTTGTACAGCGCCTAGGCACAATGGGGTCCTGGTCCAAGCCTGATGCACTAATGCAGTACAAATAATAAGGGCTGGTCTACACTAGGGGGGGGGAAATCGATCCAAGATACCCAACTTCAGCTACGCAAATAGCTGATCGATGGCCGCGGCTCCCCCGTCGACTGCGCTACCGCCTCTTGCTCTGGTGGAGTTCCGGAGTCGACGGTGAGCGCGTTCGGGGATCAATATATCGTGTCTTAACGAGATGCGATATATCGATCCTGGATAAATCGATTGCTACCCGCCGATACGGCGGGTAGTGAAGACGTACCCAAAGACAGACCAAAAAACGTAGACTAAGTCTTAGCACTCTCACTTTAAAATAATAAGACCTAGCTCTTCTATAGCACTTTTCATCAGTGGCCCCAAAAGCACGTCATAAAGCAGATCAGTATCATTCTCCCCATTTTACAGATGGAGAAACTGAGGCATGGGGAGGAAAGAAACTTGCCAAAAGTCACCCAGCAAAGCAGTGGTAGAGCTGGGAATTGAACCCAGGTCTCATGACAAAAAACAGGAAATTAAGGGAGCAGTGTTCAAAAATATCCAAGGGATTTAAGAACAGACCCCATTAACAGTCAAACAGGATGTGTGTACCAAACCCACTAAGTGCCTGCAGAACACATTTAATTGAATCATAGAATATCAGGGTTGGAGAGAACCTCAGGAGATCATCTAGTCCAACCCCCTGTTCAAAGCAGGACCAATCCCCAGACAGATTTTTGCCCCCAATCCCTAAGTGGCCCCCTCAGGGATTGAACTCACAACCCTGGGTTTAGCAGGCCAATGCTCAAACCACTGAGCTATCCCTCCCCCAAAAGCTACCCCCCCCACCCCCGAAAGCTTTTATATTTGAGCTGATCAACATTTTTCAAAGGTTTTTCTCCTCAAAAAATGGTCTTTTTTTTTCCAACAGTTTTTTTGCATAAATGTTGTCATTGACTTTTTTCATTTTTCATGACCTGAAATATGATTATCAATATTTTTAATTGACCAAAACCCCAGATTTTAGTAAACAAAAAATGTCCATTTTGAACTCTCTGAAACAAAAATATCAACACTTTGTGATTTCCCCTTTTCCCCACAGTTCTCAACTAGCTCAGCTTTGAATTCATCTTTTTAAAATGCTAGTTTGACTGACACAAATTCAATCTTAACATTAATTTCACTATATATTTCTGCTGAACAGACTCCATCTAGTGGACAATACCGTGCAAAATATTCCATTTAACTGGGACAACTCTTTTACTGGGATATTTCTTGGGGGACAGAGGTGAATGGCTCTGTTTAACTGGGATGGTAATATCATTATGGTAAAAGTGAGCAGGTGGTGCTGTTTCAGATCAGTTTCCCAGATCTTTTTCTTAGTGTGTGAGCAAGTTTTTAGTCTTAAAAGAAATGCTCGTGACGTGGTTAGTTTTGTTATGCAAGGCTCCAAAGAGGAAACTTTGTGAGCAGCAAGAGAGTTTGCTCTCTGCCTTGGTCTCTCACTGGAGTCAGTTCTTGAGTCAGAGTTGCTCCCTGGGAACTGGTCATTGGTGTTGGCAGAGAGTCTTAAAAGAAGGGATTTCCCTGCATGCTGTTTGATCATCTCTCTTTCTGAATTGATATATGTGCATAAATAAAACAAGTGACACTTTGGGTATACCCAGACTCTACCTCACCGATTTCCCCTTCACTGGAAAACACCCAGCAAGGCCTTGGAATTCTGCTACTGCCAGGCAGAGGGGCAACACTGATCTCAGAAGAAGGAGCAACGATATTATCAATTTCACGTACTGGGGACACATTTACCCTGTTGCAAGTGATTAAGTGGTGCTTAGACAGATATACAAGTCTAGTCTTAAAGAAGCTGTCAGATTTCAAAAGAAATAAGATAGGAATGAAGCCGGTATCATTTTATTCACTGCAGCATTTTATGGCATTTACTATCTTTTTGGAACGTTGCCTGTTTATAACCTCTTCTCTTAAATCAGGCAAGGTTGTCCATGGGGATGCTTGCTGCATGGTACATCTAAATTCCTTTGGACGGTAACCAAAGACCATTCCACCTTAGTCTAGTGAAGAAGTTATATTTTTTAGGCAAGGTGGTCAGTTCTGGTGGGGTTTAGGGCAAATGTTTAATTTAAAAACTATTTCTCTGGGCCAAATAAACTTTTGCCTGGGCTGGTGGATCAGTGACCATTTCAAGGAACATCTCAGATGAACCAACGAGGGTAGAGACTGATGATCTACATCACTGGAAAGTTGGACACTCCAGCTTTTGACAGATGTATGGCAGCTTTTTCTACCTATCATGGTTTGTGATGTATCCAATCATACGAGTCACATTTGAGCTGTGCATGTATGTCCACTGTGCCCTGTTCTTTGGAGCGGCAGCCTGGCCTAGGACCCAGCCCAACCCACTCCTATTCATATTTAAAAGAGAATCCTGAAAACGAGGAGGGGAAAAAATCCTACTGGCTGAGGAATGCGTAGCCATTTATTTAAAAGAATGATCTGCCCTGGGGTGAATGCTCCATCTGAGGGGATGGCTAATGACGTATGCATCAGATCTGAATTACCCAGGTTCTCTGGGTGTTCAGATTCAAGTCCCAACAGGGTCAATTTACTCCCTCATCTTTTCAGATGGATCAGTTAAGCTCCAGGCAGTGCACTGTGCAGTGATCTACAAATAAGACCTTAAAGACTAAGGTCCTCTGCATGGCTGTTGAAGACTTCATGGTTCTTTTGGAAAGACAAAGAACTCATCTCTTTGCTTAAATCCTCCCCATGCCCATGGCTGTGCTGCGTACTGTGCACCAATTGGTTGCCATCCTGACGACAGCGATATTTCATAGCTGAAACGTGAGTCTATAACCTGCAAAGTTCTTTGGGGAATGTGCTGCATTAAAGGCCACTGGTGAGTATTCAGGCTAGATATCCCAGACTCCCTGGCATTTCTAATGCAGCACATGACCTTGACACAAGGTTGGAATACAAAATGCCAAGGCAACACTTTTGAAAGCATGTTCTTGAAGATAACCAGCAGTGCCAGGTCAACTTCTCTCAATCTGTGCTTCGCTGTAAGATCAGAGCAGGACAGAATTTGAGATTTGAGACTTACTCTTCAAAGACCTGGGCTGCTCCGAGCTGCTCCATCATTGAACAAAATCGCTTCTCCTCTTCGTCGTCTGTCTGGTCCAAATCATCTGACCAGCCTGACTCAAAGGTCTCCTCATGTCTGGAGTGATCTGTGCTCCCAGACCCTTGGTACAGCTCAATCCCTATGAACTTCCCTGCAGGAAGGGGGAGGAGGGAAGAGGGAGCAGAAAGTCACATTATATTTAGCACTAGACAAGCTCTTTGAGAGGCAGCCTGAACCAGCTTAATTAGATATGGCCAAATCCAATGGTGCCTATTAAACACTGCCCTCAGACAGCAAACAGAGAGCCTCTTCTTGTATCATTATGAACGGGACAAAATTGGTCAGTATCCAGTAAGAGCTGAAGCACCCCCCTACTGGAGGTTCAGGAACTCAGGACTTTCAGCTGATGTGCGTTTAGAGTTCAGTTCATTACACCACAGTTCAGGCATGATAAGAATGGAAGGATGGGTCTGCACTTAAGGCAATGGACTGGTGCTGGGGGTTCAAGTCCCAGCTTTGGCACAAGCTCCTTATGTGATCTCAGGCAAGTCACTGAATCATTCTGTGCCTCAGTTTCCCAGTCTGTAAAATGGAGATAAAAATCCTTCCTCTCTCCTGCCCTATGTCTACCTTGACTGTTTAGATTGAAAGCTCTTTGAGGCAGGGCCTGTCTCTCGCTATGTGTTTATACAGTGCCTAGCACAGAGTCTCTCCGATCTCACTTGGGACCTCTAGGGGTTCTACCATAATATTAGTAATTCTCCTCTCACCCAGCTCATCTCCCCAAGTACTATGCTGAACAAAACGGGGACAGCTCTCTGAACAAGGCCCCCTCCTCCTCGGGTCTCAGTTCATCCAGAGCGCTACACTAGGAAGGTGGCAAATATTGGGAGTTGAGATGGAAAAGAGTGGGGAGGAAATTCTTCCTAAAGGAATACATCAAGTAGCTCTCTCTAGAAAAAAAACAAAAAAAACCAAGATTTTAATGCCAAAAGGGACCATTATGATAATCTAATCTGCCCTCTTGTATAGCATAGGCTGGAAGACCTCACGCAGTGATTCCTGCATCAAGCCCATCACTTATGTTGGAGTTATAGTGTTACTTCAGTACCTGCAAAGATACTGGAACAAATGATTAAACACTCAATTTATAAGCACCTAGAGGATAATGAAGTTGTAAGGAATAGTCAGCATGGATTTGTCAAGAACAAATCATGCCAAACCAATCTGATTTCCTTCTTTAACAGGGTTACTGGCCTGGTGGATGGGGGAGAAGCAGAAGACAGGATATATCTTGATTTTAGTAAGCCTTTTGACTCAAGGCTTGTCTTCACAGATCGAGGCTGCTGCAATCAATGCAGCAGGTGTCAATTTAGCGGATCTAGTGAAGGCCCGCTAAATCGATGGCAGAGCGCTCTCCGGTTGACCTGGTACTCCACCTCCCTGAGAGGAGTAAGGGAAGTTGACAGGAGAGCATCTCCTGTCGATGCAGCGCAGTGAAGACACTGCAGTAAATCGACCTAAGCTACGTCGACTCCAGTTATGTTATTCACATAGCTGGAGTAGTGTAACTTAGGTCAATTTACCCCCATAATGAAGACAAGCCCTCAGTCCCACATGACATTCTCATAAGCAAACTAGGGAAACACAGTCTAGATTAAATTAATATAAGGTGGATGCACAAATGGTTGAAAAACCATACTCAGAGAGTAGTCATCAATGGGTCCCTGTCAAACTGGGATGGCATATCTAGAAGGGACCCAGAATTAGAATTCAAAACAACCTTGACACCTTGGCAAGACCTTGACAATTGGTTTGAATTCACCAAGATGAAATTCAGTAAAGATCAATGCAAAGTACTTCACTTAGGAAGGAAAAAATCAAATGCACAGCAACATAATGGGGAATAATTGGCCAGGTGGTGCTGAAAAGGATCTTGGGGTTATAATGGATCAAGATTGACTATGGGTCAACAAGGTGATGCAGTTGGCTAATATCATTCTGGGGTGTATTAATGGGAGTGCTGTATGTAAAACACGGAAGATGATTATTCCACTCTATTCGGCACTGGTGAAGCCTCAGCTGGAGCACTGTGTCCAGTTCCGGGCGTTGCACTTCAGGAAAGATGTGGACAAATTGGAGAAAGTCCAGAGGACAACAAAAATGATAAAAAGTTGAGAAAACCTGACTTATGAAAAAAGTCAAAACTGGACATGTTTAGTCTTGTGAAAAGATGGCTGGGGTGGGGGGAACCTAATAACAGTCTTCAAATATGTTAAGTGCTATTATAAAGAGGACGGTGATCAATTTTTCTCTGTAGCAAGGGAGATTTCGGTTAGATATTAGGAAACACTTCTTGATATAAGGGTAGTTAAAGCTCAGGGAATTGGCTTCCAAGGAGATTGTGAATTCCCCATCATTGGAAGTTTTTAAGAACAGGTTAGACAAACACTGCTCAGGGCTGGTGTAGGTTTACTTGGTCCTGCCTCAGCACAGGGGGATGGACTAGATGACTTCTCTAGGTCCCTTCCAGCCCTGCATTTCCATGATTCTAGCTTTTAAAAAGACATCCAGTCTGGACTTAAAGATAAGCAAGCAGAGGCACAGGGAGGCAGTGTCTAGTTTCCTGAGCCAGGAACTTCTGGGTTCTAATCCCTGAAATATAGTTATGACTCTGGGGAAACCACCTAACCCAGGGGTGGGCAAACTTTTTGGCCTGAGGGACGCATCGGGTTTCGTAAATTGTATGGAGGACCAGTTAGGGGAGGGGGTCGTGGCCCGGCCCCCACCTCCTATCTGCCCCCCCCAGGACTCCTGCCCCATCCAACCCCCTCTGTTCCCTGACGGCCCCCCTGGAACCCCTGCCCCATCCACACACCCCCGTTCCCTGTCCTCTGACTGCCCCTGGGCCCCCGCTGCCTCATCGAACCCCTCCTCTCATTCCTGACGCCCCCCCCCGGGACCCCTACCACCCCATCCAACCCCCCCTCCTTCCTGACTGCCCCCCACGAACCTCTGCCCCTGACTGCCCCCTGCTGCCCATCCAACCCCCCCCCCTTCCTGACTGCCCCCCTGGGACTCCTGCCCCCATTCAACTCCGCTGTTCCCCCGCCCTCTGACCTCCCCGCCCCCTATCCACACCCCTGCCCCCTGACCACCACCCCGAAATCCCCTGCCCTCTATCCAACCCCCCCCCCCGGCTCCATGCCCCCTTACTGCGCTGCCTGGAGCACCAGTGGCTGGTGGCGCTACAGCCGCGCCGCCTGACTGGAGTTGGGCCATGCCGCTGCCACCGCCGCCACCACCGCACAGCACAGAGACTGGGTCAGGCTGGGGTCTGCAGCTGCGCTGCCCCAGGAGCTCACAGCCCCGCTGCCCAGAGCATTGTGCTGGCGACGGAGCGAGCGAGCTGAGGCTGCGGGGGAGGGGGAACAGCGGGGGAGGGACTGGGACTAGCTCGGGGGCTGGGCAGGACGGTCCCTGCAGGCCGTAGTTTGCCCACCTCTGACCTAACCCCTCTGTGCCTCAAGTCAATAGCAGAGTAGAATCTTAACTTGATCCTTCCTGGCTCCAAGCTGCATGCTCAGACCACATGTCTACTGCATCCTTTCCATTACCTACAGACCGTGTTTTGGTATGTCATTTGTATGAGACACACTACAGTAAAGCACGGTGTTTTGTTTTATTTTGAATGAGATCCTGTCATTCCTCTCAGCCTGCCCCTAATAGCCTTGGTCAGCGCTCTCTGTGCCAATTCATAGACTATGAAAACTTCAGTCTCAATTCTCTTATCAATGGAAGGCCATAAACATGTCTGGGCAGTTGCCATTCTCTGACATGTGGAACATGCCCAGGAAATGGGTGAGTTGCACTGTAATAAAAGTGTATCCTTCTGTAGTAGCAGCAGTTTAACTCTCTGCGCTTGAAGTGACTGCTGTAACCCTACAGGCTTGATGCCAGCATACAGTGCCAAGTCCGGTATGGAAGGCAGGCCTGCTGCTATTCCTGCCTGATCAAATTAACCCATAAACCTAGGAGCAATGCTGGAAAGCAGAGTACCTAGCACTGCTTATCTCTCATTATTGTTATCTGGCCAACCATTTGCCACATGCCAGTTACTCATATAAAGAGTCCCTGATCCAGAGAGCTTAAAATTGAAAGACGCAGAATACAGGAAGTACCAGGACACACAGAAGCTGGGTCAGGTTAGACATTTGTAAATATACTTGTGTGTTTCTGCAGTTTTTTATAAACCAAAACCCAGCTCGGTTGGTGCCAAACACTCTATATCAGAGACTCTTCCTGCTGTCCAGGTCTATTCCTTGAGGTGTCTCTTAAAATCCCCTGAATGGGAATTCGGAATTCCTCTTAAAGAGGCAGGGCCTGATTAACCACCAAGCCACTCCAGTTTTACACTGGTTTCAATCATAGAATATCAGGGTTGGAAGGGACATCAGGAGGTCATGTAGTCCAACCCCTTGCTCAAAGCAGGACCAATCCCCAGACAGATTTTTACCCCAGTTCCCTAAATGGCCCCCTCAAGGATTGAACTCACAATCCTAGGTTTAGCAGGCCAAATCTCAAACCACTGAGCTATCCCTCCCCCCATGGGCCAGACTAGAGTAAAACTGGAGTAATAGAGCAATAAATCAGGCCCACTGTCTGTTGTGTTAATTTTGATGGAGTAAGTGGGCTCGTAGAATCAACATGACCTTGTCTTGAGAGAAAGGTCTCCTTTAGATTAAGGAGATGATAACACATACACTTGGGCCAAGATTTTCACAAGTGGTTACCAATTCTGAGTGCTCCATTTTTGGATGCCCAACTTGAGACAAGGGAAAGCACTGAGTATCCGCCCTCTTAAAACCAGGACCTTTAGAGTATCTTATAAGAATGGCCACATTGGGTCAGACAGTGGTTCACCTAGCCCAGTATCCTGTCTTCTGACAGTGGCCAGTGTCAAATGCTTCAGAGGTAATGAACAGAACAGGGCAATTAGTGAGTGATCTATCCCCTGTTGTCCAGTCCCAGCTTCTGGCAATCAAAGGCTTAGGGACATTCAGAGCATGGGGCTGCATCCCTGACCATTTTGGCGAATAGCAATTGATGGACCTATCCTCCATGAACTTATGTAGTTCTTTTTTGAACCCCATTATAGTTTTGGCCTTCACAACATCCACTAGCAACGATTTCCACAAGTTGACTGTGCGTTGTGTGAAGAAGTACTTCCTTTTGTTTGTTTTAAACCTGCTGTCTATTAATTTCATTGGGTAATTGGTTCTTGTATTATGTGAAGGAGTAAATAACACTTCCGTATTCACTTTCTCCATACCATTCATGATTTTTTAGACCTCTATCATATCCCCCTTTAGTCATCTCTTTTCTAAACTAAACAGTCCCAGTCTTTTTAATCTCTCCTCATACAGTAGCTGTTCCAGACCCCTAATAGTTTTTGGTGCCTTTCTCTGTACTTTCTCCAATTCTAATATATCTTTTCTGAGATGGGGTGACCAGAACTACATGCAGTATTAAAAGTGTGGTTGTCCCATGGATTTAGATACTGGCATTATGATTTTTTTTTGTCTTATTATCTATCCCTGTCCTAACGGTTCCAAATATTGATAGCTTTTTTGGGTGCTGCTGCATATTGAACAGATGTTTTCAGAAAACTAACCACGATGACACCAAGATCTCTTCCTTCAGTGGTAACAACTAATTTAGATCCCATCATTTCGTATGTATAATTGGGATCACGTTTTCCAATGTGATTTACTTTGCATTTATCAACATAGAATTTCATCTGCCATTTTGTTGCCCAGTCAGCCAGTTTTGTGAGATACCTTTGTAGCTCTTCACAGTCAGCTTTGGTCTTAACTATCTTGAGTAATTTTGTATCATCTGGAAACATTGTCACCTCACTGTTTACCCCCTTTTCCAGATCATTTATGAATATGTTAAACAGCACAGGTCCCAGTACAGATCCTTGGGGACCCTCCTATTTACCTCTCTCCAATGTGAAAACTGATTATTTATTCCTACCTTTTGTTGCTTGTTTTTTCAGCAGTTACTGATCCATGACAGGACATTCCCTCTTATCCCAATACTGCTTTCTTTACTTAAGAGCCTTTGGTGTGGGACCTTGTCAAAGACTTTCAGAAAGTTCAAGTAAACTGTATTAATCGGATCACCATTGTCCACATGCTTGATGGTACCCTCAAAGAATTCTAATAGATTGGTGAGGTATGATTTCCCTTTACAAGAGCCTTGTTGACTCTCCCCTAACATGTTCATCTACATGTCTGATTTATCTGTTCTTTCAACAAATATATCTGTTCTTTCAACCAATTTGCCTGGTACTGAAATTAGGCTTACCAGCCTGCAATTGCCAGGATCACTTCTGGAGCCTTTTTAAAAAAAATCCATGTCACATTAGCTATTCTCCAGTCATCTGGTACAGAAGCTGATTTAAGTAATAGGTTACATACCACAGTTAATAGTTCTGCAGTTTCATATTTGAGTTTCTTCAGAACTCTTGGGTGAATACCATTTGGTCCTGCTGACTTATTACTGTTTAATTTATCAATTTGTTCCAAACCTCATCTACTGACTTCTCAATCTGGAACAGTTCCTCAGATTTGTGACCTAAAAAGAATGGCTCAGATGTGGGAATCTCCCTCACATCCTCTACAGTGAAGACCAATGCAAAACAATTCATTTTGCTTCTCACAACAGCCTTGTCTTCCCCAAGTGCTCTTTTAGCACTGCTATTGTCCAGTGGCCCATTAATTATTTGGAAGGCTTCCTCCTTTTGATGTATTTTTAAAAAAAATGCTTTTGCTGTTAGTCTGTGTCTCTTTTGCTAGTTGCTCTTCAAATTCTTTTCTGGCCTGCCTAATTATACTTGACTTGCTACAGTTTATGCTACTTTCTATTTTCCTCACCAGGATTTGACTTTCTGTTTTTAAAGGATGTCTTTTTGACCCTATCTGCCTCTTTTACACTATTGTTTAGCCATAGTAGCATGTTTTGATCCTCTTGCTGTTTTTATTTATTAGTTATTTTATTTCATACTATTTTTATTTATTTGTTATTTTTATCTCAGGTTGAAGTATCCCAAATTCCAAGTCACTTTTGGAAAATCTCGGCCCTGATTCATACGTTATTTCTCTGCTCCGACCCAGAGAGACATTAAACTGTCCATGTAGCCTAGCCACACAACCCAACACACACAGAGATGCCTCTTATTTAAACAATCAAAGCCAACAGAGAGTGTATTTTCTAAGACTTCATGACCAGCTGGAGGAATGGAGTGGAGGTCATGGAGGTCATTTTGTTATAAACATTCCTCTCCCTCATCAATTGTGTCTTGAGCTGCATCAGCGGCTGCTACTGTGGACCTGTTTACAGTACCAGCATTTTCTAGTGGCTAATAAAGAGTACTGTAACCAACAGGAAAGCAGGGCTTCATTTCTCGTCACTGTATTATCAAACCAACAGCACTTCCATCAGCACACAGGACAGCTGAAGTGCTGCATCATATAAATCCATAAAGGCATAAATCTCTACTAGTGAGGGTAATTAACCATGGGAACAACTTACCAAGAGTGGTGACGGATTCGCCAACACTGGCCATTTTTAAATCAAGATTGGATGTTTGTCTAAAAGATACTCTCTAGGAATTATTGTGGGGAAGTTCTACGGCCTGTGTTACACAGATGATCAGATCAGATGATCACAATGGTCCCCTCTGGCCTTGAAATCTATGCATGGAGCTGATTTCCAAGGTGCAGATTTTGTCCCCTCATAAAATAATGTTCCTTATGCAGCCGGTTGACCTGGGATTTCCTGCCTGCTGTGAACACCAGAGGGAAGCCCAGGCATGGCATGTGGCCAGTTATCCCCACCAACTGTCTCCTATCAGAGAGGTTCAGAGATGTGGCTGGCAGTTATGCAGAAGTACTGCAGAAGCTGATAAAAGGAATGTTCTACAGGACTGGAATGACAGGAATGCTTAGGAGGGTTGGGAGACATCTCAGGGTTATGTTATACACACACGAGTAAGGTTAATATTAGCATAGGGTGGAGAAGAAACAAGGAGGGTTGGGCTAACTGGTTGCAGGCAGTTGGCAGGTGAATATTTAGAGCCAATGAGCTCTGCTCCCTCTCTCCTATATACGTTTCAACACATACACACTGCATTACCTACGTGTATCTGCTGCTCTTACCTAGTCCCATGCTGAACTCGACAGGTGTCAGGTACCCATTATTGTCCTGCTCCAGGCTGTCAAAGACAGCCTCCAGCTGTTCTGGGGTCAGGGGCAGTTCGCTCTGCAGCCGCTGGACAGACAGGAGGAGGAACAAAATAAATACCAAACTCTGGACCCACCTACAGCCCAGCTCAGGTCTTTCCAATGACTCCCACTGGGCTTGGATCAGTGCCCTCACACCCACCCTACTGGGAGTGAGATGCTACAACTGTTAAGGCAATGCCGCTGAGCCAGTATGAAGTAGTTTGGAATCCCATCAGCACAGGGAACTGGATTAATGGGCAGGACTGTGCAGAGGGCATTTTGCTTTCTACAGGTTACTTGGTTCTGAGGAGCATTCTTCCAGGATCGGCCCTTATCCCCAACTTCTTCCAGTACCACCTGTTATGTTTTTAGTTGTCCTCTATCATCTACTGGGCTTTTCCTGTCATTCTGACTGAAGAGGGCTGGCTATGGCTCTCTCAGAGCATCAACAGCTCTTTATGGCCAGTTAGAAGTACTGCTTATGGCATAACAATGTGGTATTATGGGTACCAGCGCCCTCACCCATGCTACTCCTGTCAAAGAGGACACATGGTCGTGGGAACTGGGATTCAGAAGATGATCTGGGTTGAACTCCCTGCTCTGCCACAAACTTCTTGTGTGGCCTTGGGCAAGTCATTTAATCTCTTTGTGCCTCAGTTCCCCATTTGTAAAAGGAGAATAATGATACAAATCTAAATAGACAAAGGGTGGGAGAAAGAAGATTAACTCTTCAGGGCAGGGCTAATCTCTTACTATGTGTATGTGCAGCTCCCAGCACAATGGGCCATGATCTCAGCTGGGGCTCCTCGGAGTTACCATAATACACATAGTGAAAACCACAGCAGAGATCCTAATAGTGCTTGTTAAACATACAGCTCTGGCTTAAGTTTAATAAAACCTCTTCTTAAAAGCACATGAAACTAGGCATTGCACAACCCAATACAAAATGACTCAACAACTCTTGTTTATTAAACATAGTATATGCCGGTAATGTTAATTGTTCAGAAAGAGCTGGGACAGAACAGAATCCCAGTGTGACCTTCCCGATATGTACACTAAAGGGAATTATCCTGCTTTTGATACAGCTGTAAAACCCCAAGATTTTAACTCAAAATAGACAGCAGAGAGATGCCTCTCTCCAGATCACAGTCATAATTCAGTCCTGGAGTTAGTTTTTAAAGGAGAGAGACCATCCACAGACATTATAGGTACAACCAAGGTGAGAAAAATCGTGCAATGTGGCCTGTTATGGGGGCCGTGGTGGGGAGATGGGACAATATTTTTGTAAAATAAATCCCCTTCCCCGCCCCGCACTCTAGAGTAGGCCGGGGTAGTGGTGATGGTAAAGGGGGCGAGTTTTGGGGAAAATTCTGACAACTTTCCTCCTTCTCCACCCCAAAATTAGAAATTTCCATCAAAATGTTATAAAAAAAAAAAATCACTCTGCTTCAGTTCTCTCTGTTTTCCAGTGGGCTACTGGTGCAGTCCACCTGAGAGGGGCCATGAGACAACAGAGGTTATACGTGGCCTGACCAAGAGCACCCAGCAGTGTGTGGTAAAGCAGTCCCCCTTGAGTGCAGCCTTCTGGCTCACCTGGTTCCATAGCTTCCTGCCCGGAAGCAGAGCAGGAGGGATTCTTCTCCTTACCTGCATGTCCAGCTTGGTGATGAAGCCCTTCTCCTCCTTGTCACACAACTGAAAGAGCTCCCTGGCCTTTTCCAGCATCTCCACCTGCACGTCCCCTGCTTCGCTCAGGTGGAGGCTGGAGGAGGCACTGGCAGCCACCCCATCCTCTTCCTCTTCCTCCCAGAGGGCATCCAGGAGCTCTCCCCTCCGGTTCTCCATCTTCCCAAAGCTCTCCCGGCCAGGGTCCAACAGCTGCGGTGGAGGAAGCTGAAACAGTTAAATTAAAATGAACTGCAGTTCACACGTGCTCCAACCCACCACACACAGGCTTCAGAGAGAGGCCAACTCACTGCAGGTTACCTAGTAACATAATGCCTCCTTGGTGGGAAGCACAGTATTGAGAGCCTCTCACGTCTCTGACTGGGGTCACTGGGGAGGCAGGAGAAGAGGCCTCAGATAGAGAGAGGGCAATACCTCTGATTGCCTCACAAAGAGCTGCCAGCTACAAACAAGGTGCAGGCATTGCTGAACTGATATCAGAGAGCTAATGCTGCTGACTGCGATGGGGCTGGCTCTTGCCATGTCCTTACACAAAGACGTGCACATCTTCTGCTCAGTCTTGCAGTGAAGTCACAATTCTCCATTGGCAACAGTTGGTTGCCAGGAAAGATTCAATGGGATCACGAACTAAGAGAAGATGGTACAGGAAGGAGCAAAGCTCTTATTTAAACAAACCGAGCAATTTTCAAGAAGGGCTGCATATTGTTTAAGGCACTGGGCTACGACCCAGGAGAGCTGGGTGCAATTCCTGGTTCTGCCATGGGCAAGTCACTTTAGTCTCTGTGCCTTAATTTCCCACATACACAATGGGATAATAATCCTTCCTTACAGGGGCCACTTTTCCTTCTTATCTCCAAGCCTACATGTTCTGAGAACTCAAAAGCTGCCAAATAGAATTTTAATCTAAAATGTTAATTTTGTTGAAACACACACACACACACACACTTTTCAGCTGCCATTGAAAACAATTTCCAATAAGTTATGAGGATCTAAAAATAAAGGCATCAACTTGACCATAGCACTGCTACTGTGATACTGTGCATGTGTACACACACACCACCTTCCAAGTGAGAGGTCCAGTACAGTTCCCTATAGACTGTTTTTCCTTATTACCAGTAACACATTTTAAGCTTCCTGAACCAAATTGCTTTAGATTTCAACTCTGCATTGCAGGGGAGGAGTGAGTGGGACAAGAGGATGGAGACAGATTTAACAGCACTAGCCAAGGAATTTATTTAATTTTCAAGAAATTAAAACCATTGTACAGGTGCAAGAACAACAGCTGAGTGAATTTTTGTTTGCACTCTTGATACGCTGGAAGAACAAAGAATGTCATGTACGTAAGCAAGAAGTAACTGACACTAACACAAAAGGACTAGGCAGTTATGTACCACGCTATTGACTTTTTGTTCATTATTGCTATTTGGAGAGTTAAAATGTGGCTCTGCTCTGAAAAGTGAGTAAAAAGGTGCCATTTTTACCTAAGAGATCTCTTCCCTGAGAGCATTCAGAATCAGGTCTCCTGATCTTTAGCAGCAACCATGACGACATATTTATTTACAGTATATTATTCAGATGTCTCTGTGTGCTGTATAGATCTCCAGACAAGCGGTGGTCCCTGGTAAACAACGGAAACTAAACTGGAAGTTGAGCTGTGTGGAAGCCCATTTGTTTGTATCGGTCATTACAGTTGCATTCATTAACCCCCCAACACCACCCCCATTTACTATAATAAGCCTTTATACTTATTGTTCTTGTAGTCCTGTAGAGCCAATACAACATTTGGAGACTGAGTTGGACTCTATTCCAGCTTATGTATCATTATCTTAACTGTTAACTCATTCCTGACTGCAGAATCTTTACAGAAAGAACTCAGCTTGATTTTCACATTCTGGGTTGAGACTGCAGGGTTGGCACTCACAAAAACCATCCTTGGACTGTGTAGCTTTATGAATGTCTAAGGAGACAGGTTAGGTGGCTATACCTTGATGGGTGATAATTATGGGCAGTAACAGGCTATACTGCAGAAGCTCCCAGGAGAGAAGAGCTCATCCAGATCACTGTTTCATAAGTGGGTGATTTCCTCGGTGTCTCCTATCGCATAGGAAAGTTAAATGATTTAATAAAGAGTCATCACTACTACCACTGTTTTTCTAAAACAGACTGGAATAGGTTTATCTTCCTCTGAGCCTGAGGGACACAATTTGGTCAATAGCGGGGTGGAGTACATTCACACACAGAGCACTGTAAAGTAAAAAACTTCATGCCCAGGGTTTCGAGCACCACATAATCTGGGCCTTTACCAGTGACAGGTGGGAGAGTGGTGAGTCTGACAATGCCAACCTTATGCATCTGTTAGCTTAGCTGATTGGAGTCTTGCTGGAGTCCAATGTCATCTTCAGAATGTCACCCTGTAGTAAACAGAGAGTTTGCTCTGCTTGGGGGGTGAGAAGAAGGTGGCTTTGCTGTTTGAGAGAACACTGGGTGATTCTGGAGCTGACACAAAGATAATTCTGTCTTCTTACTGATGAGTGGCAATGCCGGCCAGAGTGGGAGGGTACCATGGCTGGTGTGTTGGAGAGGAGGGATTGCAAGACAAGAGGAAGAGCAGCATCAGCATTGTACAGATAGGAGGTAACGAGGAACAAAACAAATATGTGAAAAAAGTCCCATTCAATTATGTCATGCAATAGGGGACAGCCAAAAAATGACAAATTTTTAAAATGCTTATATACCAATGCTAGAAGTCTAAATAATAAGATGGGTGAACTAGAGTGCCTAGTATTAAATAAGGATATTGACAGAAACCTGGTGGAATGAGGATAATCAATGGGACACAGTAATACCAGGGTACAAAATATATTGGAAGGACAGAACAGGTCGTGCTGGTGGGGGAGTGGCACTATATGTGAAAGAAAGCGTAGAATCAAATGAAGTAAAAATCTTAAATGAACTAAATTGTACTATAGAATCTCTATGGGTAGTAATTCCATGTCTGAAAAATAAGACTATAGCAGTAGGGCTATGTTACAGAGCACCTGACCAGGATGGTGTTAGTGACTCTGAAATGCTCAAGGAGATTAGAGAGGCTATTAAAATAAAAAACTCAATAATAATAATGGGGGATTTCAGCTATCCCCACATTGACTGGGTACACATCACCTCAGGAAGGGATGCTGAGATAAAGTTTCTTGACACCTTAAATGACTGCTTCTTGGAGCAGCTGGTGCTGGAACCCACAAGAGGAGAGGCAATTCTTGATTTAGTCCTAAGTAGAGCACAGGATCAGGTCCAAGAGGTGAATATAGCTGGACCACTCGGTAATAGTGACCATAATATAATTAAATTTAACATCCTTGTGGCGGGGAAAACTCCACAGTGGCCCAACACTGTAGCATTTAATTTCAGAAAGGGGAACTACACAAAAATGAGGAGGTTAGTGAAACAGAAATGAAAAGGTACAGCACCAAAAGTAAAATCCCTGCAAGCTGCGTGGAAACTTTTTAAAGAAACCATAATAGAGGCCCAACTTAAATGTATACCCCACATTAAAAAACATAGTAAAAGAACCAAAAAAGAGCCACCGTTGTTAAACAACAAAGTAAAAGAAGCAGTGAGAGGCAAAAAGGCATCCTTTAAAAAGTGGAAGATAAATCCTAATGAGGAAAATAGAAAAGAGCATAAACTCTGGCAAATGAAGTGTAAAAATATAATTAGAAAGACCAAAAAAGAATTTGAAGAACAGCTAGCCAAAGACTCCAAAAGTAATAGCAATTTTTTTTTTAAATACATAAGAAGCAGGAAGCCTGCTAAACAACCAGTAGGACCACTGGACGATCAAGATGCTAAAGGAGCACTCAAAGACGATAAGGCCATTGCGAGAAACTAAATGAATTCTTTGCATCGGTCTTCACTGTTGAGGATGTGAGGGAGATTCCCAAACCTGAGCCATTCTTTTTGGGTGACAGATCTGAGGAACTGTCCCAAATTGAGGTGTCATTAGAGGAGGTTTTGGAACAAATTGATAAACTAAACAGTAATAAGTCTCCAGGACCTGATGGTATTCACCCAAGAGTTCTGAAGGAACTCAAATGTGAAATAGCAGGACTACTAACTGTCACCTGTAACCTATCATTTAAATCAGCTTCTGTACCAAATGACTGGAGGATAGCTAATGACAGGCCAATTTTTTAAAAGGGCTCCAGAGGTGACCCTGGCAACTACAGGCCAGTAAGCCTCACTTCAGTACCAGGCAAATTAGTTGAAACTATCGTAAAAAACAAGATTGTCAGACACACAGATGAACATAATTTGTTGGGAAATAGTCAACATGGTTTTTGTAAAGGGAAATCATGCCTCACCAATTTACTAGAATTCTTTGAGGGCGTCAACAAGCAGGCGGACAAAGGAGATCCAGTGGATATAGTGGATTTAGATTTTCAGAAAGCCTCTGACAAGGTCCCTCACCAAAGGCTCTTAAGCAAAATAAGCAGTCATGGAATTAGAGGGAAGGTTCTCTCATGGATTGGTAACTGGTTAAAAGATAGGAAACAAAGGGTAGGAATAAATGGTCAGAGGTAAATAGTGATGTCCCGCAGAGATCTGTACTGGGCCCAGTCCTATTTAACATATTTATAAACAATCTGGAAAAAGGGGTAAACAGTGAGGTGGCAAAATTTGCAGATGATACAAAACTACTCAAGATAGTTAAGTCCCAGGCAGACTGAGAAGAGCTACAAAAGGATCTCACCAAACTGGGTGACTGGGCAACAAAATGGCAGATGAAATTTAATGTTGATAAATGCAAAGTAATGCACATTGGAAAACATAATCCTAACTATACATATACAATGATAGGATCTAAATGATCTGTTACCACTCAAGAAAGAGATCTTGGAGTCATTGTCGATAGTTCTCTGAAATCATCCACTCAATTCAGTGGTTTGAGCACTGGCCTGCTAAACCCAGGGTTGTGAGTTCAATCCTTAAGGCAGCCATTTAGGGATCGGGGGCAAAAATCTGTCTGGGGATTGGTCCTGCTTTGAGCAGGGGGTTGGACTAGATGACCTCCTGAGGTCCCTTCCAACCCTGATATTCTATGATTCTATGAATGTGCAGCGACAGTCAAAAAAGCAAACAGAATGTTGGGAATCATCAAGAAAGGGATAGATAATATAGGGTTTTAAACATTTAAAAAAGAGGACACTCCACGGGGCCCTGGCCCTGCCCCAACTCCGCCCCTTCCCCGCCCCCGGCCCCGCCCCCATTCCAACCCCTTCCCCAAAGTCCCTGCCCCAACTCTGCCCCCTCCTCTGAGCACCCTGCATTCCCCCTCCTCCCTCCCGCTCTGATCTTGGTTGGGGATTGCTAAGTGCTTCCCTGCTCCTCCTCGCCCTGCAGCCTCTGCACCCCCTGCCTGCCCTGCCCCTGCAGCCTCTGCACCCCCCTGCCCCTGCAGCCTCTGTCCCCGTGCTCCCCACTCGCCCTGCAGCCTCTGCGCCCCCTGCCTGCCCTGCCCCTGCAGCCTCTGTGCCCCGTGCTCCCCACTCGCCCTGCAGCCTCTGCGCCCCCTGCCTGCCCTGCCCCTGCAGCCTCTGCACCCCCCGCCTGCCCTGCTCCTCCTCGCCCTGCAGCCTCTGTGCCCCCTGCCTGCCCTGCCCCTGCAGCCTCTGCACCCCCCGCCCCTGCAGCCTCTGCACCCCCTGCCTGCCCTGCCCCTGCAGCCTCTGCACACACACCCCCCTGCAGCCTCTGCTCCCCCGCTCACCCGGCAGAGGGAGAAATGCAGGCTCCACGTGGAATCACACACTGCCTGCTCTGTGGGGGAGGGGGGAGGAGGGAGCGGGGGAGAGACTCTGGCTGCTAGAGGCCCTAGTGGCTGCGAGCGGCTTTCAATCAGGCCAGGCGTCCAATCAGCCGCGCTGCACTCCGCAGGAGGGGAAATCCCGGACATTTCTACTTCATTAGAAATCCCCCCCGGACGGCCATTTAACACTGAAAAAGCCGGACATGTCTGGGGAAACCCGGACGGATGGTAACCCTAGATAATATGACAGAAAATATCATATTGCCGCTATATAAATCCATGGTACGCCCACACCTTGAATACTGCGTGCAGATGTGGTCGCCCCATCTCAAAAAAGATATATTGGAATTGGAAAAGGTTCAGAAAAGGGCAACAAAAATGACTAGGGATATAGAATGGCTTCCGTATGAGGAGAGATTAATAAAACTGGGACTTTTCAGCTTGGAAAAGAGGCGACTAAGGGGGGATATGATAGAGGTCTATAAAATCATGAGTGGTATAGAGAAAGTAAATAAGGAAGTATTATTTACTCCTCATAATACAAGAACAAGGGGCCACCAAATGAAATTAATAGATAGCAGGTTTAAAACAAACACAAGAAAGTATTTTTTTCACGCAATGCACCGTCAACCTCTGGAACTCCTTGCCAGAGAGTGTTGTGAAGGCCAATACTATAACGGGGTTCAAAGGGGAGCTAGATAGATTCATGGAAGATAGGTCCATCAATGGCTATTAGCCAGGATGGGCAGGAATGGTGTCCCTGGCCTCTGTTTGCCAGAAGTTGGGATTGGGTGACAGGGCATGTTCTTATGCTCTTATGACAAAAAAAGCCTGCTCTGTGGTGCGTGTAGGTGGCGGTGGGATATCTTCCGTCACTGCCAGCACACACAAGGCCTCGTCTTCCTTGTTAGGAGATTAATCATTTCCATTTCAAAAGTGGGAGCAGCCCACATGGATAATGAGCCCAAGGCACTTTTCTTTGGTACATAAAAGGTTGAAGAGGCAGGATATTCTTGCCCAATTATGAGACCTATTCATAAGCCATCTCCAAGACAAATTGCTACCCTCCACCCCCAGCACTTTATCATTTTATCAAAAGACCCCATTTTATTATAGTTCCCAAGTAATTTGCAGAGCTAAAAGCCTTCTAATTAGAAGACCTGGGACTTGCTGCGGGCAAAGTGAATCTGAAAGGGTTTGAATTACCCAGCTAAAGGGTTAGCTAATTAATTCTGCATTTCGAGAGAGTTCTCTCTTGTATAGAATGCTCCATTGGCTCTGGTCTTCATGTGACCCTGGCTGACTTGAACAGAAATAAAAACATATTAAATAAAAGGGAACATGGTAAGCAAACCACTCAAAACTTTCAGTGACTTTTCTCTACATGACCATTTATTAAGAAGTTCTTCTTCACTTGTGTACAGAGACTGGGGCTCTTTGGGGCAAAAGAACTCAGAGATGATTGGGTTTTAGCCCAGTGGTATCCAAGTTCTGCCCCTCAGTTGGCCAGAACTGTCAGCTTGCTAGGAGCCCAAGAGCTACAGCTAGCTTGCATCAACAGAGCGGGTGCCTTCAGCTTTAGTGCCAAGGAGCAGCCCACAGAGACTACAGGTCCCAGGACCCAGTGCTTCACCTCAAGCCAAGTGGCTTGCCCCAGTAAGGCCCCTGCCTTCAGGATGCGAACCAACAAACATGACATTTTACTATAATTTAGAACGAGATGCACACACTAGGGAAGGACAGGAGCACCCCAGGATTACATTGCTCCCATGCCAGCTGGGTAGGAAATTCATTTAGATGATCCTGGGTGAGGACTGTCATCTAAGTCTAAGGTGGTACTGGGGCATCTGGACTGAAGGAGGAGAGTCCTTACTGATGCCTGGATGGGACTCTGGTTCTGCTGGTGTAAACCAGACAGACGCTTTCCCTGCTGGATGGTTGTTGGCAATGTGGTGCAGGCAGGGCCGGCTCTGGCTTTTTTGCCGCCCCAGGCAAAAAAGCCTCCGCCCCCCCCCCCCCCCGGGGGGGGGGGCGGGCGGCCGGAGCCGAGGGGCGGGCGCCGGAGGGGAGGGCGGCCGGAGCCCTGGGAGGAGGGCGGCGAGCCCCGGCAGGGGCTCGGCTCTCCCCCCGGCGGCCAGAGCGCCGCGCCGCCCCCCTCCAGGTGCCGCCCCAAGCACCAGCTTGGGTGCCTGGTGCCTGGAGCCGGCCCTGGGTGCAGGACAAGCTCTGAGTCAAAAAGCCGCACAGCTCTAAAGGAGAGGCCTGTGAGCACAGCACACCTCGTAAACCTGGGCTGAGTGGGACCCAAGCCTTGTGGGTTACAGCAGCTGTTTCCTGCCACAGGCTTTGTTCTGGCCCAGCAGGCAGCAAAGACAGTCACTGGATCCTGTGGGAGCAGCTTCCTTAGCAAGAAGGCCTCAAGGAAATGGACCCCAGGCCTTAGCTCAGAACGGAGTGTCCCTGCCTAGACACAGCGGAATCAATCGCCAGTCAAGGTGCTGCCTGCAGGTCTTGCTTTACTGAGGCAGGGAGTCCACACAGAGTGTAAGTGGGGCTTTAATCCCACACCCCCAAGCCTTTTAGTTAATCATTATAAAGAGTCAGCACTAAACAACATGAAACTAGTTTCCAGACGGGCTGAGCAATGCCAGAAAGGCAGTGTGGGCTAGAGGGTGGGGGACCATTCTGGGCCTGCCTCTGCCCTGCTGCATGACCTGGGGCAAATCACTTCACCTCCCTGTGCCTGCCATGTGGCCAACTCTAGGGTTACCATTCGTCCGGATTACCCTGGACATGTCCGGCTTTTTGAGCTAAAAATAGCGTCCGGGGAGAATTTGTAAATGTCCGGACTCCCCCCCCATGCAGAGCGCGTGCGGCTAACAGGGCAGCCGGCCGGATGGTGCCACTTACATGGGGCTCAGACAGCCAGAGAGAGCCCCTCCTCCACTTCCCCTGCAGCAGAGATCACTCCCTCCCTGCATTCGCAGATCGCCTCCGGCAGTCTGGAGCTCCTCCCCTGCTCCTCCTCCCCTGCTGCCCAGCGTGCCGGGACGAGCGGCAGGGTAAGGGGGCCAGGGGGTCGGAGAAGGGGCAGGGAGGTTCTGGAGGGGGCAGTCAAGAGACAGGGGCGGGAGTTCGGGGGGGCTTTCTGGGGGGGTGTGGATAAGGTTTTGGGCAGTCAGGGTACAGGTAGGGGGTAGGATCCTGGGGGGCCAGTTAGGATGGGGGGAGGGTGTCAGGAGGGGACAGTCAGGGGACAAGAGGCAGGGAGGCTTAGGTAGGGGGTGGAGTCCTGGGGGGCAGTTAGGGGCAGGGGTCCCAGGAGGGGGCAGTCAGGGGACAAGGAGCGGGGGGAGGGTTGGGGGTTCTGAGGGGGGCGGGAAGTGGGAGGTAGTGGGAGGGGCAGGGGCGGGGCTAGGGCAGGAGTCAGGGGCACCGGAACAGGGAGAGCCAGGGGGGCATGGCCCCCACACTTTTTCCTGGCCATATGGGCGAGCGACAGGGGGAGGGAGCGGAGAGGAGCAAGCAGGGGGCAGGGTCTTCGGGGGAAGAGACAGCATGGGAGTGGGGCCTTTGGGGAAGGGGCAGTGTGGGGGTGGGGGCTCAGGGAGAAGGGGCGGTGCAGGGGGGGAGCAGGGCCATGGTTCGGGTGCCAGTGGACATCCACAGACACACTTTTAGGGACCTTCTGCCACTTCTGTCATGAGTCTCATAATAGCTGGTGTTTTATTTAAAGCCCCAGCTCCTGGAGACAGGAGATTAAGAGAGAATCCCAGCTTTCATTTTAAAAAAAAGTAGTGGTAAGTTTCTAGCCCTTATGTTTGAAGAGAAAAGGTTGAAGGTGTGAGCTGAGCACTCCCGAAGGCTCACAAACCGGAAGGCAAAGAAAAAACAAATCCCAAAGCTCTTATTTGGGGGAGGGGGGGGGAAGAGAGGGGAAATCTCAAGATTTTTAAACCAGTCTCCTTTTTTAGTGCCTGACTCGTGGTTTCTGACTGCTTGGCAGGACTGTGCCTGTATCCCCTCACTGCTTGTGTCTGTCTTATCTATTTAGGCTGGAAGTACTTTGGGGCAAGGACTGCCTATCGGTGTGTTTGTACATGGCTACTTTGGGAGTACAAATAAAACCCTTCCTAATTATTAGGAGTTGACATCCAAAAGCGTCAGTCTTTGTCTCTATTCTCTTTTGATTTTAATAATGCTGGGGGGTGGGGTCTTATGTCAGTAGGAGGCTTGAAAATAGATGTAAGGGACGTGATTAAAATGCTGGTGGCTACTAGCACCTCATCTACATTAATGCTACCACAGGGTGGATGTGACCTGTGAGCTCTGCTCTGTGTACAGGTGCTGTCTCTTTCACAGCCTGTAGGGAATTAGACTGTGGAATGCTTCATGTCCAATCAAGGCAGGAGAAGGTGGGAAAGGAAAGCAGGGTGTCTTTATTCACAATAAGTCCTTGCAGGCGTTATTTATCTTCAGAACTCCCAACAGCCCAATGAGGTCGGTCACTGGTCAATCACTGTTTCACACATGAGGAAAACTGAGACACCGGCTGGCTGAATGACTTGCCCATTGTCTGTGTTCAGAGCCAGGATTAGTATGTGCGCGTGTGTATGTTCAGAATGTGTGTTGTTTTCATTCCTAGGTATTAGCAGAGAGCTCCTCCCAGTCCGAAGGGGTGCCATGAGAGAAAGTGCAGAGCTGCTTGTGGGGAAATGTTACGACTGGGAAATCAAGAGCGGCATAACTCTGACCTTGCCTCGTCTCTCCTCAAAGGTGATTTAAGTTTTGAGTTAAAAACAATCCAGCCATTTGCTGAGAATGAGGAGAGGAGAAAAACCCTTTTCCTATTATAAAGCAATTCTTGCGACTTTAAAAATACCCAACAACAACAAAACCCCAGCTGTAGTGCCAAAGGGGTTTAGGCTAGAAAGCTGACACTCAGTAGGGGGGAGGTGTTTGAGGAAAACATGTGACTTTCTGTGCGCCAGGAATATAGTTACAGTTTGTCTGAGAGTTACAAGGGCTCATACGTGTCCATTAGCTTTCTTAATAATGATAATGTTTTTAAGAAGATATCTCCCAATGCACCAAAGCCCAAATTCAGCAACACTTGTTTGTTATTAAGTGTGCAGTCATGCTTAAAGTAAAGCACCTGCATAAGTGCTTTGCTGGATCAGACAAGTAAGAAAAGAAGATTGCACAGCAAGTAATTTAGGTTCACATTAAAACATTTAGGGAGTACCATCTCATTCTATGCAATGTGCTCAGTTGTGCATTGACCGTTCCATATGATCCTTTAATGTGAGCATTGAATGAGCCAGGGGTTGTGTAGAAATAATAGCATCATGTATGTAATGCCCAGGCACGAAAGGGGCAACGTTAAGTTTGCATATGCTACCTGAACAGTAGCACTTCCTCTCTTCTAAGTGCTAAAATGTACATGCTGAAATATTCTCTTAAAGCAGCTGTTCTGTTGGAATGTGTGTCTTATGATAGTGTGGAATTGTATAAAGTTTTTATTGGATGCATTTGGGATCGTTGTATTACTGGTGAGTAGTGCAGTCACATGTTGGTTTTAAGGCAAGAGGCAAAAAAACTTTATAGGTCCTTATACCATGTCATACAGAGTTTATGCCACTTGCTTTATTTATTCCTCACTCTTCTCTGCTTTCTCCCCTGCCCCCTTTGAAGTTACATTGGTTACTATGGAAACAGTGTCATTGGTATAGGCAGAGCATAGTGACATCCACAGATGCAATATGCAGTCAGCTATACAATGGTTGGGGATTTGTGCCCGAGTCAGACAGCTATAGGCACTGCAGATTATTACCCTGCTCACATACAAAACCATGTACCTTGAATACCCTGATGCAAGTAAAGCCCCATAAGTCTATTGGAACAGGTCAGTTTAAAAGATTCAGAGAAGTCCAGCCAAAGAACCACAAAGATCAATGCCCTAAACTGATTTTCCCCTGTATGTATGTAGGCTGAGGTTTTCAAAACTGCCTAAGGAATTTAGATCCCATTAATTTAAGGCTGCCTTGAAAATCTCAGCCCCACTGTCTCGAAAGACTTAAAGTTACAAAAATCATTCTTTCCCCTATATGAGCAGTTAGTGTCCCTTGTTCTTGGGGGGGGGGGGGGGGGTTTGTTCCCCCCCCCCCCAAAAAAAAGAAAAAGGGGGGGGGAATCCATTAAAAACAGGGAAACAATTTGTAAAAAAAAAAAAAAAGGCAAATAAACACCTCCACAAAAGTTGGCCTAGGGACTCAGGAGCAGGTATAATATCTGGAACTACATCTCTACAACTTTCTCTTCTTTTTCTAATTGACTAGATTTCAGATTGATTGTATCTCTTTAAGGAAACAGGAAAGAATCCAGGAACCTTCCTGTTGTTTGCTCAGCAGAAGAAGATTAGCCCCAACTGGGTAGCAGGCTGTGCTAATACTGCTGCAACCTTTACTGATGACTACATCACGGAATGAGCCAGAAAGATAAACTGGCTTATTCACGGAATACACAGACAGCTGGAAAAGGCCTTGCCATTGAAGAAATAGTGCAACCAATAACAAATAAATAAAGCTGACGCCCATCGTAGTCTCTCCATCCCCCCCTTACTTTATCCCATGGACGTTTAAAGAACGAGAGAAAAAAACCCTGTTTGCTGTGTAGTTACAGTAAAAATGCTGTTCTAACCACACTCAGGTTTGTTTGACTAGTGACGCTCTACATTAATCTGAAAACAAGCATGGAATTTCCTTTGCCTGCAACAACGATCTATATTTTGATATGATCTTTGCCAATAAAGTTCTCTCCCGGAGAACTCATCACACAGTTTGATACACTGATTCTATATTCCTGTCTATAAATAGTAGAAGCTTGGTAACAAATAAATACAATGGCTCCTTATTTCAGAAAATCAGTTCATATTATATACTTAAAATTGTGTCCACTGATTAATGTTCTGACCCCAAAGGGATATGAAGTTAAAATCAATATTAAGAATACGTTCCCGTTACAAGCAAAATCTCAGGATATTAGAATAGAAGAAATAGTCTCTCATCATTTATCACTCTCTATTAGGATCATGAACAGACAAGCCAGTTTCACTTCTGTTTCTAATCAATTACACCTTGTGCATCACACACAATGTTTGGATTGCAAACAGTGAGAGGGAATGCTCATTTCTGCACAACTGTTTCTATTAGAAGTTGTTGTTTTTATTAAAACCGTGGCCGCTCCGGATACTATATATTTTATAATTTGTTTTAAAAAAATATAAAACCTAAATTTGGGGCCAAAAATGTGTCTCTTCTTCCCTAACATGACACTAGCACAGTTTATGCCATTTCACCAGAAACAACTAATAGTTTACAGGCTACTGATAGAATTAAAGTGGTATGCAGATGCATTTTTCAGACTATAAGTAATATGGCAGTAATAGTAGTATCAAATACATTGAAACAACTCACTGAAAACAATTCAAACTGTGTTTCGCTTTAATGCGGATTTATAGTTCAGATGACTCAGTTCTTTAAAATAAAGATATTTAAGGAAATAATGCCACATCACCAAATGCACGCTGTGTGATGTTTGAACACCTATTCCATAGCAACAAGGGGAAAGATAACAGCTACTTTAAGGGCCTAATGCAATGTCCTTTGAATTCAACAGAAAGACTTCCATGGATTTCAATGGGTTTGGGAGCAGACCCTAGCTCTACAGAGGACACGATAGTCAAGAATGAGCAAATAAAGCCCATTCATAAAATTTAATAATGGAGGGGCTGAGAAACATCCGAAGTTGCTTTACCAGCAATGATGCTGTAAAGTTCTTTGACAATTTAACGATCACTAATGGAGGCGCCTGAGGCATTGAGGTCATCAATCAGATCCACTACATTATTTGAAACATATGGGAAATCATTATTTATTTCCGAATGACCTTCAGCGCATACCAGTCTAGGAGGAGTTTGCACAGGCTTGTTAATTCAATAACAAAAATTATGAAATTAGGGTTAGGCTTTGTTTTGAATACAGCAGTTCGCCAGTGTAAAGAACTTGCTCACTCTATGGCAGATGCCCCATCAGCTGACAAATGGCTAATCTTGTTTTGCATGATTAGTGACACTTGCCAGCTAAATAGGAGAGGCAGCTGAGCATTACTTGCTAGAGGAGTGTCACAGTGACAGGAAGAAGGTTCTATGGGGGTGTGGGGGGGTAGGGTGACCAGATGTCCCGATTTTATAGGGACAGTCCCGATTTTTGGGTCTTTTTCTTATATAGGCTCCTATTATTACCCACCACCCCCGTCCTGATTTTTCACATTTGCTGTCTGGTCACCCTAGAGGTGTAGGGGGAGACCTGGAACTTTAAGATGATGAAGGTTTAGCACCAACAACACTGGGGTTTCATGACCAAGCACGGTTGCCATTACCCAGACAGTCCCAGCTTATGGGGGCCTGTAGAGCTAGGGTTAAAGAGAACCCTATCACACAGCGCTCTCTCTCTCGGCGGGGTACAGTGCAGCAAGCTTGAAGAAGCGAAGCTTCAGTAACACTGGACAAGCCTCCAAGCCATTAACTCAAAGCTCTCTCAGTTCCATTCCCAGGCAGGTGAGACAATAACACAGGGCCAGCTCCTCCTCACTGGGGGTAAATTGACATAGCTCTGTTGACTTCAGTGGAGCTTTGCGGACTTACCCCAGCTGAGGATCTGGCTCTCTGAGCAAAGAAAGTCAGTCTGTACCCGGAGCACTTCATGAAAGCTCCAAAGAGCGAAAGCCAGCGCCACTCTGTTGGGCCCGGACTACTTGTTAATCAACAGGCGATGTGCCATCCAGGAAAACTTAACACATGACTGCCACCAGCTCAGCTACCGGAGCTCAGCAGGGGCACGTCAGCATCCACCAGACTCCTCTTGCGTCCTGCCAGCGTGCAGTCTCTCTCATGTGCAGCAGGTTATTTCATTGCCCTTGGGAAAGCACAGTTACTGCCTCGCCACATACACTTGGACGCCGTCCAGTGTGGAGAAATGTCACATTGGAGAGAGAGGCTCCCCTTGTTACCACAATAATAACTAAAGAAAAAATGCTGGACATCCTGTACTACATCCTGAACATACTTCAAGGTCATTAAAAGTATCTTACACAGGAGGCTGCTTTTTCATAAGTAGAGGGGGTAAAGGGTTCACACACACACACACACCTGCCTTCACTCTAGGTTCTGCATTTACGTAAAGCTGTGACCACCCATCAACTATTGGTCTTTTAAGTATTCAGCACTGGAAGGAGCCATTTAAAAGAAATGGGTGGGGTGCTCCCCCGCAGCTAACCTCCAAGTGTGAACAGAGGTCACATTCCCTGTCAGTATGCACAACTTGCGTGGTACATGGCACATTTGGGCTACAGGATCATGGCATTTACTATATCATACCAGACCGTTGAGCCCTCCCATCTTGAGGAATGATGACCTTGTGGCTAAGGCACTGAACTGCAACTTGGGAGCGGTGGGTTCAAGTCCCCACTCTGACTTTCTGTTCAACCTTATGAAAATAACTTGTGAGATGTTCAAAACACTGTGCTTTGGCCTCACGCTGCTGCTATTGATGTCAGTGGGAGCTGGCTTGCACGGGAGCAGAGTTAGGCTAAAGTAGAGCGCTTTTGAAAATCCCTCTCAGTCTCGCTGTGCCTCAGTTCCCCATCTGTAAACCAGGAAGTGATATTATTCCTTTCTCCCACCCTTTCTCTGGCTCGTCTATTTAGATTGCAAATCTTTTGGGACAGGGACTCTCTCTCACTGGGCATATGTACAGTGCCTAGCACAATGAGGCCCTGATCTTGGTTAGGCCCTCTAGGAACTAACAACAACAAACTATATTCTCTGTTAGTCTGTACAGCTCTGCTGGTGTATTTCTCATTTGCCCTACAGAACCCTGGAATTTACTGTATCATATCAGAACACTGGTCCATTGAGTCCTTTTGTGGAGGAGGGGGACACATTTAGCTAAAGCTTCCCAGGGGTCACAATAGTTATTTAATGTATTTGCTGTACAGAGATGGCTTCTCCAGCAGATCTCCACAAGCTCTCCACTGCACCTGGCATGAGTCACATCACTACATGGGATGCTGGAGATACAGGGGAGGCAGATAGTTAAGAGACACTGCATCCATATTCCCTCACCCAGCACGTTCATTTCAAGTCTCTTTAGAAATGGACCGAATGAATCGGAGGGTCTCTTCACCATAATGTTTTCCAGGCTGCAAGTGCCACACAGGGGAAGGGAGATGGTCTCACACAGCCTAATGGGCAGTGTGAACAGAACCATTCATTCACTATTCACAGCCTTTGAGATGGATTCAAAAGCCAGCAATGTTTTGCAAAAATTAAAAGCAGAAGAGGGTTTCCAGACACCACCATCTTCCCCAATTCTGTGCTTGGTGTTGTATCAACTTCTCCCTTTAGTGGTTCACAAGGCTCCTAGAAAGTGTAACTTTTCTGCACAAGGCATTTCAATAGCAAACATAGTGGGGGTGGCAGTCTGTGTTCAGTTTATACCATGCCTCCTCTCTCCAGTTTATACTATGCCTGCAAAGGCTAAAAGTATAACTGGGTTCCGAAGAGAATTAGATACGTTCCCAGAGGATAGGTCTATTGATGGCTATTAGACAAGATAGTCAGGGATGCAAGCCCATGCTCCAAGTGTCCCTAAACCTCTGACTGGACCACTTGAAACTGCCCTTTTCAGTTCATTTCCTCTGAATCATCTGGGACGAGCCACTGTCAGCAGACCGGATACTGGGCTAGAATGGTCATTGGTCTGAACTGGTATGGCTGTTCTTATGTACTTGCTTTTTCCTTTGAGGATCACATTCAATGAGACATACACATATATATTATATATAGCCCAGTGGCCGAACTCTAGGACAATCAGACACATCCCAGTTTAAAATTTGCCCAGGGAGCAGTGGGTGCAAAGCAGAGATTTGCCCCTTTTCCTGCACAAAGCAAGTTCCAGCTGCTCAAAGCCTTAACTTTGCCATTCAAAGCAGGCCTGAGAGGTTTTCACCAGTTTCTAAATGATTGGTTTTCCTAAACAGGATTAATCTGGTGCTTTAGGTGCATAGACTAAATACATTTTCTGAGTACAATACACCCTGTTTACCTGACCCCTATGTAATAAAGTAACTGTGGATGAAATCTTAGCTCCACTGAATTCAATGGGATGCAGAAGAGCCGGGATTTCACTCCATAGATCAAATTTGGAGTTCCCAGGCTTCTGGGAAACTTCTTGCAGGATAGCTGAAATGTCCTGGGTTTTCCAGTTAAAACACACATACATTTGGATTTGTTTTAACTAGCAACATGCCTTGGACAGATTGACCAGCGTGTGCTCTGTATTTATCAGGAGCTACCCCGTGGAGCAAGCATTCAGTGTGCAAAACAGTGTTTGTAACCAAGCAAGAAATAGAATGAGAGCAGAGCAGACGCTATCAGAGTGGATCGCTCGCTTAACTATCTTTGTTCAGCTGTTCCGACTGCGTTCTGAAGGAGTTTACAGTGCTGGAAAAATGCTCTCCTCACTGACTGAGGAGTCAGAAGCTAGCAGCAGTAACACAAGCACAGTGTTTAAAAAAAAAAAAAAGTGTATTTGTGGGGCTGGTCAAAAATTCTGTCAAAATGGTTTTTCAGGGAAAAATTGGATTTTGAGCTAAACAAAGTTCACAAAGACTGTCTGCCTTCTGTGGAAATTTTCAATTTTTCATTGAAAAAACAAATGTCTGAAGTAGGGTTGTCAAGCGATGAATTGCACGATTAATTGCACTGTTAAACAATAATAGAATACCATTTATTTAATATTTGTGGATGTTTTCTACATTTTAAAATATATTGATTTCAAATACAACACAGAATACAAAATGTACAGTGCTCACTTTATATTTATTTTTATTACAAATATTTTCACTGTAAAAAACAAAAGAAATAGTATTTTTTAATTCACCTAATACAAGTACTGTAGTGCAATCTCTTTATCATGAAAGTTGAACTTACAAATGTAGAATTATGTACAAAAAATATAACTGCATTCAAAAATAAAACAATGTCAAACTTTAGAGCCTACAAGTCCACTCAGTCCTACTTCTTGTTCAGCCAATCACTCAGACAAACAAGTTTGGCTACAATTTGCAGGAGATAATGCTGCCTGCTTCTTGTTTACAATGTCACCTGAAAGTGAGAGCAGGCATTCACATGACACTGTTGTAGCCGGTGTCACTAGATATTTACATGCCAGATGCGCTAAAGATTCATATGTCCCTTCATGCTTCAACCACCATTCCAGAGGACGTGTGTCCATGCTGACGACAGGTTCGTCTCGATAATGATCCTAAGCAGAGCGGACCAACGCATGTTAATTTTCATCATCCGAGTCAGATACCAGCAGCAGAAGGTTGATTTTCTTTTTTTGGTGGTTCAGGTTCTGTAATTTCCGCATCGGAGTGTTGCTCTTTTAAGACTTCTGAAAGCATGCTCCACACCTCGTCCCTCTCAGATTTTGGATGGCCCTTCAGATTCTTAAACCTTGGGTCAAGTGCAGTAGTTATTTTTAGAAATCTCACATTGGTACCTTCTTTGCATTTTGTCAAATCTGCTGTGAAAGTGTTCTTAAAATGACCATGTGCTGGGTCATCATCCGAGACTACTATAACATGAAATGCGGGTAAAACAGAACAGGAGACATAATTCTCCCCCAATGAGTTCAGTCACAAATTTAATTAACGCGTTATTTTTTTAACGAGCATCATCAGCATGGAAGCATGTCTTCTGGAATGGTGGCCGAAGCATGAAGGGGCATACGAATGTTTAGCCTATCTGGCAAGTAAATACCTTGCAACAACAGCTACAAAAGTGCCATGCGAATGCCTGTTCTCACTTTCAGGTGACATTGTAAATAAGAAGCAGGGAGCAGTAGCCCCCATAAATGTAAACAGACTTTTTGTCTTAGCAACTGAGTGAACAAGAAGTAGGACTGAGTGGACTTGTAGGCGCTAAAGTTTTACATTGTTTTGTTTTTTAGTGCAGTTATGTAACAAAAAAAAAATCTACATTTGTAAGTTACGCTTTCACAATAAAGAGATTGCACTACAGTACTTGTATGAGGTGAATTGAAAAATACTATTTCTTGTTTATCATTTTTACAGTACAAGTATTTGTAATCAAAAATAATAATATAAAGTGAACACTGTACACTTTGTATTCTGTGTTGTAATAGAAATCAATATATTTACAAATGTAGAAAAACATCCAAAATATTTAATAAATTTCAATTGGTATTCTATTGTTTAACAGTACAATTAATCACAATTAATTTTTTTGAGTTTATCGCGTGAGTTAACTGCGATTAATCGACAGCCCTAGTCTGAAGACTTACATATTTTTATTTGACTATGCTACCACAATGTCTCATGGGAGTTATAGGTCAGTTGTTTCACGCATCCATTCTCCTCTAAGGGTTGGTCTCAAAGGTCAGGCTACATCTCACACAATGCACCAAAGTCTCACCCTCTTGGAGAAGGTTGGCAGTATATCATAGGAGTCTCTAGCTGTGGTGCATCATGGGAGATGTAATCCAGCTGTGGCCCGCATCTTATTAAGGACAACAGGGAGATGAGGAACTGCAGCAGCATATCCAAGTCAAAATTTTCAGGGTTTGACTGAAATTTCAGCTTTTGAATTTTTGACAGAAAAGTCAAAATATTCAACAAATGTTTTTTCCTAACCAGATCTAGTGTTTAGTTTTATAAGAGTATTTTGGAAACCTATCGGGTGTTGCCACAAAAGTGCCACAGTGGTTTTGAAACGCAGCCACTCTAATGGTTAATCAAAAACTTAATCAATCAGTCTGCCTCCACTGATAGCAATGGCCACCACTATTTATTTATTTATTGGTAGCAGCACCATGCAATTTTCTTCCACTTATCCAAATCCCCATCCCATTTGTGTACTGTTTCTTTAAGTTTAAAGCAAGAAGCCAAGGGAGCTAGGGAAGGTTCTAGGCAGGAGCTCTGCAGTGAAGCAGAGACACAGAGCAGCTTTTGGGATAACAACTCTTTGTGCAGCTCTTTCATATTGTCACCATTCACTGCCCCTCCCACTCCCAGGGTTTCAGATGTTCCTGTAACCCTTCAGAGAAAGACAGGAATTGTCCTTCACTTCTCACCCCTGGACCTGCCAACATTCCAAATCTAAAAGCAGGGAAGGAAATGAGAGCGGGATACACACATCAGTGCCATCAAAATGAATCAGTCTTTGTCAGATCAGGTGCATCCTAGGAGGCAGAGCTCACTAATGGATCAAGTTATAGGATATTTTGCTCTGGGGTAAGCGGTTTCCTTTAGGAACACAGATGTTACCAGCCCCTAGTACATCCATCCTGTCTCAAACAATGGGCAATGCCAGCAAGACATTCTGAAGATGGCAGTAATGGGATAACCTGTCCCAAGCCCCAAAGAAAGTTCCCTCCTAACCCCCGTTCATTAGTGACTGGTTTATGTTCTGAAGGAGGAGGGCTTCTGTCCCTCTCTGTTTTGGAAGGGCTTCCTCAGGCAAGATGGGAAATGCAAAGAGGTAAGAGCATGGAGTCAGACAGCCATGGCTTAAATTTCCAAAGCAGTCTAAGAGAACCCTCTCCTCTGGAATTTCAGTAGGTGCCTAATTCCCTTTGAAAATTCTGCCCCATGTTTGA
Organism: Terrapene triunguis; assembly: GCF_002925995.2. Taxonomy (NCBI): domain Eukaryota; kingdom Metazoa; phylum Chordata; order Testudines; family Emydidae; genus Terrapene; species Terrapene triunguis. Next base: position 100,406 of record NW_020664522.1, on the reverse strand, counting down.
CCCCATGTTTTGTGCTTTGTTACTTGCTTACAAAGAGAAGCACATAGAGCTTTGGGGAGACAGAGGGAGAAATGTTAAACATTTGGCTAAACAGGGACTGGTCCTCCACAGCAGAGTAAAGTGGAACACATGGTCCCCATGAGTACTCTCTGAAACCAGCCTTTGCTGGCCTCCTCTCTCCTGGCACCATCCAGAGCCTTCTCCTCCCTCCAGTTTTCTCCACTGGAAAGAAAAAGCAAGTCCCGGCCAATTTGTGATGATGAACCGGGACTCTGGTTTGTTAATAAAGACAGCAGCTTCGGGGCTTCAAGCCAATACAAAGTTGTCCTTGGCCTTCTCTGCTCCTATCAGCTGGGCTGGGGCCTTATCACAGGGCCAGGAGGAAAAAAAAACACACTGAGGCCCCAACAGGGAAACTCACCATTGTGTGGCCAGGTTTAATCCCCTTCACTTCCCATACCGGGCCCAACATATCTCCACAGCAGCCCTCAAGCTTAATATTTGTCCAGCAAAAACAAGTCCTGATGTACAAAGAGTAACCGGATGGGTGGAAATGGCCAGCTCCTTAGAGAGAAAACATTCTTCGAAACGTTACCAGCTCAGAGACTCCAGCCA
>NW_020664522.1:98947-99691 GCF_002925995.2 Terrapene triunguis | reverse complement strand
CCCCCCACCCAGCCCTGCGGCAGCTCCTCGCCCCCCCTCCGCCCTGAGGTAGGGTTACCATCCATCCGTATTTCCCCGGACATGTCCGGCTTTTGCGTCTCTAAATAGCCGTCCGGGAGGAATTGGTAACAAGGTTAAAAGGTCCGGGATTTTTCCCCTCCCCTCTCTCCCTCCCTTCCATGCAGAGTGCGGCTGCTGATTGGGCGGCTGGGCCGGATTGAGCCACTCCCATTGGCCTCCAGCAGCCAGAGCCCTCCCCTGCTCCCCCCTGCTGCCTGCAGCGGTGTTTTGCCTACACGTGGACATGAGTATGGTAAGGGGAGTCCCAGGGGGCAGTCAGGGAGCGGGGGAGTGTTGGATGGGTCCCCGGCCCCTCCACCTGCCACCCCCCCTCCACGCATCCCCCCGCCGTGAGTCCCCCCCCCCACCTGCCTCTCCCATGCCTGCTTGTACTGCCAGAGCCAGCAGCAACTGCTGTCTGCTGCCCCCGGGTCCTAGTGCCCCCCATCCACAAATGGCAAGACAGGCTGCCCTTACCCTGCCCTTCCACCCTAGCCCTGAGCCTCTCCAACGCCCCAAACCCCTCATCCCCAGCCCCAACCCTCATCCCCCCGCACCCTAATCCTCTGCTCCATCCATGAGCCGCCTCCTGTATCATGAACCCCTCAGCCCCAACCCTCATCCTCCCGCACCCTAATCCTCTGCCCCAGCCCTGAGCCCCCTCCTGCATCATGAACCCCTCAT
>NW_020664522.1:93036-98547 GCF_002925995.2 Terrapene triunguis | reverse complement strand
GTAGAACCCAGTCATATTAACCTCCAGATACAGGTACACTGGTTAGGTGTATAGTTCTCTAGCTCTAGGATGAGCCAGTGTATGTTTTGGATACAGTGCCAATGAGTCCATTTGGGATACCCCTTTCAGTCCATCTCCGACTCCAGCCTGTGCCTTTTTCCATTTTGCCCATATAAATGGCATGCCCTCCCCAAACCCATTTGCCAAGTCACTACCTGAGTCCAAATCCTCCTTCAACCAACCAATTGACCCCCCCAACACATGCACACACAAGCCACAAACCATCCCAAAACCAGCTCCCCCACTTTTGCTATCTCACCTATGGGAAGTGAGGAAGAATGAAGAAAAAAATTCTTAATTCACACAATCATCAATATGTAGACAGGCCTTATATCCCGATCCTGTAGTCCGCTCTACAAGAATGGACCCCTTTAATCATGCAGAACCCCATTGGCTTCAGTGGGACTCCATAGAGTTGCAAGCATCTGTCCATGAGATTACAAAATCAGCCGTTACTGATTAACAGCATCATCTTCTTACTCTTCTCCTCACCAGCGTGGCTCTCGCTGTCATCTCAAATTCAGGACTGTAGGCTCCTTGGAGCAAGCTCATGTTCAGTGCCTAACACAGTGGACCCCTGATCTCAGCTGGAGCCTCTAGGCGCAAGCATAATAAAAATAAAGAACTGTTTGTTTACATCCGAGTTTTGCAGAAGATTTCTCATGCCCTCAGTATAGTCCCCTCCTAGATTCCTTTATAAATCTGAGCCACATGTTAAAAATACTCACTAGGTTTCCCTGAAGCTAGTTTTGAGCTTTGCATACTGAAACACTGAGCTTATTAAGTAAAAACATAACAAAAATCAAAGCCACGTTAATGCTGCATTAGGGTTACATGGATAAAGGTCAGGAAATGCAAAGTTAAGGTTTCCATAGTAATGCTAATTCAACCACATTGCTCTTCCGGTGTTTTTCATGGTACCTGCTTAAAGGGAAGAGAGTTCATCCACTGAGGCCAAAAAGGTTTTTGATTTAAAGTGTTTTGTTTATGGATTTTTAAATTTTGTTCTTAGGGCAAATGGATTTCCAGGTAGAATTCATACTACTGATTAAACCGTATGGGAGTCATTAGAGCTGTCCTAAATCAGGGCAACCACAAGGATTTTTCAGAAGGGACTAATGATTGGGTGCCTCCAAGTTTTGGTTGCTCAACTCGACTTAAAAGGACCTGATTTTCAGAAAGGACAGAGCGCCCACCCTCTGAAAAATCAGGGGTTTTTAAGGCATCTCCAGTTGGGCACCTAAAATGTTTTGGCACAAATCTAAGAGAGAATCATTGAAGTGACATACACACCAAGATCACCCTTTCTCGCTACTCCAGCTCAACAGAACCAGTGGCAGCCAGTACCAGAGAAAAATGAAAAATAAAGGGGATTAAAAATGTTAAGGAATGTCTGGACAGCAATTCTACAGTAAGCTACATCTTTTTTAAAATGTGGATTAAAACATACAGTGTGCAACTCGATCTCATGAAGGTCTCTCAGGGGACTTTCTGTAGTTCTAACACTGCCACTTTGATATTCTGTTAGAGTTTGTTCAATGCAATTTCTCTCTTCTCCCTTTCCTCATCTCACCCCCCAAACACAGAGAAAGGGGTGTGGGTGGGTGTGTTTTTTACACTGGATAGCCTTGTGACTCAGACACTACCCTGGGAGATTTCAGTTCACTTCTCATGTGACCTCGGACAAGTCATTTAATCTCCCTCTCTCTATGCCTCAGCTCCTCATCTTTAAAATGAGAACAATCCATCCTTACCTCACAGGGGTATTGTGAAGATAACGTCCATTAATAATCATGAGGCACTGGGGAACTATGGGAAAGAGGACCATAAATTCCTAGATTGATCAACTGATTATCTAGGACCTACACCATTGAATGGTCCATTACTGCAAGGGAGCAGTTCAAGAAGCTAACAGAGTATCGCAAAGCTTGGCTGACATGAACAATTTACTTCACCAGCACAAACAAGCTAAAGAAACCAGGATCAGGTATGAGGGACCATGAGCACTTCTCTCTATCATCAGTCCAGGCCTTGTCCCGCTCACACAGCTGCTGAAGTCTTACCTTTAAATTCTATGCAACTCCGGTTCACATCTCACTGGGGGGGAAGAAATGCAAATGGATCACTTGACATGGTAGCTTAAATCAGCAGCCAGATTTGCATGGAAAGCAACAGGATGAGCCAAATATTTCCACTGACAGAGCAAAGAACTGAAACCTATTATCCATCCATACTGGAGCTTACGGCTACTAACCCACAAGCGGAAGGGGCAGAATGGGGCTGTATCTTACCATTTGATCAGCTCACTCTGATCCTGCTAGACTTTTAAGTACCAGTTTAGAGGTAAATTAGAGACATTGGGGAATTCTCTTTAGGTAAGAACGGAAAAACTACAGAGAAACAGGTTGCTGTTGGACCTGAAAGCTGCCATTGTGTCTAGGAGATGGGAAGCCAGACTCAGGCATTTGTGGCAGGATTTTTCTTACAACTACCACAGGTGAAAAGCCATTGGGTAAGGTTACATGGCCCTTGTCAGGCGATAGCCAATCCCCCCTCCCCCGCCCCCAGTTATTCTCTAGGAAGCCATCATTAATTAAATACTCCCAAGGCCTGATGATCTTGGGAACATTTTAAAACTGAATTTTAATCCCCCTTCCCTGACATGGGCACTGGCAACACTTGCTCCCCCTCTTCCCACCAGGAAACAAAGATAAGAGCAAGCAGCCGCAGCCCTATCACTAGCGGTATCACCTGTCGGAGGGTTCCCCCCCCCCCCCATCTGCCTCGCCGATTCAGAGCTACAACCTGTCACAGTCCCCTGCGAGTTCCCAAGAGGGGTCCTTCACATTCACACCTACCTCTCAGGTCCTAGCTAGTTCAGAATGGCCCAATATATCCAAGCCAGAATGTAGCCATGACTGCCAGAGCTGAGAAGGATTAAACACATTTTACCTCATCTACAGTAGGCCAGTCTCAGCCTGGTTATTTGCAAGATTGCACCTAGGAGGGGAGCTAGATTCAGTCTGGCTGTTAGGGAATTTTAATGTAAAAGATTTCCAATGAAGAGTATCAGAGGGGTAGCCGTGTTAGTCTGAATCTGTAAAAAGCAACAGAGGGTCCTGTGGCACCTTTAAGACTAACAGAAGTATTGGGAGCATAAGCTTTCATGGGTAAGAACCTCACTTCTTCAAATGCAAGCCAATGAAGAGTATTAGCATGGGAATCTGCTAGGGTTGCCAATCCTCCAGGATTAATTCCTGGAGACTCCAGGAATTAAAGATTATGTCATTTGATGAAACCTCTGGGAATACATCCAACCAAAATTGGCAACTCTAGAATCTGCTATGATGGAAAAGGAAAATCTGCATACACCCTCCATACTTTCCCCCAATACGCCCCCAGTGCTTTGCTATGAACCATCACCAACCACCCCAGTCTCACACAAGCAGCCAGGAGAGGGCGCTCTCACCACATCGGCCAAAGAGGCGGAGCTGTGCAGCTGAGAAATATTCACAGAGGTCTTCTTACTTTTGCCTCTGTGTCTCAGCTGTATTTGGGATGGTTGTGCAGCTGGATTTCTCCAGACACTTTGAGCAGTCACCATACTCCGTGCCTTTAGATTAGGACCAGGCAAGGGTAGATGCACATGTACAGAAAAAAACCCACTGAGTTGGGTTTACATTCTTTTATGAAGGCAGCCTATCACTCCAAGTAAAGATTTTCACCCCAATAGTGGCGTCATGTTACGCCCAGTCATTTACAGCTTAGTGAACACAGCATTTACTCACATGATACAATACAGGATGCAGAACCATGCAGAAAATGTATGCAACTCTCCAACCTTCCAGGAGCCAGCAAAAAAACAAACCAAGAAACCAGAGAGCTAAACAGAATCTCTTGCCTAATAAGATTTTGCCCAGCTTCATCCTAACCTCTGCGGAAAAGAACAGAGTTGATCTGTTTGTTCTTTTCCGCTGTTCCTTAGCAAGATGCCAATTTGCTTTTGTTTTATTTATAAGACCCCTTCTTTGACGTTAGCATGTTAGATCAATAAGTCCCAATATACTAGTACTGAGACATTGAGAGTTACATCAGAAGGTTCCCCCTACAAAAACACAGATCAGGAAGACAAATAATTAAGATTCTTTCACTTTGATCCAGACTACTTGGTGTACATTTAGACTGTCAGAAATGTAGATGGTTATGATGAACCACATTGTATAGTAACCAACATCTATTAATCAAAACAACTCTCTAAGCAAGGTAGAAGGATGGTCCAATGGTTAGGGTGCTAACTGGGGTTCAATTCCCTGCTCTGCCACAGACTCCTTATGTGACCTTGGGCAAGTCACTTAGCCTCTCTGTGGCTCAGGTCCCCAGCTATAAAATGGGGATGGTAGCATTGCCCTACCTTACAGGGGTGTTGTGAAAATAATACATTAAAGACTGTGAAATGCTCAGATACTGTAGTGATGTGGGCCATATAAGTACCTAAGAGAGAAACTTCCTCCTCCTGTATACAGCAACACCTTCCCTATCACAGGACTTACTCACCTGATATCATATACACCCAGAAGGATAATAATTTAAGAAAGACACAAAAACTCTCAGCATATTCCTACATTCACTGATCCTTTCAAGTAAGTGCCTCCTTAACACAGGCAGGTGCCAGTTACCCCATGCTACGTTGCCATGACATCCCCAGGCCTAGAGTAAGCTTATTGGTTTCCATCTGGCCACGGTCTGGGACCTTTTGAGCGTATGTCAGAGGATTCAATACTTCCTCAGCTATTTCTCATAGACAGGGGTGTCTTTCTCCCCACCACCGTGACCTCTGCTAGCCCCATGAGTAATTCCTCAGAGATCTGGCTGGGCCTGTACAGCCCTCGCTGCTGGGGCTTTGCTGTTCCAGGGGCTGAGCTAGCTAGATTAAGGCTAGTTGGGGTATGTTGTCTCAAGCTGCAATCATTCCTCAGGACTGCAGTATATACACATTCTAAGGGTGTGTCTATCACTAGATATTGCTATAGATATAAAAAAAAAAAATCACACCTCCACACATACAGACAGTGTGGGTGGCAGGACAGATAGCCACCCAAGTACAATCCCATCCAGGACCCTGGGTACTCTGTAGACAGACATACCCTTCGAGAACAGGGTATGGATGCTAGTAACATCCTCCCACGCAGACATAATCTATTACTTAAGTTTCCTCCAGCCTTGCCTATAAGCTCAAAACATCAATGCCTAAATTTAGCACGCCAGCAATAAACATCCCCCTCCACGAACAAACTATGAGTCAAATAAAGTATTCTCGGAGTCTGTGCCAACATTCTAGACATGAGTCATGAAGCACTGCCACAGGAGGCAAAGGGGGGTGTCATAACTATAAAGGGAAGGGTAACAGCTCTCCTGTGTACAGTACTATAAAACCCCTCCTGGCCAGAGACT
>NW_020664522.1:64402-93026 GCF_002925995.2 Terrapene triunguis | reverse complement strand
TGGCAGCGGACCAGATCTAAGCTGGTAGTTAAGCTTAGAAGTCTTCATGCAGGCCTCCACATTTGTACCCTAAAGTTCAAAGTGGGGAAGCAGCCTTGACAGGGGGGAATACCTGCTGGGAAAGCCTACCTACCTACCTACCAGCATCTGGGGGATGCAGAACTCATTCTCCCAACCTGGGGTAGGGCAGGGAGAATTCAACAGAGCTCTGGCTCTGATTCAAAGTTCACAGGGCCAGAATCTCCACACGATCCACAACAGACGCCAGCCTGAGGCGTGCAGTGTTGTCAGCTCTCATGATTTTGTCACAAGTCTCGCAATATATATGTGCTGGTTTTCTGGAAGTACAGCTCTGGAGTTGTGATTAAACGAGACTCTCGGCTTTCATTTTAAAAATGAAAAAAAAATGTCTCTAGCCCTCCTGATTGCAGAGGAAAGCTTGAACGCATGATCTGAGGGCCCGGGAAAGGCTCAGAGACCAGAAAATACAGCAAATGAACCCCACAACTTATTTTGAAAATTCTCATGATTTTTAAGCCAATCTCATGATTTTTGGTGCCCGATTCATGATTTTTTTGAATGTTTTGAGCTGGCAACGTGCAATGTTCCCTAGAACAGGGGTAGTCAATTATTTTTGTCAAGGTCCAAACTTCTTGGTCAAGGTATAGTCAAGGTCCAGACTCCAAAGAAACATTTTTCACACCACAAGTGTCCCTGTTCAACAAATACATACAATGCTGTGCATTAAAAATGTACCCCATTGCTTATATTTTTAGTGCATTAAATGAAAATTAAAATCAAACCACCGTATAACCTAAAAATAACCTCCAAGAAAGATGTAATAAATTACATCTGAGACTAAGAGAGTACATATGCTTGGTTTTTTTATTGGCAGAAACTGATTAAAGCAAAAATTAAGCAAATAAGGAATTAAGGAGAACCGGTGAATCCTTAATTCACGGTATAACGTATTAGAGATCACATGGTGAGAGAATGAGAGGGTCAAAAAATTAAAAAATAACAATAATGATAAGTAAATAAAAAGATTTTGCAGTCCGTTCCAAAGCATCTGGCGTTCCAGATTTGGTTCACCTATTGACTGCCCCTGCCCTAGAACATGGGACAAGTAGAGAGGGAATAACTCACTGAAGCCACCTCAGGACTTCCTGTGCAGAAGCAGAGTCAAGGTGAGGCACAACTTAGGATTTGGAACCACATACACAGGTACGGAAATAGCTCTTGGCAACAATCATGGTCTTAAGGCTTTGGGATGCAGGATGAGGAAAAGGGGACTTTTGCTTTACCGGCACCAATAGAAATGATCAGAACATCTCCAGGTAGCATCATCATCTCCATTTCACTCCTCCAGGCTTTGCCAGACAATCAAAGGAAAGAGAAGCTGGCCAGTATTCACAGTACTGCTCTTTTTTATGTTGCGGGGATTGGAATGGGGGGCAGGGCCGCATGGAAGGGGTGGAGTGGGGGCGGGGCGGGGGGATAGATCGGGGCCGAGCACCCACAGGAAAGAGGGGAAGTCGGCGCTTATGGCAGACAGTATAAATTGTTAGGGCTTGATTGGCTGGTCTCTCCATAGATACTGGCAACAAAGACTGAGAGGCTCTGGGAGTAAACAGATCTCTCACCCACTGAGGTGGTTTCCACATATCATGTTTGAAGAATACAAACAGGCAACCATCTATCCTATGAATCAATACAGAACTTCATCAATTCAAATGTTGGAAGGGATCTAAATCTTCATGCTTCAGGTCTTAAATCTGTCCTGAGATTAGGCTGAGACCTTTGGGGGGGGAGAGATTACTCCACATTTGCCGCCTCTGGGTTCCTTTCACCTTCCACTGAAGCAGCTGGTGTCAGAGGCAGTGTACGGGATTAGATGGAGCACTGGTCTGATCGGGAATGGCAATTCCTATGTTCCAGTCTCCTGGGCTGTCCAGCCAGCACCTTTTTAGCAGCACAGAATGCATATTTTTTAAAGTATATGTTTCCTTAGTAGTATGATCCCAACAAAAATCTATATTAAAAAAGGAACAGAAAGGTTTGAATTACACCCAGAATTCAGGGTAAACCAGTTTAGTAAGAGGTTCTAGGTGTTTAGATATTCTCTTTATGCATGTGCAGTCTATAAAGGACACATTCATCAGCTCACAACAGCAACCTCCCGGACATCTCCACCAGAAAATCTTGGAGAGCTGAGAGAGACACTCCCAGTTTATGATATCTCTGCAGGATATTCCTGGCCAAGATTCACTGACATTTATATGGATCTGAGGCTTGCAGTCATTGGCCTCTTTCCCCTGCTGCTTTCAGGAAGCCCCACAGGAAGGATCTGAGGTTACATACACAGTCACTGCAGTCGTCCATACTCACGTGTGGATGAGAGGAAGGCACCAGGGTTCAAAGACAGGGCTTTCCTTTGCAAAGCACCACGCTTTCCTGGCTCCGACTTAGAAAGTTCAGCTAGCAGAGAACCATTATAGCTGTCACCAACACCCCACTCATGCATCACCCCCCTTCTGCGCACTGAATGTCATCTGCGTCCAGACACTGGCAAGGGAGGAGGTTTCATGAAGAGAGGAGGTGGATCATCACCCAGTTTGCATGTAGATATTGGAAAAAGGAGGAGGGAGCCCCCACATCGAAGTCAGTGGGAGCTTGCCTGCACACAATGACTTGCAGCATCCAGGTCCTATATTGTAAACTCCTCTGGTCAGAGCCCACATCTTTGTTGTCTGTAAAGTGCCATGCGCTCCATAGCGCTATATACAAGTGCAAAAGCAATAGCAGAACTCCCAGTCCCATGCACTTAGCCTTACAGTTTGCTCCCTCCTATAGGGCTAGAGCCATATTTAATCACCCTACCAGAATAAGGGAGTATTTGGGAGGGAAGAGTGCTTAAGACAGCAAACTTAAACCAGGGAGGGTGCCATCTTTTACAAGAAAGAGACTAATAATAGTTAGTCAGACAGGGTAAGAATAGCCCTGCAGTGACTAGGAAGAGGGGCATATTTAATTCTGAATGAGCAAGAACATTCCCAACTCAGGGGGATCATCCCAGTGCAGTATTAGGCCAAGTTTCCCCACTAACCTACATACCCCACATTACAAGCTTTCAGATAAAAAAATTTCTTTATGCTTTACTCTGCGTTTAAGAGACAGTCAGACCTACTTAATCTGGGCAAGGTGATCCAATCAAGCCAGGTGAGTGTTCAAGTGAACAGGGTGCTCCGTTGACTAGTCTGCATGAAAGTGAAACTCTGTAACTGATCTGAACCAACAATTTTGTCCTAATCCCCTGTCTATCTATTTCTCTTGCTGGATTCTGTGTAGCTGCCTTCAGAATATTCACTTTTAATGGCTTATGACCAGTCAGTACCTCCAGCTTTAAACTGTCATAATCACCTCTCTGCCCTACTGGAAACGTACAGGATGAGAAGCAGGAAGCTGTGAACAGGGACATAAATGTACCCTGCTAAAAACCCAGGAGCAGCTCCAGTCCACAATCTTTTCATAAAAGGCTTTTAGAATCAGAAGTGCTGAACTTTTATCGTTCTCCAGCTCAGGGAGAATGAAAAGCTCAGAAATATCCTCTCTTGTTGCTCTCCATGGTTATTGCTGCAGGACCTGAGCTAAAGGCTTAAGTCAAAACACCAAGCAAACATACACTTACAATGAATGTGTGAGACAATGTTCTGTATAAAACACCCTTCTACACCAAGAGGCCACTCTAACAATTTCAGGGTAATCAAACATTAGTGATCCAATCTAAACACTCAGCGGAGCAGCAGCACTGATCGGCGTGGGGAGGGAAAGGGAGTATATACAGAGGCTAAAGCAGCAAAAGCTCTGAATGAGTTCAGACACACTGAGCTGGCAATTCATGGGGATGCTCCCCATTAATGCTTAGAAGCCCCAGTGATGGGCAGCAGTATATACAGCCCCCAAATAGAGTAGATTAGGCCTATTGTATCTCTAGCCAGCTGGTGGCATTCCTTGGTCACTCCCAGAGTGTAATTAACTACCCCCTTAACCTTTCACAACACAGACCAGTGTTTCCCTGGCAATAATTATCATCCACCAACCTGCCAGGCAGAGGTGCTGAAACAATTTTTATAGTGGAGGTGCTGAGAGCCATTGAACTAAACTGCAAACCCTGTATATAATGGAAACCACTTCAAGTCACGTGGTGCTGCAGCACCCTCTGCACCCCTAGTTCCAGCACCTATGCTCCCAGGGGCAAATGGAGAACAAGGAGCCAAAAATCAAGGACACGCGTTGGGCAGGGGGAGCCTGATGGAATGAGAGTTTTACAAGCATGTGTCACCGGCTCATTACTCAGCCCGCCTGATGGAAATAACATAGGGCAAGAGAAAGGGGGGGGGGGAGACAGCGTGTGGGGGCCACTGATCAATAGCATTCTGAAATGAGGGCCCTGGAAATGGCAGGAGCTGGGAAATCTGACACCCCCAGTTCCCTGCCAAAGGGGCAGAGCCAGGCTGACTAGCACTGGCTCCAGGGCGAGCACCCCAGGGCAGAGCTTTCAGGGAAAACGCCCCCCACTTCTTGGGCTAACAAGATCCAGCCCCCCAGTGTTGACTGAGCCCTACTTTACCCGCCAGACGTGGGGATTTGGAAGCGAAACCACAGGAAGGGCAGAGAGGAGAATAGCCGGGGAGGGGGGAAGTCTCGCCTGGGAGTCTGTAGACTTCGCTCCGAAAAGCATCTGGCAAATGATCCCTCCAGAGGACGCCCCCGCCCGGGACTGCTGCTGGAGCCAGGCACCGCGCGCAGGGGAAAGGGAGAAGCTGCCGGCTGCTCTCCGCTTACCTGCCGCCTGGGCTCCGGGCCGGGGAGCGGGAGCTGCCGGGTTACCTGCGGCTGCAGAGCGCAGCGGCTCGATGCTTCCAGCTAGAGGCGTCTGAACCCGGAAACGCCAGGAGCCCAGCGGGGCCAGGAGCCAAGGCAAACCTCCCCTGCTGAACTTTCGCAGCCCCACACACGCCAGGCGCCTTAACCCGCTGGCTGCTGGTTTGCAGGCGCAGCGCTCCGAGCCTGCCAGCCCTGGCCCCCCACTGCAGCCTCTGCCGCGGGGGCTGGCTCTGGGGGTGCCCCCACCCGCGCCCGGCTGCGGGGCTAGAGCAGCCGGGGGAGGCTGAAGGCGTTTGGCCCCGCTGACCTTGCAATGCCCACGTGGAGTTATTGCTTTTTCCACCCCGTGCGCAGGGAGAGCGCCCCGAGTGGAAATTCATGGAGAACAGACGGGGGGGAGGGGACACACGGGCACACAAACTATCCGCGGGGCAGGGGGCTGTGTGTTTAATCTAATTGTCCCCAGGCTGAGACACTGAAAGGCGAGACAAAGAGGGAGCCAGCAGCCGCTTCAGGGAGAGGGGTGCGTGGAAGCAGCGAAAGGGAATCAGTCACACGCGAGGGGGAAGAAAGCCCACGGCCAGATGACAACGGGATGAAATTAACAAACCCATCATTTCAATCTGTCCCCCGCCGCAAACTATAGAAAGGAAGGGTGGCCAATGAGCTGGGCAGGGCAAACCTGTGACCCTAGAAAGAGCAGCAGGTCAATGGAACACTTGGAAAGTTTGAATATACACAAATTAGCCTGGCCAGATTGTATTCATCCGCAATCTGTAGTGAGGTCATCCAACCTCAGTCCTGCCATGGGTTAGTTGCAAGCCTAAAACTAACGTTAATTCCTGTTTAATTAACAAGGCTTCCGCTTAATAACGGCCCTTTGAGAGAGAGGAGAGAGCGGCATTTTAGGGGGGAAATCAGGAGAGATTTCCTAAAAGTGAGATGAGCCTGTAGAAAGCATCTCAAGGGAAGGGAGGCTTTGTGCTCTATCTAAATTTTCCAAGCGATGGCAATGTGCGGGATGGAACACACTTCAATAAATATGCATTTTCAAGGGGAAGTTAAACTCTTTCTCCCCTGTAGTCAACATGGTTTCTGTAAAGGGAAATCGTGTCTTACTAATCTATTAGAATTCTTTGAAGGGGTCAACAAACATGTGGACAAGGGGGGATCCAGTGGACATAGTGTACTTAGATTTCCAGAAAGCCTTTGACAAGGTCCCTCACCAAAGGCTCTTATGTAAATTAAGCTGCCATGGGATAAAAGGGAAGGTCCTTTCATGGATTGAGAACTGGTTAAAAGACAGGGAACAAAGGGTAGGAATTAATGGTAAATTCTCAGAATGGAGAGGGGTAACTAGTGGTGTTCCCCAAGGGTCAGTCCTCGGACCGATCCTATTCAACTTATTCATAAATGATCTGGAGAAAGGGGTAAACAGTGAGGTGGCAAAGTTTGCAGATGATACTAAACTGCTAAAGATAGTTAAGTCCAAAGCAGACTGTGAAGAACTTCAAAAAGATCTCACAAAACTAAGTGATTGGGCAACAAAATGGCAAATGAAATTTAATGTGGATAAATGTAAAGTAATGCACATTGGAAAAAATAACCCCAACTATACATACAATATGATGGGGGCTAATTTAGCTACAACAAGTCAGGAAAAAGATCTTGGAGTCATCGTGGATAGTTCTCTGAAAATGTCCACGCAGTGTGCAGAGGCGGTCAAAAAAGCAAACAGGATGTTAGGAATCATTAAAAAGGGGATAGAGAATAAGACTGAGAATATATTATTGCCCTTATATAAATCGATGGTACGCCCTCATCTCGAATACTGCATACAGATGTGGTCTCCTCATCTCAAAAAAGATATACTGGCACTAGAAAAGGTTCAGAAAAGGGCAACTAAAATGATTAAGGGTTTGGAACGGGTCCCATATGAGGAGAGATTAAAGAGGCTAGGACTCTTCAGCTTGGAAAAGAGGAGACTAAGGGGGGATATGATAGAGGTATATAAAATCATGAGTGGTGTGGAGAAAGTGGATAAGGAAAAGTTATTTACTTATTCCCATAATACAAGAACTAGGGGTCATCAAATGAAATTAATAGGCAGCAGGTTTAAAACAAATAAAAGGAAGTTCTTCTTCACGCAGCGCACAGTCAACTTGTGGAACTCCTTACCTGAGGAGGTTGTGAAGGCTAGGACTATAACAGAGTTTAAAAGAGAACTGGATAAATTCATGGTGGTTAAGTCCATTAATGGCTATTAGCCAGGACGGGTAAGGAATGGTGTCCCTAGCCTCTGTCTGTCAGAGGGTGGAGATGGATGGCAGGAGAGAGATCACTTGATCATTGCCTGTTAGGTTCACTTCCTCTGGGGCACCTGGCATTGGCCACTGTCGGTAGACAGGATACTGGGCTAGATGGACCTTTGGTCTGACCCGGTACGGCCTTTCTTATGTTATGTTCTTAAAGCTCTCTTGATCTATTGGCATGGAAAAGGGATACAAATGTAACCCTTCTGCCCATCTAAGTTGGCAGCAACAAGGGCCGGGTTCTGTATCTAGGGGTTCCGTTTCAATAACACAATGCAAAACCGGCTCGAGCCCCCATCCAGTGACCTGGGACAATTACATACCACCCCCCTGGGTACCTCTAAGAGGCAATACTTCCCCTCTCGCAAGCACGGAGTCTGAGTGTAGCAGAAAATGTTTAATAACATGAGGTAAACGACATCAGCGTAAAATTGGAAAAACACCACAAACAGGATTCATAACACAAACCATGAGCAAAACCCACCCCAGCAAATTGGGCTGTGTCCTTTCCCTTTGGTTCTTGAATCCCGCAACCCAAAAATCACCCAGAGTCCCCAAAGTCCAACACCCCCAAAGTCTCTTGGGTCCAGCAACCACCCAAAGTCCCAAAAGTCCAACAACCCCCAAAGTCTCTGTCCCTGGTCAGTGCAGCCCCAGAGTAAAAGGGGGGGGGCACACAGGGTGTTAAGGGGCACCTTACGTGATCCGAGGCTGGCCAGCCGTCTGTTTCTCCGTGGGGGTTCCACCGCAGCCTTTACCATGAGCCAGTCCACTTTCCTGCCATCCCACGAACTGCTTCACTCTACAAGCTGCTCCGCTCCACTCCGCTCCGCTCACCAACCTGTGAGCTGTTCCAGCCGTCCCCGCAAACAGCTCCGCTCGCCGTTCCTTGGGCCACTCCAACCGGCCCCGCAAGGCTCCACGGCACTCGCTGCTCCTCCAGTCGTCCCCACAAATTGCTCCGCCAGCTGCTGAGCAATATAGCTTCAGGCTCCCCCACTAGTTAACACAGCACTCAGTGATCTCAGCTCTTAATAACATCAGCTCTTTTGTGATTTCAGCTCCCAGTGCTGGTGCACCATTGGCCCAAAGTGAATTCAGCTCAGCAGCCTGTAACTAGACTCCTAAGGGAATCAAAGTTAGCTCTGACATTCAACAATGGAGAGAGAAGGCGGTGCAATTGGTGTTTCAAACCCTCAGAGGGGGCCCATACCATCCGGTACAAATACCTGTCCCCATCCTCTCTCCATTCACTGGGTTTTGTAACCCATGCCCCTTGTCAAGCAAGTGCTACTTAGGTAATGGTGAAGGACTCACTCAGTCCTTCTGTCATACAACAGTTCCACTGGCCTTGATTCACAGAATCAGGGTAACAAAACTTTATTCTTCCTGCCCCAATAATAGAGAAACTGGGGATCCCACACCAGCCAAAGTAACCACTTTCAGTTGCTGTGTTTCATGCCAGGCGAGTGGGTGTGCCTATGCAAACAAGATCAGCCCCTGGAGTTCTTTTCCACACTCGCCATAATTCACCACCAGATGTCAGGGTAGAGCTCATCCTGACTCTGCTTACACATAGTACAAATAATTGTGGGTTGTAAGAAGGTATGAGTTGAGCATTTTACAGGATCAGAGCCTTAATTTGTATATAGGAAAAAAATTGTTCTGGAATGGATTTTTCTTACTCTGATTCAGCTCCGAGTGGATTCTATATGGCCAAATTAGACCCTTAGAGAATATGGGTTGTTGATGAAAGGTTACACATGCTCTGTCATATTGTACCTGTACATCTGTCATACACTATACATCCTATTTAGTAAGAATTATACATCTCTTTGCTAAGAGTCAGATTGTGATGCTTTTACTTACACTAAATAGTACATTCCTCCACAAGTAGCCCCACTGATTTGAGGCAGTGACCTAGACCAAGGGGATAGAGCTCTAGACTAGGACGCAGGAGAGGTGGTTTCTCTTCTGGGCTCTTATTGGCCTCCTGGGCAAGTACACCCCCCACCCCCATATCTCAATTTCCCCATCTGTAAAATGGGGATATGGATACTGACCTCCTTTGTAAAGGAATTTGAGATCTATAGCTGAAAAGAGCTAAGTGCTATTACTACTACTGGTGGTGTAACATACAGTCCAAGATAACTAAGGGCATTACAATCTGCCCCAAAAATTGCTTGGGATGATGCATCTCCTCATACCTTAACCTAGCCTAGAGTAAGAATTGGGCCCAAAATGTTGTAAGGATCCCTCCCACCTCACTTGTCCTGAAAATTACCTGAAATATTCAGACACATCCCTCTGTTTTACCTCTTTTTTCCTCTGTCTGAAGAATGTAGGAATGGCCAGCAGGGAAAATATCAGGAATAAAAGCAACAGCAACCTGAAGATGAAACAGTACACAGGCAAAGCATCATCTGTGCTCAGCTACATGGCAGTTCTCACAGCTCCCCCCCACTCCACTCACAACCTGCATCCAAGAATAAAAGGCATCTCAGGTGTCACAAAGACCTTATTGAATGACTATAAATTCTGTGCATGCCATGCACAGGACTTGGATATTGGGTTGTTCTAAAGAATCCAGCACTGTCATTAAAGGCAAAACGGTTATTCGATCTGCCAGTCCTGCACTATAGAATATAAAATATGGCCCCGATCGCCCCTCCCCCCCCGCCACTGCTGTATCTTGAACCTGCACATCCCTCTAACACATGAAGTGCACACAATTATTTTACTGTTGTCAGTATTGGCAAACTCAAGTGTTTGAAAATTAGGAGTCAGGCCACCACAAATGATGAGATATTTTAAAATAACCTCATTATTTTAACCCAGACAAGTTTTGGGCTTTTTTTTTTTTTTTTTTACTTAAAACAAAAAACAAACGAAACAAACAAACAAAAACTTGGAGCCTTTCGGACATACTCAGATCACATTTTCAAACTTTTTTCCACCACCAGAGTGCTAGAGCCTTTATTAGAATCTATATTAGATCTATATTAGATTCTGAAAGGTCAGAATCTAATATAATCAAATAACTCCAGGAGCTGGGTCTTTAAAAAGCTAAAACTCCAAATATCACAAGAATTGATATCACTTATTAAACCCTGGGGTGAAATCCTGGCCCCATTGAAGTCAATGGCAAAACACGCATTGACTTCAGTGAAGCCAAGATTTCACTCCTGGCATCTACCATTCAGTGGAAGGTGCAGCGCTGTTGTCTGTCCCCTCTGAAACCTCCCTCTTCTCCTTTGTTTGTAAGCAGGGGAAGTTGAAATGTAAAGGAGACTCTCAGCTTTCATTACAATTTTTTTCAACCCTTTGAAGAGCCTGGCAATTGGCACCAGTTAGCGGATTGCAGAGGTTGAACAGGAGCTGCATCTGGGCTCTCTCTCTGCAGCAGGAGCCAAAGGACCTCACAATCTCTCACACACTTTCTATGTCAAATGAGTTTGAGCTGTATCCCAAAGAACCATTTCACCAATCCCAAAACAACAGGAAGCAGCAGCCATTCTGGGGGGAGGCTGCCCCAGGTTCCCACACCCCCACTTATTCTTAGCAACTTGCCCCCCCCCCACCACCCCCACCACCACCACTCAGAGAGTTAGTAAAAGCTGGGAATAGAAACCAGGTCTCCTGAATCCCAGTCACATGTGCACGAGCCACTGGGCCACACTGCCTCCAATGCACTCAAGTAGGGTGACCAGCCAGCCAGTGTGAAAAATCAGGACGGGGATGGGGGGTAATAGGAGCCTATATAAGAAATAGACTAAAAAATCAGGACTGTCCCTATAAAATCGGAACATCTGGTCACCCTACACTCAAGAGGAGTGGCTCCCATTAGGCTGCCTAGAACTTGAACTGGGTGCAGCCCAAAGTTTTCAATGTATATCTTGGAGTGCATTTAAAATCTTTCATAAACTTTTAGTAGAAATGGGAAGAAAGCAAGCCATCACCCCAGCTGAGAATTTTTTGAAAGTTTTTATTAGAGGTATATTTTTGCCAAAATAAATAGTTACACTTTCCTCAGCAAAACACTAGAAAACAAGAACAGGAGGGTGAAAAAAGGCATCAAAATTTTAATGCTGAACGTTCAAGTGACTGAGTGCTACTTAATGACATTACTGTGTAAATAAATCAATTGCTTATGTTGTCACTGGTCTAATTGCTGCTCTGACTTCCTGCAGTACTCTACATACTCTGCACTAGCACACCTCATCAGCAGGAGAGCTCTCAGGAGGAGCTGGCATACAGAGTTCTCATCTATACACTGCAAGTGAAACAGAAAAGTTTTATTTCTAGACCTGTACTTGGCATCTGCGGTTCCCTGCACTTTGTGGAAGGCCTGAGTGTATCAGTTGCTAATGGATTAGAGATTTACTGTAGTGGAGCCCTGCACAGAGAGAGAGAGAGAGAGTGTGAGTGAGTGAGTGAGATTTCTCGTTTCCCTCCCTGATATGAAGCATGTTGAGAAACAACTCTCTGCAGCCGCATTCAGAAAGGCAGATTCCACAGGGAGAGTGGAAAGGGGGAGGTAGGGAGTGTGATGGGGAGCGCAACAAGGAAAGGAATGGCTGGCAACACGGTGTAAAGAAGGCACGTGGTGGAGTCCAGCACAATGCTGAACTGGCAGATGCATGTGACTGACCAAGCTAGTCCATTGTTTCCTTATCTCCTCCTAAATCAAATGAGAAAAATGTATTTATGCGCTCTGAATGGCGAGCTCATGGGACGCTTGCAAGCTCAACATAGCATTGACTAGAGAGGGACTGCGCAAGGCAGACAGCAGGAATCTTGTCCACACCCCCGTGAACACAAGAGCCCTTTCTCCCATGGGAAGTGGTGGAAGTCTCATCACTGAAGTCATAGAAAACCAGACAGAAGCAGGAAGACTCTTTATTGTAGTCTGGTAACAGCCCTGCATTGGCAGACGGATGACCTAGATGACTGGAGAGAGCTAAGTTTCTCTGGCCCCCTATGATCTTCCATAAGGGAGCAATCCCTAGGACCACTGAGTATCAGAGAAGAGTTGGGCATCCTCTCCCCTTTAACAGCCACTTGCAATAATATTAGCATTGAGGCAGACACTACACAAACGCAGCATATGGTACATTCATCGTGGCTTACAGAGCAGGTTCAGAAGACATGCAGTGTTGTGCATAACATAACATAATCTAGTCATTGGTTATATACACCAGTTCATTACGTGCCTCGTTACAAGCAGCAAGTGGTATTTACATAAGTATATTTATTTTCTTGTGCACGTGGGCTAAGGTGCTATATTAATAAGCTTGACATTACAGAAAGCAAAAAGGATCCTCAAAGACACACAACCTTGGTGTGAAAGTGGTGGAAGCTACGTGGCTCAGGACATTAGACAAAGCACTAGCAATCTGCTGTAGGGAAGTACCCTGCATGGGGATCCCAGGTGATTGGCTCAATGTAATAAGGGTTCTCTCTCATTTCTTAAAGCCACATGCTGACTAGGACCAGCAGCACCACATTCAAGGGCTTTGAACTACTGAGTGATGCACATTAAAGTTGGTTTCTCTCAAGCCAAGTTTTCAAAGTGTCCTCTTGTGTTGGGCACTTCAGATTTTGGGCTGATCAATGTTTGTCTAACCAAAGAATGAGTTACAGCTGGCAAGGAATGTTAGAGATAACAAGAAGGGGCTCTTCAAATATGTCAGACATAAAAGAAAGATCAGGGATGGTGTGGGTCCACTGTTCACTGGAGAAGGTGAGCTGGTATCAGAAGAGGATAGTTAGGCAGAGCTGCTCCTACTTTGCTTCAGTCTTCTCACAAAAAATAATGTGACCGGACGACTAGCCAAGTTACCATAGACGATAAAGGGGAAGGGATGCAGATCGGGATAAGTAAAGAACACGACAGAGATCTTCTGATCAATTTGAATTAATTCAAATCAATGGGGCCTGATGCTATTCACCTGAGGGTACTGAAGGAATTAGCTGAAGAAATCTCAGAGCCAGTGGCAATAATATTTACAAACTCATGGATGACAGGAGAGGTCCTGGAAGACTGGAGAAGGGCTAATGTAGTGCCCATCTTTAAAAGGGGGAAAAAGGAGGAGCTGGGGAACTATAGACCAGTCAGCTTGACTTCAATACCTGGGAAGCTACTAGAGCAATGTATAAAACATTCAATTTGCAAATACCTGGTGGATGAAGGGGTAATAACTCGCAGCCAGCGTGGATATACCATGAACAAATCATGCCAAACCAGCTTGATTTCCTTCTCTGACAGGGTAACTGGTTTTAGGGGGAATGCGATGGACATAATATACCTGGACTTCAACAAGGCTTTTGACACAGTCCCATGTGACATTCCGATAGGTAAGCCAGAGAAATGTGGGCTCAGTGGAATTATTATAAGTGGATACATAATTGGTTAAACAAGTGCAAAGAGTAATGATTAATGGAACGATATAGGGCACAACACACGGGGGGATTGCCCACACTTTGGAGGATAGAGCTAAAATTCAGAGGGATTTTGATAAATTGGAGAACTGGGCTATGGACAGCAAAATGAAATTAAACAAAGACAAATGTAAGGTGCTATGCTTAGGGAAGAAAAAACAAATGCACAAATACAGAATGGGGGAAAACTGTCTAGACTGGACTATTGCAGAGACAAATACCAGGCCCATTTCATCAACTGAGCAGGCACTTGCGCTATGCAGGTAGTGTCACTTGAAGGTTGGCAAGAGGACACTCTCTAAATCACACAAGCTTGTTTCCAGACCAGTGTCTTGTGGGAACAGACAGGTCCACCACCACCAGGGACGCTCCACCCTCAGAGTCCTGCTTGCAGATGGCAATCACAAAATGAACGCTGTGGTTACCCGGTGAGCTCCTGGCTGATTTCTGCCAGAAGGTCTCTATGGTGCACGTCATTATAGGCATTATAGCAATGCTCCTTTTGGTAGAGGCAGATACTCCCACCCACACCAAGCGTATCACACAGGCCATGGCTGCTAGCAAGCAGCATGCAACCTCATCTTCAGGAAGAGAGACACCTTTTCTCATCAGGTCCAGGACACGGGTGCTCTCCTGGACTTTCTAGCTGTTAGTTATTTATCACATGCCAATCACCAGAGTTTCTGGGTGCATCTCCTTTTCTTTACAAAGTGGCATTTGAGAACCTTGTACGAGTCACTATTCTATGTATACAGTATATAGCTGAACTTTAGGCACCCCACGTCCCTACCCCCAAAAGAGGACACATGCAATTGCTTTGGCCTATTGCAGATTGTTTGTGCTAGCAGAGGTAGAAAGAAGCCCCACACAGCCAGAGGCATTGCAAGGAGAGGAACCTTGAAGATGGTTGTGTGTCACAGACACAGTCACAGTGTTAGGATTTTGGCTTTTTCAGTACATACAATCCCCACTGGAAGCCATCTCTCCCCGCCCACTGAGAAGTGAGTCAAGCAACAGGTGGGACTAGACACCCATCCTCTCACGGAGAATGTGCCAAAGAAACAGCTTTGCCAGAAGCATATGTGCAATGGAATGCTACTGGGTTACCTTGGGACACTGCATATTTCAAGGCAGCACCCTTCCAAACACTGGGCAGAGTTCAGCTCTGGTATAACCCCACTGACTCATCTTTTAAGTGACAAAATAAAGATACAGCGGCCTGCACACGGATTTGGCACTTCTTGCTTCACCTCTCCGACTTCCTGGTTCCTCTTGCTCACACTATGCTGTCACCTTCAGGGCAGCACCACCTTCGGTCAGAAGGGGGGGCACACAGCTCCCGCTTGGATTGCTGCCACAGCGGCATCTCTGGGACCGGCAATCTGCATCATCCAACGTCAGCTCCTTCACTAAGGTCCAAACTCACCACAAGCATACACAGGTGCAACGTCACTGGCTACGACGGAATTCCGTCCGTTTGCGCCAGCGGGGAATTTGGTTTCAGGGTTCTCCGGCTCCATGATCCCGTGGAGCTGGAACCCATTCCCCCTCCAGATGACCACCTCCTGGGCACCTGCTGCGACATTCCACCACAAGCCACTTGGACACAACATGCACTGTGCAGTCTTCACCTTCAGCCTTCCTACAAGCCCTTCGCATTCCTTCCCCAACGGCAGCCATCGGGCCAATCCAGGGAAGGAAGGCTGAGATTTTGCAAAGCCACCTAAGGCTAGTTCAATTAAAATGAATGGGAATCAGGCACCTAAATCCTGAAAAATCTCAGCTGAACATCTCATGTCTCCTCCCGACCCCCAAAAAAATTCCCAGGCAGTTTTATCAGTACAGATCTCAGGCCTCTGCAGCCCAATGGAGACAAAGATCCCTAAAGGAGAGAGGCAAGAGAGACCAAGAAGAGATGAAGGAAGCTTAGAGCAACAACTGTGGGTATGCAGTTCTCTCCTGTAACTCTGCAGTCCCAATGCCAATGAAATCTACATTAACAGCAGCAGGGTCAGAGCTGGCTTTGAGTGAGGACAGAGGTCAAAATTTGGCTCCAGTGAAGGAGAGTTGAGAGGCAGGTTTGGGCCCATACGATAGCTGCTTTGGCACTATGGGCTGCTTTACCTTTTGGTAGCACAAACAGTGAAGAGCCACAGGGTGCTGGATTGTTTAAAACAAAAAAACAAACAAAGCCACAAATGTGTAGATCTAAAACCGGAGACAATTAAAACAAGCTCCAGAGCACGAGCTACATCCTGATCTAGGCTACATCCTCCAGGTATGTCTCCTGGAGGAGCCCATTGGAACCGTTACAGCACAGCCAGGGACTGCCACCTCCCCCACGCTGGGTGCTGATACACAGCTCTAAGTGGTCCTCATTAGCAAACGTGTTGACTTTAACACTGTGCCCCTCCCCTAGTCAGGCAAATAGCAATTGGCTACACTGGATGCCACTGCTTTGTTCATGAGGAAGCTCCCATCACAGGCTTGCAAGAATCAAAGGTGGCAGGTTGCTGAGATGCAGGTCTGACCCCACCCGCCCTCCTCCTCCTGGCTGCGGCGGGGGGCTCAGAAGAGTGGCAGACTCTCTTGCACATGGTCTGCCGGCGAGTGTCTCATCTGCAGCCCCTCCGGCGGGAAGACGGAGGCCTGCACGTCCACGTTGATGCAGAACAATCCCAGCATGAGCTGGCGCTGATATTCCTCCCACTTCGTCTTAACGTCCATCAGGGAGAGGTTGCTTCGCATCCACTGAGGCAGTGCCTCGCTGTAGGTAGAGGCCAAGGGGACTGGTAGGCTCTGGGTCCTTCGGAGCTCAAAATGGTAGTAAAGCCTGAAAGGCAATGAACATGGGTTACAACTTAAATACATGGGGGTAGGGACACTCAGACAGCACAGTACAGTGGCCAGGGCACTGGACAGAGAGTTGGGAGACCTAAGTTCTATTCCCGGTTATGGCACCAACCTGCTTGTGTGACTTTGAGCAAATCACTTCACCTCTGTACTCATCCATTTCTGCTCCCACCCTTTGTCTATCTTGCATATTTAGACTTTAAACTCTTCTGGGTAGGGGCTGACTCTTACTAGGTGTACGTACAGCATTGAGCACAATGAAATCCTGATCTCCTTCGGGACCTCTAGGCTTTTCCATACCACAAGGAATATTATTTAGATAAAGTATTATATTCTCACCTCAACCTCAGCCCACGTACTGGCCCATGCGGGGCACTGGCCAGCCATAATTCAGACAAGCAATGCTGGAGCTCTCCTCAAGTATCTCAACACTAGAGCTGGTTGGGAATTTTTTGGCAAAACCGTTTTCCGTTGGAAAGTCCAGATTTGTCAAAACGGAAACTTTCCATGGGAGTCAGTTTCGATTAAACTTTTGTTGGGACGGTTTCCTAAGTCCAGGATAGAATTTCTGGATAAAACCAGAGACAGAGAAAGAGCTATATCCCAGAATAACCAACAGCTTTGTGTTTTGGGCACTCCGCTGGGAGACCCACGTTCAAGTCACTGCTCTGCCTGATTCAGAGCCAAGACTTGAACCTCGGTTTCCCACATCCAAGATGAGCATCCTCCTCACCAGACTGTTATGGGAGGTGGTCGGGGGGTGTCTCTCTCACAGTCACACGCACCTCGGTTTTGTCTCAATGCAGAATGGGCATTTTTTTTGAAATCTCCACAGTTTTCATGGGACGAGAAACCGGTTTCCCACCCAGCTGTACTCCATTCTGACCTGGAATACCCTGGCTACCCTAGTACTGCCCCATGCTACTCCAGGCATAGGCCTCTAAGCAGAAACGGACACTTGAGTTGAATTATCTTCAGAGGAAGCTTTGAGGCTCCAGAGTCCTCAAGCTGGCGACTGCCACGCAAATGGGCATACCTGCGTCTTCTATGAAATGGAGCTGGGTGGACAAGTGAGTACGGCTTTTATACCATGCCCATTGCTATGGTACCTGAGCGTTTCAATACAGTATCATCCTGGGAGGGAGGAGGGAACTTTACCCCAGGACTAAGCAACCCAACAGACAAGGTCTCTTGATTTGCTCCAAGTCGATTCAGTAAGTGTGACACAGCAGAAGGTGAAATGGGTGTCCCCCACTCCCACAGGCCGTACCCACCCCTAGATGGCTGCAGAGGGAGGGCTGGGAGGAAAGCAGAAGAACCTGGCTGAGAGATGGCTTCCCAGTTTCTTCTTGGCTTCCCTCATGAGATAGGTGCATAGATTACTCGTCTGTTCCTTCATCCACCTAATGTCCTCGGGGACATCGGGCAGCCATTCCAGCAACCTGAACAGGAGAGGAGGGACAGAAAGAGAACAATTAGCCGAGAGGCCACTTCTTCAGACATGAGAGCTGGAAAACATCTTGCAGACCCTCTAGTCCTAGCCCAGCAGGGCCAATTTCCAAAGCTTCATATCAAATGACTTGAATGATGGCGCTTCCACCACTTCATTGATGAAGCACACCCTAGTTTTGCCTGGAGCAGCAAGATATACATGGATTTCACCCCTGAGTCATGACAGTCGGCAGCTCCTATATGTTGCCATCTCATGCAACTTTAGTTCATGAACTCCATGGAGGAGGTAACTAAGAGATGAAAGGCCACTTCACATTCAATATTCTATTCCCTATTCAATCCCTGAATTCCCTACACTTTTAAGCCTTCTTAAAGGTTTGGAAAGTGGTTTTCCTCTGCCTCTATTGCCTTCTTCCAGCCAGAAACACTGTTTTCATACTGTGGGTCAGTGCTTTACACCAATACCAACCACTGAGACTTGTTGCTCTCCCCTTCCCCCTAGGGTGGCAAAATGGGGTCAAAATTCAAATCCAAAATTATCCTCCTCTCCCTCCCTTCCCCAATCAGACCACAATGGCATGTTAAACCTTCTAGGACTCATCCCACCCCCACATGAACAATCAGGAGGGATGGGACTATGCGAACGCCACCCCTCTCTACCCTAGTTTCGCTCTTGTATCCTTCCACTCCCATATTAGCTGCTCTAGGGAAGTTTACTACAACTCTCAGAGCAAGTTTCCAAAGACAACCAGCTCCCTTCAACCTAGTGAGTCAGACGGGCTGTGGCTGAAGTCCCAACACAGAGGCCGATAGGAACTGAAGTCGTCTCTGTCCTGGGCAGCTGTTGTACACAGGAGGGCTGGATTAGATCCTAGCCCTGCCCTATATCCACGCCCGACCGGCCACATCGCATGTTACGCAGTGCTACCAAGCAAACGGGTGGGAGGTTTACCTGACAGTGAAGGAGACAGCTGATTCCACAGGCAGCGTGTAGGGGATCATCATGGCAGAGGCCAAGCGCACAGGCAACAAGTTGGTGATGCCAACTAATAGGCCCCTTCTCTCAGTGCAAGCTTCCAAAAGGGCTGAGGACAGAACAACACGGGTCAGACCAGCCACCTGGCAAATGCAGCGTGATTGTCCACCACCCCCTCCCCAGTGCTACATGAGCTTCAAAAATTACCCCACCTCAGGGAAAGTCTCACTCAGAGCATGTGCCGTTCCAAACGAGGAGACAAAGAGTTCAAGCATTTGGCTTCACCTGGCTCATGAGGAGCAAAATCCAGAAACCCCCTTCCCTCCCTCCAACAAAGGGGAGGCGAGTTCCCGCTCCAGCTCACTTAGGCCACATCTATACTACAGGGACTCTCCTGGCAGAGCTAAGTAGCGTAGAAGCAACCTACAGTGACAGAAAGGGTTTTTCCCGCAGGGTAGGAACGCCACATCCCTGAGCGACAGTAGGTAGGTCAATGGGAGCATTATTCCATCAGCCTAGCTGTGTCTACACTGGGAGTTAGGCTGACGCAGCCACGGTGCTGGAGGGTGTGGAGTTTTCACAACCCAAAGTGCTATAGCTGTGTCAACCTAAAATTTTAGTGTAGACCAGGCCATAGTCTCTATGGTGCCCCAGAAGAAGGTGTACAAGCATAACCCATTAGGCAGGATGTGTTGCACATGACCTCCCACCCCCCCTCCCCGATGCCCAGTCTATACAGAATGCGAGTCTTGTATGGCTCTCAACTACAGACCCTGGCTTTTTAGCTCAAGGTGTAGAGGTTCCAGGTTTTAGCTGAGAAGGGCTCCGGTTCAATACGCGATACATTAGCTAACATGGCGGTCAACAAGCAACATTCACATCCCAACAGGCCAATGAGCTATGCTGGTCAGCTTAGAGAGGAGAGAGTTTTTCACTGGAGCAGCTAGAAGTCTGGACTGTCCCCCTAGGGACCGTACCTTGGTTCAGTCTGGGTGGCAGGTGTTCAAAGATGTGATCTTCGACAGCAGCCAGGGCAGCGTTCTCCCTCAGCTGGTCTTCAGCTCCCATCTCCTCCTCCTCTGGGTCCCTCTCCCCTGAAGAGTTCTCAACGGCAAGGAGAGGGCGCGAGGGCCGTGGGCGGTGAAGGAGACCTGGGGAAGGAAGGTGAGTGGTGGGACTGTGGCAATTTAGCCAGTTGTTTTGCTTGCCGATTGGTTGAAGTGCTAGGTTTCACCTCATCTGATACCAAGAGGGGGTGGATTAACATTACAGCCATGAAATAGGCCTTCTATCTCCAACCGCGGGGAGCCATTTTGGCTACCTGTGTTATGATGCATAGCAAGGTATATTAGATACCTGCTCACCTAGGGTGCGACATGAAGCTGGAGTGCCTCTCTCAGCCAGATAAGCTAACGCCTCCCAGTACACTCTGGAAATACCGTAGGTTATTGCTCTCAACTTTATTGCTATATACTTGAACCATAGGCAGAATCCAAACCCATACAGGTGCATCAGACCCATGCTTAATCCAAACCTCTCCGATTTACTATATGGCACAGATCCAGCCCACCCTGCAAGACTATACCTACTTGTAACTTCACCATTGGCAGACCCTGCCTACATGAAGGTCATTTGCATCAGTGTAACCACACTTCACTGGTGCAGGCCTCCCATACTGATGCACTGTGCTGGCAGAAAGCACAGCTTCCCCCCAGAGCTAGGGTGACCAGATGTCCCGATTTTATAGGGACAGTCCCGATTTTGGGGGCTTTTTCTTATATAGGTACCTATTACCCGCCATCCCCTGTCCCGATTTTTCACACTTTCTGTCTGGTCACCCTACCCAGAGCAGCGTCATCCAGTAACATAACAGAGACACTGCCTTTGTTTCCTTAACGTCCACGGGGGGGGGGGGGGGGGGAGAGAGGGGGGGGGCTAAGCATACAGGACAAAATGAATGAGTAAGCTTGATCTGCTACAGGCTGGCCACAAGGTGGCACCACAGGCACATGCAGCGTGCCATGAAAACAGTGTTAACACAGGATGCCAGTAAAGTTGGAGCAGAAGCGTCTCACTGCATCAAGGCAGAAGATACTAGAGCTCTGTTCCCTGAAGTGCTGAGACACACTTTCGTTTATTTCATTGCTTACAGGCTTTGAAGTGTCAGAGGTCAAATTCACACCTGGTGTAACCCCGACTTCATTGCAGTTACACTAGGAATCAATTTGGCCTTGAGTTTTCCTGCATATCCCTCCCCAGCACCAACAACTTACAGTTAAACCCCATGGCCCAGAACAGAAGGGGTTAACCAAGTCAGACAGTGTCCCTTTAACATAAACAAAATGCAGTCACTGCAAGGAGGTAGCTTGGTGCCTTACCACTCTTCTTCAGGAAGTGCAGCGCATCCCGGTAGCCCTGCTTGCACATGTCCCGGAGCACCTGCACAGAGACACAGAGTGGGTCACTGGGGAGTTGGAGCGCAAGGTTGTTTGGTCAGGTGGAGTGTGGTGCAGATCTCAGCCGTGGGCTGGGATTTCTAGAGGAAATCCAAGAATTCTATCCCCATCCTGCCCCACCTGATCAGGAGGTTCATTGCTTATCCTTCCCCTTCCCACAAACTCATCCCTGCCAACCTCTTCATCTGCTCCCCACCCTGGCACTTGAGCAGCAAAGGAGGGAGGGAAGGGTCAGAAACAGTCTTGGGGGCAAGGGGACACCATGTGAAAGGAGGCACCACCTGTATGGCCATTTGCACCTCAAGAGCCAGCTCTCTCTGACCCAAGGTCACAGTGGGCATGTCACATCGATACATAGCCCTAAAAGTATCTCTTGGCCTCCCTGGTAAGCTGCTCTGATTGGTAGGTAAGTTGTGGAATCCTTCACCAACAGAAGCCAGGATGGTCCACTGGATATCTGCCCTTATAAAGCCCTTCAGAGAACGGGAGTGGTGGGCAGCGCATGTGAATCAGAGAGAGAGACAGAGAGAGAGAGAGAGAGAGAGAGAGCGCGAGAGCGCTCACTGTCCAAGCTATCCATGGCGCGAGTACCAAACAAGCACACTCAAAAATGACAGTGCCTAGCACCTGGTTGACGGGCAGTCACTCTGAGTCACCAATGGCAAGATGATGCTTATGCCTGAAGGTTCCAGACTGGCTTTTAAAATGCAGGGGCGGATTGGTCCTGGGTGCATGTGCGTCCTTCTTCAGAAGTGGTACCCATTTCTTGCATGGTGCCAATTAAATCAAAAGCCACCCGCAGGAGGATATTTTCAGGGTTTCCACCAGCGCCTGGATTCAGGATTTCCCAGGGGGAAGGACACCAGTGTAGCTTGTTTAAATGGTGATGGGATGGACTCTGGGGGCTTAAATGTCAATGTAAACATAGGATCCAGAGCTCCACCCACCAAACCGTGGTGCACAGTCAGCATTCTGCTGCCCCAACAGGGCGCTCACCTGAGGCTCTGGGGGGAACAAGGCTTTCGAGAGGCGGTAGAGGTTGCGAAGGTTGAACTGGATGCTGGTGTTGGTGACTCTCAGCTCGTGAATGTTTGTGGAGCTGTCCCGGGGGCAGATGTCACTCTCGCCTGAGAACGGAGACACCGTGATGGTGTTCTTCAGCTCGTATTGCGGCAAGTTGTCCGAAATCCCTCCATCAACGTACCTCTGGAGGGAAGGAGACAAAAGATGGATAGGGTTTTTTCCCCCGCACCTCTCCCTCCATAAGCCAGTTTCTATCAACGCTCTGCATCCCTATTACACACACTCACAAGCCAGGAGAGTACTACAAACAGAGTTTTCACTAACGGTGGCTGGACTGACAGCCATGACTTCCCATCTAGGGAGTTCGTGATTCTTTCTAACTGGCTTTTTCTGTGCCTGTTCACCTGAGAGAATTTTTAGTCACACAGGAATGTTTGTGGAGACAGGAAAAAGGTCACCCCTTGTGAATACGGATTCAAAAGTATTTGCACCAGAAACCACAATCAGTGCTCTTTGGGGGCTTGGGAGCCATCCAATCAAGGAGCAGAAATGATATGGTGACACTCAGGTGACCAATCACAGTGCAGGTGGCACTAACCTAAGCTACATTCACCATGACTAGTTTGCAAGGAAGTCTGTACTTTGAGCATTCCTATAAACCACGCATTTTAAAACAAATGAGTTAGTAAATACAGAAGCCTGCTGGTGGATAATTGGGAGATAAAAAAAATTAAAGCATAGACTCTTTGCTGCCAATTTGTCTGCTTAGCGGTAAAAGTCACATACGTGCCCATTTTAAACACTTTTAAAGGAACCCATCGGCTGGCTAGGTTTAGCTTTGGCATAGGAGTGGAATAGGAGGGTTCTCTGGTTTTGCGCACAATAACCATGTTCTTTTAATAGCAACGGTTACTGCTAATTATCCTTGGTGGAGAGACAGCTTTGGCATGTTCAGATCTAGCTAACTGGGTCAATTCAAAGCGTCCTTTAGCTTTTGCACAACCAGACTGAACAAGACGACTCCCATAATGGGCCTTTGTGATGGTCCAGAAAGCAGTATCCAGATGCTAAAGGGATGTGTTACTGGCTAGGCTGACAGAGCAGTGAGACAGAAGAGACTCCTGCAGAGCAAGAGGCAGGAACCTGTAATCTTTCAGATAAGGCTCCCATTGACTTGCAGAGAACTGCAGGGTCAGCCCCAATGTAAGAGACCCTTCTGTCTGGGCAGGTGACTAACAAAAAGGAATGCCTGGATGACAGATAGCTGGCTAGACCAAGCAAGACTAAGGAGATGCTGGTAGGAAGAGGGAAATGCCCATGCACATAGCTCCATTGAGCAGCCCATTAAAAGGACTGCAAGGCTGAAAGCAGACTAGCATAATAACAAGAAACCGGCAAGACCTTTTGGAAGTCAGCCCAGCCCCATAACAGGACACTCGAGTTCTGGCTCCCTTTTCAGCCAGGCCCATAACAAGGGTGGATCTTTCGCTGTGCAATGCCGGGAAGGGTTGGATGTTGGGGAGAGGAGAGGGGAGGCAGGAAAAAATGTTTTACATTTTGTTCTCTCTAGCTGGAAGGGAGACAAGTGGCTTATCTCTGCACAGCTCCCGTCAGTCCCCCGCTGTCACTGTTATTAACGTCCTTATGTAACAGGCCAGAAAAAATTCCTTCTCCACAGATGGCCTTTCACCTACTTCCACTGGGGAACACACAGCACATGCTGAACTTCTCCAGCAGGCTCCCAGGGCCCTGGCGAACAAGTTCACCTGCATGGTTCCTACTCCTGCCTGGACTGAGTGCTTTTGCCCACCAGGTGATCTCATGGATCGGGACTCTGGGCTGCACAGCATACTCCTCTGAGATAGCCCAGGGTGTTGCTTTTCCCCAGTTTTTTTATTGTTAGGTTTGCAGGGCAATTCTGAGTCAAAGGGCCTAAAAGTAAGAGTTCAAGGAGGGGCTAGATTCCCCAACGGTTTTTACAAGCAATGCATGCAATGGCTCCTACGGCAACGCAATTAGCGAATGGGCTGGGTGGTGTTTACTGAGTGGAAGCTGGCATCTCGACACACCAGATATGTGGAACTCGGTGACCATGCAGGACTCAGCAAGAGCAAGATGGGAGAGAGATAAAAGAGGGAACAGACAAAACTCAGGGGGGAAAACACAGCATGGAATAGCAATAAATGACCCCTGCACAGGGCGCTGCCTGGGCATTAGTGAACCCAGCCTCTACAAGTCGCTAGGGAGGGCCCTGCGACTCCACCTGGTATTTCACAAACAGTCCTCCTCTATCCCCAGCCTGAAGCCGGCTGCAGTTGTTGGGTACCATTCCCTATCCTGGCAGCAGCTCATTTGAAGGGTCACCCTGTACAGCCAGAGATGGAGAGACATGCTAACCCCACAATTTCAGGGGGAGGAGAAGGGAAGGCAGAAGGAGAGTAGATAGAGACGTCTGCTTTACAATATGAGAGGTTGTTGAATGTTTGACTACCTTGGGTCAGGGACTATCTTTTTGTTCTGTGTTTGTACAGTGCCTAGTACCATAGGGTTCTGGGTCATGACAGTAGTATACTAAGAGTTTAGACCAGTTGTTCTCAACCAGGGGTACGCATACCCCTAGGGGTAACACAGAGGTCTTCAAGGAGTACATCACCTCATCTACAGATTTGCCTAGTTTTACAACAGGCTGCATAAAAAGCACTAGCTAAGTCAGTACAAACTAAAATGTCATATGACTTGTTTATACTGCTCTATATACAATCACTGAAATGTAAGTACAATATTAATATTCCAATTGATTTATTTTATAATTCTGTGGTAAAAATGAGAGTCAGCAATCGTTCAGTAATAGTGTGCTGTGACACTTTTGTATTTTGTGTCTGATTTTGAAATAAAGTAGTTTTAAGTGAGGTGAAACGTGGGGGTAAGCAAGACAAACCAGACTCCTGAAAGAGGTACAGTAGTCTGGAAAGGTTGAGAGCCACTGTTGTAGACCATGGCACAGCCAGTGGTTTTGTAGCCAGGGTGAAGAAGCAGATGCTTTCCTGCAGGTGGCAGTATAAAGTAACAGCTCCAAAAAAGGGTGTTTTACTGCTGCAAAGGTGATGGTGCAGTGGGACTCTCATCAAAAGGAACCTATATGCGGGCCTACGCACCCTGCCATCTGGTTGACTGCTACTGACTGTTCCTAGTTCAGGCTCAGCTGCAGAGGCACCTTTGCCCCGGTGCCCATCTCTAGCTAAAACTACTCCTGTGCAAACCCAGCCTTGCTCTACACAGCCTATTATAATCTAGGCCAGGGGTCGGCAACCTTTCAGAAGTGGTGTGCCGAGCCTTCATTTATTCACTTTAATTTAAGGTTTTGCGTGCCAGTAATACATTTTAACGTTTTTTAGAAGGTCTCTCTCTACAAGTCTATATATTATATAACTAAACTATTGTCTTATGTAAAGTAAACAAGGTTTTCAAAATGTTTAAGAAGTGTCATTTAAAATTAAATTAAAATGCTGATCTTACGCCGCCGTCCCGCTCAGCCCACTGCCGGCCTGGGGTTTCATTCACCTAGGCCGACAGCGGGCTGAGCGGGGCCTGCGGCCGGGACCCCAGACCGGCAGTGGGTTGAGCGGCCCGCTCAGCCCGCTGCTGGTCTGGGGTTCCGTCTGCCGGCTCCTGCAAGCCAGGGTCCCGGCTGCTGGCCCCGCTCAGCCCGCTGCCGGTCTGGGGTCCCAGCCCTGCCCACATAGAGTGAGTACCTACCTTCTCCCTGGTTTTAGCCCATTCTCTTCCTCTCTCTCTGCACTGAGCTGAGAGTGGGAGTGCACTGAACACAGGGCTGAGGGTGAAGGAGCAGACTGGGGGTTGGGGTGTAGGGTCTGGCCAGGAGCTAGAATGAGGGAGGGGGCTCAGGGGTGGGGCAGGAGGTTTGGGTGTGGAGCACTTACCTGGGCAGCTCCCATTTGGTGTGAGGGGTGCAGGTGGGAATGTGTGTGTGTGGGGGGGGTGCAGGAGCTTCCGTTTGGTGCTCAGGGTGGGGGTGGGGATGTGGGGGGCGCAAGAGTCAGGGCAGAGGGCTGAGGGCATGTGAGGGGGGTGCAGGAGTCAAGGCATGAAATGTGGGGGAGCTGGGTATGAGTGGGGAGTGCCGGAGTCACGGCTGGGGTCGTGGGGGGTTCAGGAGTCAGGGCAGAGGGCTGGGAGCATCCCCATGACTCCAGCCCACACCCCCAGCCCCCTGCCCTGAGCGGCTCATGGCAGGGGGCTGGCGAGGATATGCCCTGATTTCATCCTCCTTCCCCAAGGCCCCGTCCCTTCTCCGGAGTAGCGAGCACGCTGTGGCTGCGGTTCCGGCTCTGCTTCTCCCCCTCCCTCTCCAGGGCAATCAGCTGTTCGGCCACAGGCAGGGAGAGGAGGAGGGGCAGGAACCCAGCACGCTGGGGGAGGAGGGAGCGTAGCTGCCGGTGGAGGCTGCCCTGCAGCAGCAGCCGGCAGGACCAAGCTTCTGCCCCCTGCCCCCGCAGGAGAGAGCAGGGGGCAGAGAAGAGCAGGCTGGGCCGGGCAGGATTTTTAATGGCACGCTGCTGCCTGCCGGGGTCCCTGCCACCGGCCCCACCCAGCCCGCTGCCGGCCTGGGTTCGGCAGCGGGCTGAGCGGGGCTGGCAGCCGGTACCCTGACAGGCAGCAGCGTGCCATTAAAAATCGGCTTGTGTGCCGTCTTTGGCACGCGTGCCATAGGTTGCCGACCCCTGATCTAGGCTCTGAGACCTTGAGTGATCCCCTCTCCACCCAGCAGTTACAGCCCTGCTAGGCAGGTTAGCTCTCAGTCCTTAGGAGCAGCCACGATTGGGGCAGGGCCAGGTGTCTCAGTCAAGGGTCCTCTTTTGTGGAGGAGGATCTATCTCTGGCTCCCCTCCAAGGCATGTTACAAGCTACATTTATTTCAGCTGCCCAGGAGTTAGTTCTGGGCCCCTTTTCCGTCTCCTCTCCCCAGCACCTGCTGCCTCAGCTGATCTCATAGCGGGAGCCTACTGGCCCTGCCCTTGTTTGTGTAGCACACAGATACAGCGCACACCCGGAGAAGACTGGGCTGGTTGCTTCTTTCCATTTTCATTGCTGGGAATTGGAACTGTCATGCCCTTCACTTGGCTCCTGCTGAAATGGAGCCATCAAACAAGGGCACAGCAAGGGGCTGTGTTCAAACTCCCTCACTCCCCCTCCCTCCCCACCGCCCCAATAAAGGGAGACCCATGGAATTCCTTTGGATGTACACAAGGAAAGCAACAGGCCCAGCCCAGCAGGGTGAGGAATGTTTAGTGGCTGGTGGAAGGACCGGCTCTAGGTTTTTTGCCGCCCCAAGCAAAAAAAATTTTGGCTGCCCCCCACCCCAGCCCTGGGCTCCCCCCCGCTCCTTGCTGCCCCAGCCCTGGGCTCTCCCCCCCCCCAACCTGCACCCTCCTGCTGTCCCAGCCCTGGGTCACTGGTAACTTGCTCCCAGGGCGGGTCATTCAGCAGGAATTTT
This sequence comes from Terrapene triunguis, assembly GCF_002925995.2. Classification (NCBI taxonomy): domain Eukaryota; kingdom Metazoa; phylum Chordata; order Testudines; family Emydidae; genus Terrapene; species Terrapene triunguis. Next base: position 65,111 of record NW_020664522.1, on the reverse strand, counting down.
GGATGTGCATATGGTTACAGAACTGCAGTAAAGTGGAACAATTTTCAGCTTGTGTGATTGGAGGATATCTGGATGCATATTACAAGACTGTCCTACATAAATGAGGAAAAGTTGAGGTGCCTTTATTATTCTTTTGCTCCACTCTTTGTTTCTATAGGGAATTTGCCAATGCAATCACTGTCTTCCTTTTAAACAAATAAAACTTAAAAAAAAAAAAAAAAAAGCAATGGCTGTTGAAAATAGCAATTCTAGTCCTAAAAATCACTAGGAAGCATTGCTTGCTCAATTTTATCCTACTTTTTCTTCAGCAAGTTACAGTGGATCAGTATATTTGATTTGGGGGAAATGAAGTAACAGCTGCCCAAATTGAGCTTCAGCACTCCTGAATTTTGAGGGTGTTCAAATCTGGAAGGCAGGTGCTAGATTCCCTTTCTGAATATTAGCTATATCTGGAAAGGAAAAGTCAATTTCTGCTTCCATGGCTCAGAAGTGGAAATCCTCTTAAGTGCCTGGTACTGTATCTAAAGCTGCCCAGGTCCTCTAGCAGAGCCTCCCCTCCCTTACTTTTCATTTTAAATTCTAGTGGGATCCACATACCTCCCTTGCTAGGCTTCAGATAGAGAGGGGCACTGTCCCTTTAGTCCACCCAATTCCTTCTTTGGGGGCTGCAAGGTGAGGTCACACCAGTATCCCTAATCCAGTCTGGGGA
>NW_020664522.1:7890-59402 GCF_002925995.2 Terrapene triunguis | reverse complement strand
GGATTGTACCAGAGACTAGTATTGGACATTACAATTTAGAGGGGAGGTGAAGTGAAGTGTATAGGAACTGGGTAGTATCTCTTTAAAAGGTTTGGGAGCCCGTTAGCAGACCTCCCTGTTTTCTATTGCAGAGGCCACCAGAACAATAGTGCAGCAGTGTACATGTTACTCTTGGGGGAATTCTGCGCCACTGCAAATGCACAGAATTTATGTCCCCCACAGATTTCTTTGCTTCCCTGCAGCAGAATGATTTCTTTGCTTCCTGCACCCATTGCTCCTCAGCTGCAGGGGGAGGGATCACTGTACAGGGAGCTGCTCCTGCATCCACTCAACCCCTGTGCACCTAGACCCCCTCATACCCAGACCCTCCCGCTGAGCCTCACCCCCTACTGCACCCAGAGCCCCCCTTGACAAGCCCCCTGCACCTAGATCCCCACCCCTCCAGCATCTGGACACACCCCTAGATTCCCCCCCCTACTGAGCCCTAACCACCTTCACCTGGACCCCCCTGCAGAGTCCCATTACTGTTGTACCCAGAACCCCCAACATGCCCTTGTGCATCCAGATTCCCCCTCCCCTGCCACACACCTGGATCCCCCACCCAGAATGCTCTTAACCTACACCTGTACCCCCCACACTAAGCCACTCCACACTTGGATCCTGCCTTACTGAGCCTGCCTGCCCACACCTGGTGCACCTAGCATGGAGGAGCAGGGCCCCGGGGTGTTTCTGGGGCAGGCCTGGTCCTTGCGCTGTGTCGAGTCGGGGGGGGGGGGGGGGGGGGGGGGGGGGGGGAGCTGCACAGTAATCTCCCACCTCTGTGAAACCAGTAGCCTGTGTTTCCCGATGCCATGCTGGAGTTTCCACATTTGACAAATAAAAATTTACTGAATTTTGCAGCATTTTAAAATATTGGGGGCAGAATTTTTAGGCGCAGCATGCCCTCAGGAATAACATGTGTAGCAAGGCTTTGCATGTTTAAATATAGATATACACAGTCATTTGGAACCCAATTGCATCTGTGTAGTTTCCCCTAATATTCTTAATGTTATGTAGCGTGCCAAGACAACAGGAGGGGATTCTAAAAATAAAAATAAGAAAGTAGGGTTTAAACACAAAAAACCACCACACTGAAGTCAAATGTGAGGCAATGAAAATCCTTAGCCTCAGTTCAGAGGCTACTTATGCATCCCATGTCTGAGTCATGAGAGGAATGCATACTCCCTACAGATGAAAGGAAGCAAGAAGGCAACAAATAAACATTCCATTTAATCATACTGGTCTGAGCCAAGACATTGAGAAAATGGAAACCCAACTCATGTGAAGCCAACAAATTGATGTGCAAGGAGAAAATTAGGAGGGCCAAGAGAAAATGTGAAGTGCAAATAGACAGATACAAGAGACATAAATGGGTTTCCTGTGACACGATAGGTGGGACGGGGATAGGAAGTAAACAAAATAATTATGGGAGGATGCAGATGCTGTGGAGAGACTCATTGGATTTCTTAGCACCAATCTCCACCAGAGGAGGATGGGGAGATGCCTACCTACTCTTCTCAGACAGTAAAGATGCATTATCTGAAATTCTGGTGTTGAGAAGAAAAAGTTGATGATAAAGCAACAAGTCACCAGCCCCAGATGGCTTACACGCAAGAGCTCTGATGCAATTTCAGAGCACACTGATTAAGCAGCTAGCAATTAAAAGACAGGTCTGTAGTAAATATTGTACCCATCTTTTAAAATAAATAAAATAAAATGGCCAGAGTGACTGTAGGAATTCCTGAAGGCAGGCTTTGACCAGTAACAGGAAATTTTAACTGGAAGGATTTAAAAGAATGAATGATCAGAGTGTTGGAGAAACATGTTATGATAGATATCAACCCTGTTCCATAAAGGAACAGGTCACGCCTCTCCAATCCAATGGACTATTTGAGCAGGTCATCAAAATAATGGATAAAAAATAGAATTGGTTGACAATTTGGACTTTCAAAAAAGCCCTTGACAAAGTCGCTCACAAGGGGCTATTATGGCGACATAAGTAGTCATGAGATGAGAGGCAAAGTACAGCCATGGATTAGTAACTGGCTAAGAACCTGAACACAAAGAGCAAGACTCAACTCTCATGTTCAATATGGGATTCCCCGAAGGGCCTGTACTGGAATCTGTGTTTAATAGATTTGTTAATGGCCTGAAAAAGGGGAGAGAAACGATATGGGAAAATTTGCAGATGGGTAAAGTAAGACTAGAGGAAGTTGTGAGGAACTTCAGGAGGAAGAGCCAAAGCAAGCAAGGTGATGGGGCAGCCCTATGGCAGAGGAAATTCAGTGTTGACAAACGCAGGGGTAATGCACATTGGAAGGAACCATTTGAACGGCTGGTACGTATTAAATGTGTTCCAAATTAACTGTAGCCACTCAGAGAAGACGCCCGATTATCCTGGTGGGCTGCTCCATGCAAATCTCTGCCAAATGTGTAGTGGCTGTCAAAGCAACAAAGTGCATAAAGAATTCAGTAGAAGATAATGAAAATGTGAAATCCTGATACAAGTTAATGCCATACCCTCATCTGGAGTACCCTGTTCGGTTCCAGTCACCGTATCTCAGGAAGGCTATAGCAGAAAGGCATTTTTAGAAGGGTGAGAAATAGTTAAAGGCGGAGATTTCCAAGAGGACAGACTGAGTGTCTATTTTAGAAAAGAGACATGAAAGAGGTATACAAAATAAAAAAAAATAAAAATGACAGAGAGGAGGTAAAATAAGGTACTCCTAGTTTCCTTCTCTCATAATACAACAGCAAGTGGCTCCCAATGAAAGTGAAAGGCAAAATATTTCCACCTGACAGAGAAAAAATGATTTCCCAGTGCATAATTAGCCTGCAGAACTCCCTACCATAAGACATCACTGTGGTCAAGGGCTTAGTAGGATTCAAAAGGGATTAGATACTTGTATGGATAATGAAGATAACCACAGTAACAGTTGAAAGGATTAGAGCTGGTCAGCAAGTGTTCCATGGAAAGTTTCTATGATTCTTTTCAACAGAATTTTCAATAGAAAATTCTGAAAAAAAACTTAAACATGGTCCCCAGGCAAGCAAAAACTTCTTGGCTGAAATTTTCCCCTCTTGTTTTCAGTGGAAGTTTGTTTTCAAGGTAAGAAAATACTTTCTGAAAAGTTTTGTTTTGTCAAAAACCCATTGAAAAAAGGACTGATGGAACATTATCAGCCAGCTGTAGGTAGCACTAAAAACATATTTAAGAAATACAAACCTTCAGGCTTCAGGGCATAAGCCAGTCACTCATTGTGGGCAATGTATTCCATAAATTATTGATCTCAGGGTTACTTGCACCTCTCTTTTAAGTATGTTACCAGACACTGCTGGATTCAGGACTAGATGGACTATCAGCATGATCCATAATGGCGATTTCTAGATGTTTCACTGTTTTGCACACAACTCCAGACAAGGGGAATGTTATGAGGACTACTTACCACTCCCTGCAGGCTTGGCGGGATCAACCCACAGTACACAGGGATGAAGGTGCTGCAAACACAGGCCTGAAAGAGAGAGATCACAAACCCAGCATAAGAGATAGGAAATATTTTTGTAAAAAAGCCAGAACCTTAAGAGAGCAATTCCCTGGGAAGACTGGCTCAGTTCTTCTAGTGGCTCAGCCACCTGCTGGATTACCTGAAGAGAGGTGGTCTGTCGACCACCAGCAACCTGTTCAGAGTGTCTTGGCTGTGGTTATGCTCTAACGTGAAGAATTTTGGAACAAAGACCAACCCCTCAGCAATTCTCTGACAGAGGAGGGAGCCTGCAGACATCCCCATTCCACCACTCAGGTGATAATTTCCCCACTCACCTGAATCAGCTCCTCTTTGGAATTGAACTCTGACAGTATCACATTCTCTCCATCAGAGACCCGCGTCAGCGAGATGCCCAAGCGTCCTCTAGCCACTTCGTGCCCATTGTCCGGCAGGGTCTTGTCCAGGCAGCTGCGGATGATTTTCACCAAGTTGAAGGATGGGTGTAGAGGGCCCAGGAACCTCTTCCGGGCTTCTTTTGAGACCTGAATGATATTAGCGCCTGCCTCACCTACAACCAAGATAGACAGCAAAGAGTTAAAAGATGCACCATGAAACTCAAGGTGGGTAGTCTTAGAACCAGGGAAAGGAAAAACCTCACACAGTGGACAGTCACCTTGTGTGATGGGAGATCACGGAGACAGATACTGGAGCCAGATCGGTTAGTTTTATGACCATTAACAACATCTGTAATTATGCAGCTTAAGACAGAGGTAAATGAGACTCATTCTTCAGAGCATCAGGTGATCTGCCTTGAGATTAGAAATATTTCCATCCCACCCCACCTCTATATACTGCACTGCCTGGTTGCACCGGTGCATTATCCCCTTAGCACAGACTGAGTCAACCCAAGAGGCCAGTCCTTAAGACAACACACATCTATGATCAGACCCTGCTCATCCATCCCCTCCATCATCCCTACTGGCCCAACTTTACTGCCATCCCATACATTCCTGCAGGTAGAGCAGAGTGAAATTTGGCATTTCAGTCCTGTGGGAAATTGATATTTCAACACTTGTTTTCATTCCTGATTGGGACAAAAATTTGAAATCAAGGTTATTTTTAATGGAAAGAAAAATTTCTTTACAAAGTTTTATTTCGGAAGTATCAAAACATTCCGAATCAGTTTGACACAGCATCCATGTAAGAGGCAATGGTGCCTTACAGAATTTGTAATTCTGGTGTCCCTTGTCCCCTTTCTCCCTTACTGACTAGGATCCTTGGCTGCACTATATCTCCCATGATGTACCATGTGACTTGGTCAGAGGGGAAGTTGCAGTGAATCATGGGAAATAGCTTGGTTCAATTCAAACTGAAATGTTCCTATTCAGGTGAAATCAACCTGAAACATTTTCTTCACTCCCACCCCCACCCCCGACGGGTGGGAGGGGGGTTAGTTTAGTCAAAAATGGAAATTCTTATGGGAGGTTTCAATTTGAAACTTTCATTTTGCAGAACTTGCATTTTCTCTTTAAAAGAAATCCTGGGCAAAAAATTCTGGACCAGCTCTACTTGCAGGTTTCCTGCTGTGGTTTGTTAACTGGCACCTGACAAGCCAAGTCTTGGGGATAGGATCAGTGTTACACAAAGGTCACCTCAGTTAATTGCATTCCCCTCCCCCAGACTGGGGGTGAATTCCCCTTATTTTTAAAGAGCCATTGTCTCATTCATCTGGTTTCTGTTAGCCTGACATGTGGGAATAAGCTCCACAGTTTACCTAGTCCCTCAGCTTTCCAGTATGGCCCTTTACTAGCCAAAGGTAGGTCTGGCAGGTGCATCTTTATTGAAGCCAGCAGCTGGACCATCCCTGCTTATGCCCATGGATAGACCTACAAGGAAATGCCTTTTGAGGGAAAATTTCCTAGCTTGGAATGAACCGTTCTGCTACTAATAGAAACAGTGAGTGCTTTCTAACCATTATCCTCACAACTCTGTGAGCACCACCCACATCTCAGATGGGAAAACTGAGGCAGGGAGGTATAGGCCAACACTTTCCAAAAGATCTTTTAAACTGGTATACCTCAGTTATTTAGGTGCCCAACCAGAGACACTCGGGCCTCAATTTTCAGAGTGCATGTGTTCTGCACCTCTGTAGATCAAGTCCTAGGGCTTTCAGGTCAGGCACCTAAATGACTGAGGTACCTAAAATTAGCAGAAAAGTTCGGGGCCAAGTGATTGCCTAAGACATTGGGGGGGGGGGGGGGAGGGGGGGGGGGAAGAGAGAGAGTGTGAGTGCTCATGGCAAAGCTGGGATTCATACACAGTAAGCCCTTGCTCCTAGGGCTCTGCTCAGACCCCACCTCTCTAGATTTACTAGATCACCTTGCTCCCCCTTCCACAGATTGGAGATTCAGCCTCTCCAGAGGGGCAGAGGTCAGCTGGCCACCAAGACTTTGTATGTTACCATCAACCCATGTCACCAGGAAGGCGAGGAAACAGACACTCCAGCCTAGGGTCAGTACTTGAATGAGGGGTCTAGAAAGGAAAGGCTCCATATCCCAGTTTGCAGGGCACAGCTCTAGCAGAGACATTAAACCAGTGGCTAAATTAGACTGAAACAGAAGGAGGAGTGCTCCCCACAGAAGTCGTGGGGTGAGTTGGGGAGCACTGCTCAGTCAAGCCAAGGAGTGGTCTCCCTCTACTTTTAGTAGAGGAGGGGGAGTTGTGATTAAAAATCCTTCCACAGTTTCAAGCCTAGAAGGGAACATTTAGAAAAGGTTCAGCTGGGGAAGGAGCCATGGTCTAGGATTTGATTTACTGAGCGCTGTTACAGTCCGACAGTGTGACCTAGTGACAACTTTCCCTGCAGAGCGGTTCCACCCCAACTAACTTGAACTGCTCTGGAGAAGGACCCAATGGGAAGCAGGGATTAGGCAGCCTGCTTCAACTGTAGCCCAGTGACCTAGTTGGCACTGGAGAGGGACGCAGCCATCTCCCTGCAGAAGGAAGGAACAGCTGATTCTGCTGAGCGGTCTCAAGCAGCCCTGTTTGGGAGGAGCATCAAAGCTCTGCTAAAAGAGAGAGTGATGGGAACAGAGGCAAAGCGGGTATAGACACCAGCCTGAGCCAAACCAAAAACCAGGCTGCTGTTTGCATGCACAAATTGCCACCCTGACAAGCCTCTTCTAGCAGAGCTGGGGAAACAAGAGCCTTTGCCTTACATGCAGAATAAGAGGTACTCTCAGAGACAGAGGGAGAGGGGACAAAGTCAGGAATGAAGCTGTACGTGGGGGGGGCGCGAAGGACTCTCATAAAATAGAGCTTCAGCTTCATTCAGGAACTGTTTGTTCGATTTGAAGAGGAGGAAGGCAGAGACCAAGTTAAAAATCAGCTTAAATTCCAGTGCCATCCCCCTCTCCAGCTGCAGGAGGGAAAACATTTGGCGTGGAATAAAAAGGATTACAATTTGCTAATAAGAAACAAGCAATCACATCGTCAGAGCCCTGAGGTATTGTGACGTTCCCCATTGAAACCAGGAAATGAAAAGCCACTTAGCACATATACACACACCACTCTTTCATAGTTAAAAGCATTCGGAAGCCAATTCCACACCATTGAGTCAATAGGACCTTTGCCAGTGACTTCAGTGGGTGCAGGATTAGGCCCTTGAACATCATTGAATATTTATAAATAAAGAGGTTCCCATTTTTAAGTGGAATTTGGAAGCTGTTAGGCTGTAACAGAGCAGAACAGACAGTCTGAGCTCCCATCAGTGAAGCAGGTTTCAGCATTATCAACCCTTTGTTCTGCTCGGTCTGAGACCAGTATTCAGTGAGTGGCTTCACTTTTGATCTCAGTCCAGTATGAATCAGCCACACCTACCCAATCTTCTCTTATCCCCACTCCCATTCTATCCCTGCCTATCTAAAGTTGGTAGCATTAGGGGGTAGTGCTATATATCAGGGGTGCTCAACCTTTTTCCTTCTGAGCCCGCCCCCCCCCCCCCCCCCCCAAAAACTTGGTGGCCCACCCCTGCCACAAAGTGTTTTTCTGCATATCCAGTAGATTAAAAGCCAGGGCCAGCATTAGGGGGTAGCAAGCAGGGCAATTGTCCACACCCCTATGCCACAGGGGGCTCTGCAAAGCTAAGTTGGCTTCATCCCCCTGCAGCAGAGTTCAGGCTTCAGCTTTGGCCCTAGGCTGTGGGGCTCAGGCTTCGGCTTTCTTCCCTGGGCCCTGGTGACTAATGCCAGCCCTGCTTTCTGGTTTATTTTGGGGGACCCCCTGAAACCTGCTCATGGCCCCCCAGACCCCTGGTTGAGAACCACATCATACAATCCTAACCTAGAAGGTTATCGGTATTCTATTTAGGTTATTATAACATAACCATCACCATAGAATCTAAGTGCCCCCAAATACCCCTGTAAGGGACAGGTATATTAGGCCTATTTTACTGATGGGGAAAACCAGTGGTTAAGTGACATGCCCAACATCACATAAGAAATCTATGGCAGACCTGAGACTTGAACCCAAATCTCTCAAGTGCCAGTCTGGTGCCTTAACCGCAAGGCCATCCAGCCCCCATGCAAAACTGGGTCAATTCTGGGATGTGCATGTTGGGAAACTATGAATTGAGCCAAGAACACCAAGCTCCCTTGCTGTGCTTCCTGCACTCTGGATTTGAATGCCTGCGCAGGGAACGAGAGAGGCACAGTGTTAAAGACCCACATAGGGAGGATTACGCAACAAGAGATGTTTACTGACCAGAAGAGTTCTTAGAGCCAGCGCTTCAGTTTGCTGGCCACTGAAGAGAGAGAACACACGCACAGTTAGCGCAAATATTGTTGGTATTTTAGCCAGTTATTGATTAGCAAAACATCTGGGTGGGATTTTTTTTTTTTTTTTTTTTTTAAAAGCAGAGTTTGACCAGCAAATGCTAGGTTAAGCTGAGATATGTGCTCCCCAGGTCTGAGCATCCACCTATGCCCCCCCCCAGACATTTGTAAAATAGGGCCTGGTGTGACATGGAGGGAAGGAGGCAGGAGGTAAAATGAGGAAGATGGGGAATGAGGCAACACTGATGGGAAGAGGTGAGAAATCCTTTCCCTCCCCCACCAATCCCTTCCCCCCTCCCCAAACAGGGCACAGCAGAAATCTTTAAAAAGTAGAAGCCTTAAAACCTCAGGTACAAGGAGTATGGGGTGCAGAGACACAGTGGACTGGAGCCCTGCAGGACTGAGAGTGGACACAGGGCCAGCGCAACCCATTAGGCGACCTAGGCAGTCGCCTAGGGCGCTAACATTTGGGGGGCAGTGACTGCAGCAGCCGGCCCAGTCGTCAGTGGTATTTCGGGGGTGGGACCTTCCGCCACCTCTGTCGGGGGCGGCATTTCGGGAGCGGGACCTTCTGCCGTCTAGTGCGGCAAAAAAGCTGGCGGCACTCCTGAGTGGACATCATCTTTGGGGACTTCTCCTGCCTCCTTTAACGCTATTCAGTGCCTAAGTACTGAGGTGAGACTGCAGTAGGCTGTGGGCTTCTTAGGTTATTTTGAGCTATTACAGACGATGGTAGGATGGGCCATAATGAGCTCTCATTGGAGACTTCACTTTCATAGAATCACAGAACTGGAAGGGACCTCAAGAGGTCATAGTCCAGTCCCCTGCACTCATGGCAGGACTTAGTATTATCTAGACCATCCCTGACAGGTGTTTGTCCAACCTGCTCTTAAAAATCCTCAATAATGGAGATTCCACAGCCTCCCTAGGCAATTTGTTCCAGTGCTTAACCACCCTGAAAGTTAGGAAGTTTTTCCTAATGTCCACCCTAAACTGCCCTTGCTGCAATTTAAGCCCATTGCTTCTTGTCCTATCCTCAGAAAGCCACTTTAGTTCTCCCTTGTTTTGTTGTTTCCTTCAGTCATTTAGATGAAGAGCATCAGTGTATTAAAAAAAAAAAAAAAAAAAAAAAAAAGAGAAATGTACCATGATCAGGCCAGTGGGTTCATCTAGCCTGGTATCCTGTCTTTGGCAAAGGCTGGCACCTCAGCCTGCAAAGGCAGGGGTCTTAGCACGCCATGCAAGACTAATTGTGCAATGCTGTACAGAGGTCGAGGGGGAGGAGACGCTTCCAGAATGCCACAAGAAACAGCTAAAAAGCAGAAGCATGAGATTGGATTACTCTTATCGCAGCTTGCGTAGCCAGAGGCTTATTACTAGTCACATTAATTACCCCACCATTTGATAAATGGTCCCCATGCCCTCCCACAGCAGTAGGGTGACCAGACAGCAAGTGTGAAAAATCGGGACGGGGTGGGGGTAATAGGGGCCTATATAAGCCAAAGCCCCAAATATCGGGACTGTCCCTATAAAATCGGGACATCTGGTCACCCTACACAGCAGCCAGTGCCATGGGTTGACAATACACTGTAAGCAAAGAAGTTGGATAGAGGGTCTGTGGATCAAAAGTAGCAAGCCCAGCACCCCAGCTGGGCTGAGAAAGCTTGATGGAGCAGCTCTGGGAGCTGTTTGCACTGCTGCTGCCTATACTGGATTTGTTCCCTGGACAGAAACATTAGTCTCCAAGGCTGTCAATACAGCACTTTTTACCAGCACTAAGCTCACCACATTACGTTAGACGAGCCATGAAGGGCAATTGATCCTTGTGAGCTAGTTATTCTTTGAGTCCTTACATACAGCAAGTTGTAAGTATATGAAAAGTGACTATTAGGCTACTTCATTTAAAAGCAGTGGTTGCCCTGAAAGCTTGGGCATGACAGCACTGAAGGATAAAGACCCCCTTGGGGAGAGATGGGCAGAGTGAACTCCAGAGCCAGGGACTTTCTCGGAATCAGGGCCAGTGCAGAGGTCCTGCCAAAGGGGATCAGGTTCATTCATTTGGGTGGTCATTGTCACAGGACAGGTGACAGCTGTGAAGGCATCTGAACATAAATGGGTGGGTGTTATACTCCCATGACAACCAGAGACGCTGTTCCAGGAAAGCGCAAAACAAATTCTGCTTTGGGTTTTGCTAGGGACTGTCAGTGAGGATGACCAGAGAGAGCTGGTGAAGGCCAAACAGCAAGGACAGAGTGGAGGGGAGGAAGCTCACACACACACACCCCGGTACCAACTAGCCTGCAATAGATGTTTGCGCTTTAGCATTGCCTCATTATTGGGCCTGATCTAATGCCAACAGAAGTCAGTGGAAAGGCTCTATAGTGGGGTGATCACCCTGCTCCTGCCCAGAGGGGTTAAAAACAGCCCTGGAGAGGGCTGTGGCTGGGGAAAGGCTGATGGGGAAGCAGCCTCAGTTGGGGCCATGCCCCAATCAGGCTGCAGCTGACCCTATAAAAGGGCTGCTAGGCTGGAGTTAAGTCAGTCTCTCTCTAGCTGTTGAGAGGGATGGGCCTGGCTGCTGGGAGCTGAGCAGGGCTGGGGAAAGGCCAGAGGAGCTGGGGCGCTCTGGCTTGGAAAGCTCCCAGGCTGCAGACCTTGTTAAAGCCGAGAAGGTACTGGGGTTGCAGAGGCAAACCCTCCTTGCCAATGATGAGAGGCAATTATACTGCAGTCTGCCCCAGTGAGTGGGGGCTAGATGGTGACTGGCAGTAGCCAAAGACTGAGGTGAGGTGGGGATAGGGGTGGGGTGGGGGGGTCCCCAGGGAGGGGAGACCCAGCAAGACTGTGGGGTACTGCAGGGGGCAGAACCACAAGAGAAGGGGCACTGGGGTCTGGGAGGGACGCTGGGGCCAGTGGCAAGCGAGACACTGGCCTGCAGAGGGTGCTCCTGAGTGGACAGAGCTAATTCCCAGGATGACCAGCAGGAGGTGCTACAGCGGTGAGTTGCTCCATTACAGGCTCCCATGGATTTCAATGGGTCTTGGAATAGAAGAACCTGACCTGTATGCCACTTCTGTCTGCTGCTGGCTGTGCCTATGGACATATGTAGATAGTCTGTCTCATCAAAAAGCCATTTTCCACTAAAAGACAGGTCAATGAAAACAAAATGTTGACCAGCTGTAGTTATAAACAAACTCCTTCCCCCCCCGCCCAATTTGGTACTCTGTGCAAATCTGAATGCTCCTGAACAGCACCCACCTACTGGAATCCCAGGACATGGTAGCACCTGAGAAGTGCCAGACTGACAGCCCTGGAGAATGAAGTCCCAAATATCCCTGGGCCCTGGCAGAATCAGCTCTGAGGAAAGGCCATAGTTCAGTCTCCAGGCCAGCTCAGACCTTAGACTCTGTGTAGAGGCTACCAAAGGGGTGAATTAGTACTAGCTGTGGGGCTGGTCTGCTCGTTCTTAGTCTGGTTCCTCGCTACACGAAACCTGATTCCACATAAGTTACTATATAGCTAGACATGGTAAAGACCCCACCATCTGTGAAGCTGCTGCAGTCTGGTTCCCATCTCCATAAGAGGTGGAAACTGGCACCAAAATACCAGAGGTCCAAGTCCCCATTGCCCTGCACATTGTGTGGTCATTCACACATTTGCGCAAAGGGTGTGTAAAGGAACGCACAGGGCAACAGAGAACTGGGCCTCAAGCTGCCAAGAGAAGTGGGGAAGAGGAAATGGAAGAGTAGGAGATAGAGATATTCTACAGAGATCTAAAGGAGCCTATGCTCTCCAGTGAGACCAAGCACACTATGAGGGCTTAATGACAATCTAACCACACTTCTGCAATAAGGTTGGGGTGGGGAAAGGGGATGAGAGGCCATTTTCAGCATTGGAACTGGATCTGAAAGCAGCACCTTGAATCAAGGGCATATGGTACAGTACTAAAGAAAGCAAAGCGTCACCAGACCTAATTAACATCTGCCCTCTTATCAGCAAAGTAGATTTGACCTGTAAAATATTTAAGTGAATAAAAAACAAAATGGAAGAATGACTGCAAATAAAGAAGAACAGTGTGTCCAGGAGAATGAAAGAGGAGATTTAACATTAGCCTAAAGCCATTCCTGCTGTCACACCCCCAGGGAGTTGTGGCTCCCTTTGGAAAGGCTCCATCTTGGTATAAAGAGCACCAGTCTATGCCAGGGACATTCCTGTTCCATTAGCTATAGCAGCTGGCACACGCAGAGCATGAACTTAGGACTTGGGTGGGGAAGCAATTTGATGCTGGGTGGAACCACAAGTAAAGGAAAAGTTTATGGCATCACTGTGCTTGGTTTCCAATGTAGCCAGAAAGGATGAGGCTAAAGAGGGAGGAATGGATGGCTCTGTAACACCCTCTCTGCTTGTCACCCATCCCTGAGGGGTAAGAAATGGATAGTAGCCCCTCAAGAGATTTTTTTAAGGGCTTCAGATAGAATTCAGGCATTTCATGAAGTCAGGGGCAGTGCTGGACATGCCAGAGACTGGCCTATGCTAGTCCCTCCACCTCTGCCAACACCAGTGCTAGCACCAGCATGGCTAGTTTGGGTGCAGCTTTCCCATTTCTAATGCACTCAGACCCATTTTGCTGCCCTTGGCTTTACCCCTGCAGAAGAACTGCTATCATTCAATCACTCCGCTGTCACCAAGAGGATTCAAGTGAGTTCCCCTCTGCATAGGGAATGGCATGAGCAGTGGGATGTTAGTCAAGCACTATGATCTGCCTTGGCTATTTAGAGTGTAAACTCTTCAGGGCAGGCGCTGTCTTCCAACGTGTGTACACAGCACTCAAAGTCCCAACCAAGATCAGGGCCCCATTTACATGCTGCTGTAGTACAGACACCGTAACAGAGGGTCTGATCAGATGTCCACATTCCCAACTTCCCTGATAGCCTCTCATAATAAAGTAGCAGAATGTATCTTCTTCTCCTGCCCACCCCCAAAACAGACTCGTCCTCCAGAATTACAGGAGTTGCCTTATTGCCTTCCCCGGCTCTGGTGAAGCATTATAGGTCCTCTCTGCTACTTTCCCCTTCTCTCTCTCCTGCTCAGAACAACTTTTCGGAGCATTTGTCTGCTTTTCCCCTGGAAGCAAACTATGTAGAACTGAATTGTGCTCTGCTCACTCCACATGAGAGTCCATGTTTTTACACTCACCTGCTTTCTGAATACTGATGGTAAGCGTTACATGCTATTTCCCCAGTTGTTACCAGGACGATTGTTTCCATTTTAAATGTTTTAAACAGAACTGATCTGGAATTTTCCAACTGAGGGGTTTTTGAGTGGCGGGTAGAAATCAGAATACTAATCTGTCAAACCAAAACTGTTGGTGGGAAAGGATCAATTGCAACAAGTCTCCCGAGTCAAAGTTTCCAAACATCCTATCTTGACATGGGATAAAACATTTCAGTTCCAAGTGACTTTAGTATTAAAAAAACTAAAATTTCAAAACAAAGTGAAAAATAAAAAAAGGTCAAAATTAAACAAAACATTTTGATTGACCCGACTAGAAATTCTTTGGATTGGTTCATGAGAATTTTTCAGATTGACTTTTCATCCTGATTCAGGATGGGGAAAGATTTTGAAATCTCAATCTCTCCAGGGACTGGAAAACCATTTCCTGGCCAGCTTGAGATGTAAACAAGATTCACAGCAACAGGATTTGCAAAACATGGGAATTTCACAGGGAGAGAAGATTGGCTTACGGAACTTTTCCTTGGGCAGCTTGACTGCCAGAATGGTCTCTGTTCATCACTTACAAGGAACCTCGCATGGCTATAAGCGAAGGACAGTTCCATTTGCTTTGGGTGGGTCAGTTAGTAAATTCAGCTTATGGAAGATCATCATAGTTTGCTTTGCTTTCTGTCACTGTTAACATCCACTGATGGAGCAGTTTGGTTCCTGTCACCTGCCCCAAGATAGGATAGGAGCCAAGGGCTGATGCAAGTGGAGCTAAGCCAGTTTACACCAGCTGAGGAGATGGCCCAAGAGATGTGCTCAGTACATCCCTATGGGACAGGATGTATGCTAAGGGGCCCTCCAAGGATACATCCATGCTAGCAGGAAACAGAGCTGAGAACCAAACTCACTTTCACATAGAATCATAGAAATTTAGGGCCAGAAAGGTCTTCAAGTGGTCATCTAGCCCAGCTCCCTATGCTGAGGCAGGATTAATTATATCATCATTGCCTGGGATTTGGGGGAAGGGCAGGGGGGGGAAGAGAAGAGAAGTCACAGCTGGTGATGTTTTTAAACTTGTTTTGAAAGCCACTTCCCCTTTCCTGTACTCAACAGGAAAACAATGTTCACACTATGTACCACCAACAGCTCACATGGCCCAACCAGTATGCCCCCAGCAGATAGCTCAAGGGGGCGGGGGAGGGGGAACAAAACAAAAACAAAAAACACTGTGCCTACATAAAATACAGCCAAGTCTGCAACTGACAAGGGATCAAGGGACAGTATCAGAACCATTCCCTGAATTTGAAGGTCAAGCCATTTCTGCCTCGCATCGGGTAACCCAGGGAATCACACTGCAGTGTAACTGGGAGGGTGCAGTCCCCTTCATTAGCTGTTTCTTGCAGGCTCTCTCTGCTGCTTTTATTCCTGCTGTCACTTTCTCCTGGGTGCCTTAGGGTGAGAAGCAGTGGGTTTGCTTGGACTTTTTACAATGTTTATTGGCTGTTAAAGCTAGGGAATCCAGAAGGGGAAGGGAGCATATCAAAACTTTTGAGCAAACTGGAAAAAGTGGCACCATGCTAAGAAGGGAAGAGGTAAGCGATTCCTTCACATACCACCAATATGAACAGAAAATTAACTCCATGAAAAGCCAACAAGTGATCACTGTAAGTCACGGGTTCTTAGAATCTGGAGCAGAAACAGTGCAGACAAGACTTGGACATTTCATTTTTTTCTTGCCATGCTTCACATATGACATCCATGCTGAAGGAACATCACAGAACCTACATCAGGCTAGTCACTGGGGAAAGAACAGTGGGTATCATGGCAGGCAGGCAAACTAACTGGGTTCCAATCCTGGTTCTGCCACAGATACTTGCATGACCTTGGACATGTCACTTAGGGCCAGATTGTCAGGCCTTAACCTCCCCGAGGCATGTGCACATACTTACACCTGCATTTCACAAGCACAGTCACCTGTGTCTATACTAACAACTGCATACACAGAGCAGTGGAATTATCAGGGGTTTGCACCTGCAGTGTATTGTACATATGGGGGTGGGGTGTTGCTCACAGCACCCATGTGTGTATTTTTGGCCCACCTGCAGGTGAAGACCAGGCAGCAGATCACCTGAAAACAATGTATCCCTTACTGTGTCTGCCTCAGTTTCCCCATCTCTAGAGCAGGGATTGTATGATACCAAGTAATATACATGGCTTTTCTGCAGCGACTACTTCCTGCATCCCAGAACCATGTACTGTATCTTGTTTGGGCGGAGGGGTGGGTGTCAGATTTCTCACGGGCATTAGTGTTCTACATCTTTTCAATTTTGTTTGCTGTCTGGAAATTGTATAAATCCAGAGAGCATAAACTATTTAAAATAATATTTCCAGAGTCCTGTAAGAGGAGTTAGAAATAGCATGAAGGCAAGCATTCGGTATTATCACTTATATGAAACCCAAGCATGTTAAGGAGTGTCATACTAGTACAAAGTGTTCCTTTGGGACTTTTTTAAATAGATTCAGTCCCTCCCCCCACCCCATTGCTTTGGCACCTGTTAATGAGACGGTGATTGACTGACTGTTCCCGATGAGCATGTGGGAAAGGAAGCTTTTCTAAACTGTAGACATAGGAAATACACACACACACCACCGCCCCAAGGTCAACCTATAGGTCAGCCTTGTTGCACAGGCAGCTACTCCTATGGTAAATGATGTATTCGTCAGAGGGCCTGTGCAGAACTCAGATACAGCACTGTACAAACAGTTCTGCGAAGGAGGGTTCCTAGAAAGCCTGGCCATAGGCCATAAATAATAGCCTGCTTTTTTCCTTGAATTTGTAGGCTCATTTCCCTCTAGTTTCCAATGGGAGCAGAACAAGGGATCTGTTACAGTTCCCCTCTATGGCAGACTTGTCCCCACCAGGGTGCCCTCCTGTGGGGAGTGTGACAAAGTTCCTCCTCTATCTTGGTGGGTCCTGCGCTTATTGGCGGATTTTCTTGCCTCAGAGATTCACTATGTGGGCTGGGGAACAGCCCAGAGACCTTTCCCTCTGGGAGAACCCACAGTCCTGGTCAATTGGGAGATTTGGGGGGGAACCTGGGCCTGCCCTCTACTCCGGGTTCCAGCCCAGGGCCCTGTGGACTGCAGCTGTCTATAGTGCCTCCTGTAACAGCTGCATGACAGCTACAACTCCCTGGGCTACTTCCCCATAGCCTCCTCCAAACACCTTCCTCCTGGTGTCTGATAACGCTTGTGCTCCTCAGTCCTCCAGCAGCACACCCTCTCACTCTCAGCTCCTTGCACCTCTTGCTCCCAGCTCCTCACACTTGCACCACAAACTGAAGTGAGCTCCTTTTTAAAGCCCAGGTGTCCTAATTAGCCTGCCTGCCTTAACTGGTTCTAGCAGGTTCCTGATTACTCTAGTGCAGCCCCTGCTCTGGTCACTCAGGGAACAGAAAACTACTCATCCAGTGACCAGTATATTTGCCCTCTACCAGACTCCTGTACCCCACTGGTCTGGGTCTGTCACAGGAGACAGACAAATCCTGCCTCAATTTCTCCTACAGTCCCTGGGGCTGACTGAGTTTCCTTATCTTCTCTACCACCAATCAAACTGACTGTCACCTCCTTGGCCGAGGACAGGAACATTACCAACCCAATTCTAGCCCTGCTTCTGGGCATAATTTTTTTAGTATAAATGCAACTATCAGCAGATCCTTCAGATTATGATGATTCTCAAAACCACAATGTAAAACAGATTAAAATGTAGCAGTTATCCAGCTGCACTCCAGGTACTGTCTTCAGGCCACCCACCAGAGAGTCAAACAGTCCCACTTCAATTCCTCTGCCCCTCTTCCAGGGCCTCTACACCCCTGAAAGTTCTCCAGGCTGCTCCAACTCCTCTCCCACAGCCCGAACCTTAGAGCTTCTGCAAGAGGGCTCTCTGCAGTGTTCTGCTCCTGAGGCCCCATCGCTGACAAGTCCTACCCCTACTCATGGGAACCCCCTTCCTGAATCAACCCTCTTGTTCCTGGGCTCAGCCTGCACGGTCTGAGCTGGTTCTTCCCCCTTACTGAGGGGCACAAGCCTTCTCCTCACCAGGGATTCCCTGCTCTGGCCAGCTCTCTCCAATGACTCCTATCCATAGCACTCTCTCCCAATAGTGCACCAGTTCTCTCTTTACACTAGTTTCTCCTCCCCACAGCAGCTCCTGACTATGGCTCTCACGCAACTCTCACCAGCTCTCTGCTGCTCTTTCCTGTTGCCTGGATCATTACAGAGGCCAGGTGCCCTGTATCAGACCCCATCAATCTAGTCACAGGTGACTTGAACCTATTCTCTCAAAGGGGCCCGTTACCCTTCGACACCCCCATTTTGCAGGTGAGTGGCTAAAGCCATGAAATGAAGGAACACATTTTCATGGAGCTCAGCCCCTGCAATCAAGGCCAGATATTCAAAAGGGCTCAGCACGTTGGAGGCCGAGCCCTTTTGGAACGTCTGGCCCAGACTATAGGGGCCAAGTACTAGGAGGTCTGGCTTCATGTGACCTGCCTAAAGACACAGGGTATGGCAGAGCTGACAACTGGACTTCCATCTCCTGGGTCCCAGGGCAGTGCTTCAGCCACAAGGCCAGCCTTCTTCCCTAATAAATAGGTATTATGTACAGGTTATTTTAATTGTTTCAGTCTGAGTAAAGAGCCACTGGCCACAATTTATTCATAAAAAAAGGACTAAACCCAGAAGGAGCCTTTAGGAGACCAGGAGGAATGGCCATCAGCTGTAGTCCAGTTTCCTATTAGGAGATAAACCTCAACTAGAAATAGGTCTGTCCCCTCTCCCTGCCCCACCAAAGAGCGAGGATAAAAATAGATTTAAGCCACCTTGGGTTTTGCCTCAGCTCTCACAAGTCAATCATCCCACATGTTGCCACCTCCCACCCTGCATACACACAGTAGTCCATATGTAAGCATAGCTGTTTGCCTTGCATAGACAGAACTCAGCAGGCAACTCTGCCACAGTGCAAGGCGGTAGAGATCGGCCATTAAGGGCCAACAGGAATTCAGTTGTGTTTTTTCAGCTAAACAGACTTGGGAGAGCTAGTGGGAGCAGGTGGGTGAACTGTACAAACTGCTATTCTTTGTTACGTTTAAACCTTTACATCTAAACCTTTACGTTAGAGTCCAAGGCATTGCACAGCAATAGTAAGCCATGTGGACAGCAGTCTGACTCACGACTGCCTTTGTATCAGGCATTGAAATACTTGCCCTATGCCAAGCCATGTATAAAAGGGAGCTGCTACGGAGCAGGGGGGCAGAGAAGAGCTTAGCTCAGACTGGTAGCCAGGATCATTCTACTTTGTTGCTATTGGGATTAAAGCAGTTACACCAGCCTGGATCATCTTTTCTTTCATCATAAGATAATTCCCTTATGTAAGTTAATACGGTGATCAGCAATGCAGCATTAGAGAGATGCTGGCATGGTAAAACAAAGCATAAAAAAGGGGAGGTTTTAAATAAGACTGACCCTCTCTACCCAGACATACTGAAGAGCCAACTTCAGCCCTCTCTCTCCAGGCAACCCTTCAGAATTCAGTGGAACCGCTCTGATGCGGGAACAGAATGAAACCCACTAAGCACAAGGGAAGATTCTGTTCTGACCCCTGCTCCTGGGTTAAGGAGAGATCAGAACTTTCTGCCATGTGGCATCTATAGGATATGTGATCGATCAGGAGCTGCATGCTGAGTGCACTGCAATGCTCATTTTTTTGCTGTCCCTCATACAGCATACATGCTGTCACACTGGTGCACCTCCACTACAGGAGAGATCTGCTACATCAGGGTAGGCAACCTATAGCACATGTGCCAAAGGTGGCACGCAAGCTGATTTTCAGTGGCACTCATTGCCTGGGTCCTGGCCACCGGTCCGGGGGGCTCTGCATTTTAATTTAATTTTAAATGAAGCTTCTTAAACATTTTAAAAACCTTATTTACTTTACATACAACAATAGTTTAGTTATATATTATAGACTTCTAGAAAGAGACCTAAAAATGTATTACTGGCACGCAAAACCTTAAATCAGAGTGAATAAATGAAGACTCGGCACACCACTTCTGAAAGGTTGCCGACCCCTGGGCTACATGCTCTCGCCCCAAGGTATAGCTGCAATAGGGTTATGACACAGAGGAGCCTTACTTTGGGAGAAAGAGCCTAACACACACAAAAAAGCTGAGCCCAGCTCCTCAACTGGTGTAAGTCAGCCGAGCTGCATGGATTTACATAGCTGGGTGTCTGCCCTGTAGCATTGGTGCGGCTGTTCGAGAAGCTGCAGTGAAAGCAGACAGCCTTTCTGCAAGAACTCTGTACTTCCATTTCAAGGCAGGAGAGATGCAAAGCAGCAGCAGTCAGTCTGTGCCCATTTTCAGGGGTAGAAGGTAGCACAGAAAAATTCACTGAGTACTGGACAGATTTGATGCAGCCTTAAAACCCCAGGGGAAGCAGAACTACCATACACAGCACATCCCCACCTCCACCCCTGCAGAGCTCTGCAGGCAATCTGCCTTGGAAAGCAGCAAGGACAAAGGTCATTTCTGCACTAGTCAGCTGATGAGAATCAGCCCTTATCACCTCGGTTTTTCCTGTCACTCACTCAGACTGGAGAAAGCCAGACTGCTTCTGTTGAGATCTGGGCCTGTACTGACTAGGTCTGGGGAGTTAACAACAACTAGCCCATGGGGGATGAGCATGAACACAGGAGTCATGCTGGCTGTGTCCGATTACCAAGCAAGTTACTTTCCTTGCCATTCTTCCTCCTACCCCACCCAGGCCCACATGGTCATGGTTTAAAATATATCTACCCCAGGGACTAGCGGCCTAACCCAAATCCCATTGAATGTAGAGAAAAGATTCCCATTCCCCAGATAGGAAGGATGGACTTGTGCCTAAAGCACTGAACTAGGCCTGAGAAGACTTGTGTTCAATTCCTAGTTCTGCTACAGACTCCTCTTGTGAGCTCAGGAGAGTCATTAATCTCGCTGTGCCTCAATAAAAAGGGGCTAGTAATACTTCTTGTGTCTGAATTGTCTCGTTAGGCTGTAATTTCTTTAGCACAGGGACTCATCTCTTAATATGTGCATGTACAGAGGTCTCCTTTTGCTAGAGCCTCCCAACCAAGATCAGCATCTACCACAATAAGAATAAATAGACTTCAAGAGCTTGCACCAATTCTCATTAATTAACACTGCACCAGGACCACCACAAAGAAGACAGTATTCTTCAGATAACTACATGTTTGAAGGAGACAAGGGGGTTACAGTTTTCATACACACTAAGAATACACGATCTGCATCATTTATCTTTGGGATAAAAGACAGCAAATAGCATAGAAAATTAGTGAGTGTGTGTGTGTGTGTGTGTGTGTACGTACACACACACACGCTTATAGCCTCATGAAAATACAGGGCCCTTAAGGAGCAGTGTGCACAGAATGTGCTTGGAGCCTAACACAAGAGATCAGCTTTTCCAGTTGGCACGATATGCCAGCCACCTTATGTTATGCAAAGCGCCTGCCTCTGTGCCGGTTATGGCCCCAATTGCTATGTCCTCTTTGCCCTTCTATCATGTGGATATACATTAAGAGCAATCTTACACCAGCCAACTTTTCTCCAGCGGCATTAGGTCATTTGGGGCAAACTGTCAGCAATTAAGTCATAATGAGAAATTTTGCTCTGAGTCACCCTTGGAGGAGACCAGGGACACATTTAGCTTTGTGAGGAATCCCTTTCCATATGGAATTTACTTATGGAGGTGGGGGGAGAAAGGGCTGAAAGGTTAGCAGATTCTCTTGGGGTCCTGATACTACAATACCCAAAGATGAAGGTAAGATTATAACCATGGCCCACAAGTCGCTGATTCTTGGGCACAAAAAAAAATAAATAAATAAATAAATAAAAAAATAATGACTGATGTTTCTAACCAACTGAGATCTGAGCGTACTGGTCAAAGCATAGCATGCAGCCCCGTTTAAGAGCAAACCCTCTGCTCCTCCTACAAGGCTGTTAAACAGGATAGAAACCGGAGGAGTCATGAGACAGCAGAGAGTCTAGTGAGATCTGCCAGGCAGAGCAGAACCCTCACAGACCTAAGAATGTGCCTGGAATTGGCTTCTCTGTACCTGCATGTATTTTAGGAGACTTAGGGCTGGTCAACATGGGAGAGTAGAACTATACTGGTAGCTCTTCCACGCACTTTTATTTCAGAATAAGAGCGTCAGCACAGGGAGTTATACTAGTTTAACTATTGTGGTTTAAAATTCACACCCTAGCATATGCCAGCATAACCTTCCTGTGTAGCCAAGCCCTAAATAAGCTGCATCCAGGGACCCCACTAAGAGGTGAATTGGGGCATGTCATGTTGGCCTTGCTTTGGGGATTGTTGAAGGGCTCACCCAATCATTACAATCTTTCATCAATTTCTGCCTACTCCTCAACCACGATAATTGGCAGGGGAGAAAGTCTCCAAGACATTGCACCAGGCTAAAGCTCCAAATGGTGCTGCAGCCTTCAAATCCTACCTCCAAACAGGGGTCTTCAAAAACTCCAAGGGACTTTGTGATGTGAACCCATTTCCCCTTCCGCTTCACAGCAAGGAACAATCATCAAGGTTTCTCACTCAACCCAGGCCCTGGAAAATGGCTGCTCAAAACACATTCACCAGGGCTTTATACACCAGGCACTTGCTAGACTGCAGCCATCACGACAGCTACACCTGCACCAGCATAGGCAGGGAAGAGCCACTATTTGTACTGGTGCAGCTCATCCTGGTTCCATCACAGCAGATATGCTCCACAGTAACAACAGTGGGTGTTTGCTCCACTGAACTGGTTGGCCATGGCTGGAATCAAGGCAAACCTCCCACCATAGATAAGGTCCAAGACTTAAGAGGGGAAAACCACGACTTGGAGAGAGATCTGCATCTGAATCCCTTAGCCATGTTGTGAGGAGGCAGAGAGGAATCATCCTCCTGTAATGATCCTCTGCGTCATGAGGATGAGTAATGTAGCTGTAGGCTATGGGAAGCGGCCAGCAGGATGCAATGAGCTAATTATAGAGCTCCTCAGATTGGCCCCCAATACACCAGTCTGCAGTGAAATCCCTACTCTTCCATTCATAGTTTGGGGATCATTCCTTTAAGAGCCTGAAGCTCCTGCAGTCTGATCCTATTGGGATCCAGGAAGTGCTAAAGGACTTCCCCCCCCTCCTGCAGTCTGATCACAGGTAGTTACAAAGCCCCAGAAGGCTGCACCTGAAATGGAATGGCAACAGACTTCCACCTCCTCCCCAGGCACTGATTAGACCAGGCAAGTTACCTGCCCTAATTAATCCCTGCTGGGATCACATCAATGTCTCTTTGTTTAGGCATTTTAGCTGGAGATCACTTTCCACAGAAACATGTTCCATGCGGCCTGCGCAGTAATGTGAACACACGTCACAAGTTGTTGGCTGTGCCCACAACCAGTCCTGAACATGATCAGACAGACCTCTTTTTGTTCTTCTGCCCAGGAAATCTGAGTCAGAATCTTCAGGTGCATTTTATTAAGAGGTGTCTTGGCAGGCCAGGCCTCAGCATCACACGTAAGCTCTAATCGAGTGGATTAATGCCTCCCTCCCAGGAGCCATCTTAGAAAGGTCACAGGACATTCTAATCACTTTGTGGCCTCTGCCAACAGGCTCAAGCTTACCCTCGAAAGCCACAGAGTAGTTAGTTTCCCCTTCCTCATCTTTTTTGCTATCAGCCAACCCCTTTAATGTACTTGTTACTGCTTGACAAGCCAGACAGCCTGACAAGAGTGCTACAGAGTGACCACTCCTAAATCTCCAGGATTCTGGGAGATCCTAGGCTAGGCTACAGTCCAGCTCCCCTCCCTTCTGTGCCACCAGGCACACTTAGAAACTGAAGGAGTGAGGGAGCCAAAGGGTTGAATTGGGTAACAGAAGTGGGCAAGTTTAGAGGCTATGAAGAAAAGACACCAGTGAGAGAGGATGCCAGCAGGCTCAGCATTAGGGCATCAGCTGTATTTTGCCTGGGGAGCAGCACACACAATGCCACCCACTGTCTTTGCTCCATTCTTGTTAGCTGAAACTCCCAAAGATAGATAGTGCTCTTTGACAGCAGGATTCTTGTCAGTTTCCAAACCCTGCCAGCTCATGTGAACAGAGGGCCTGATTCTCCACTGCTTTGCCACTTGCATGGTCCCTTACTGCGGTATGGGGCTTGTGCAATATGCAACTACATCAGAAGGCTTCACTCACTCATGCTGGTCAGGTATATTACACCCACTTTGCACGTGTGGAAACGACAGAAGACACAAGGCATCAAGAGAGTCGGGCCCAGATAGTCTGGGCTGAGTGGAGAGGGAGTGTGAGGCAAGAGCCCAACCACAATCATCTGCAAACCCAGTGCTTTGGAAGTTAATGTGGTTGAGTCACCCAATTTACAGGAAGTGGTCCAACAGGCTACTGGACAAACAGACAGACACATACAGCTCACAAGCCTTAAATTTTCAGACTCAGAAGAGATTTTTTGGGAAAAAGGACTGATTCAGTCTGGAGGAGCCCAGTCTTGACATAATCCTTTGAAAGGTCAATGAAATAGAATTACCATTTCTCTTCAGATAAAATGCTAATCTGAGATGCATTAGCAGTGGCTGATGGCAAACAAACAAAAGAAAAGACTTTCCATATTATAAGCAGGCCTCACAGGATCTTAAAAGGATTTCTCTAGAGGTGAGCAAGTAATCATGATCAATCATCATTATTGCGGTCATCTTTTTCCAGCTGGGGAGACTAGTGAGGGTGAAACAAGTGCAGGGACCTGTGGAACCAGGGTGGGAAGGGAACTGTCAGTTTGCAAGCCAAGGACATTTGTCAACTGACAGATTTGACGGCATGCAGATGGTGCTTGTGTGGATGCATCATACCATCTTAATTTAAGACTCAGGGCTTCACCTCTACTGATTCTGGAGTATGTTCTACTGATCGTGGGGGGGAAAACCACCACACCACACACAACCAATGAAGTATTTTCATGTAAATGCAAGGAGGCAGTTCTTCCAAACAAGGCCATAGCAGCTAATTAAAGTTTGAGGGGCCCCTTTCTTAAGTGTGTTTGTGAGGCACCATGCACAATTGCAGATTTCCACACAAGTTCTTCCCAGTATCTCAAGAAGCTATCCACACGCCACAACTACGCAATTTATACCTAGGATGGGGATCTCCTTTTCATGCGGAAACAGCTTCAGGCTGTCCCATGTCCCTCCCTCTTTCCATGATTGCACAGAAAGTCAGACTATTGCCTCCCAATCTACACTTCACCAGCCAGACATCAGCTAACGTAAGATGGGGTCACTCTGATTTCAGAGCAGCTCTGCCTATTTATATTAATGGAGGATTTGGTCCAACATTTTCCATACACAGTAACCTCTGCTGTCTGTTGATAAGCCATTGTGTGTACACTCTATGAACAAACTCCCTAGGTGTCCTTTTTAGCAAGGGGTTATTATTGTTCATTGACCTCAGTGAACCTCAACAGAAAGAAGAAAAATGTGCTGCCCCCACAAAGGTCTCTGGTGTTGAGCAGTGTTCTTTCTTGTGGTCACATGACAGCTTGTTGTGTTATCACCTGAGAGCATATACCTGAACATCAAATAGCCATTGCCTAGTCCCAGATCAAGGCTGGGACAAAAGGTCTTAACTATGACACCAATAAAACCTTCGTATAGCCTCTAACCTAAGGACAACCTCTTAAAGAATGTCATGAGCAAACAATATTATCCTGCTCATAAATCTGTGGCCTCCTCTATGTTGGCTCACAGCCGTGTGTGCAGGATTCTCATTACTGGTGATGTCCTTACATGCTTTATGGCATTTGCTGATAGTGTCACAGCTGATTTATGCTTCAGGTGAATCATTGAGGCTCCCACTGATAATGTGTTTTCATGGTAGCCAGGTGTATACAATAAATCCACCTCCTCCTTGAAAAAGTGGCTGATTTAGCAGAGCCAATCTGCATTTATTTATGCTACTCTACAGGAGAGAGCAGTTGCATGTTACAGGAATACCGGAGATGGTTACACGTCCATGGACATTATAGGTTACATAAGCCAGAAGGGATGATCTGCTGGTCTAAGGCCTGGTCTACACTAGGCTTTTATGTCGAATTTAGCGCCGTTATATCGAATTAACCCTGCACCCGTCCACACCACGAAGCCATTTAGTTCGACATAGAGCCCTCCTTAAATCGATTTCTGTAATCCTCCACAACGAGAGGAGTAGCGCTAAATTCGAAATGGCCATATCGAATTAGGCTAGGTGTGGATGGAAATCGACGGTAATAGCTCCGGGAGCTATCCCACAGTGCACCACTCTGTTGACGCTCTGGACAGCAGTCCGAGCTCGGATGCTCTGACCAGCCACACCCCGGGAAAATTTGAATTCCTTTTCCTGCCTGGGCAGTTTGAAGCGCAGTTTCTGTTTGGACACCGTGGCGAGCTCAGCAGCAGTGGCAGCAGTGGCAACGATGCAGAGCTCTCCAGCAG
Source organism: Terrapene triunguis (assembly GCF_002925995.2). NCBI lineage: Eukaryota > Metazoa > Chordata > Testudines > Emydidae > Terrapene > Terrapene triunguis. Next base: position 33,234 of record NW_020664522.1, on the reverse strand, counting down.
AGATGGCCGTGCAATCCAATAGAAAGAGGGCCCCAGCATGGACGGATCGGGAAGTCTTGGATCTCATCGCTGTGTGGGGAGATGAGTCCGTGCTTTCCGAGCTGCGCTCCAAAAGACGGAATGCAAAGATCTATGAGAAGATCTCTAAAGCCATGGCAGAGAGAGGCTACAGCCGGGATGCAACGCAGTGCCGCGTGAAAATCAAGGAGCTGAGACAAGGCTACCAGAAGACCAAAGAGGCAAACGGACGCTCCGGATCCCAGCCTCACACATCCCGTTTCTACGAGGCACTGCATTCCATCCTAGGTGCGGCCGCCACCACTACCCCACCCCTGACCGTGGACTCTGAGGATGGGATATTGTCCGCGGCCGGTTCCTCAGCGGACGGGGAAGAGGAGGAAGGAGATGAGGAGGACGAGGCAGTAGACAGCGCTTACAACGCTGATTTGCCCGACAGCCAGGAGCTCTTCATCACCCTGACAGAGATCCCCTACCAACCCTCCCCAGCCGTTACCCCAGACACAGATTCAGGGGAAGGATCAAGCAGTAAGTGTTTTAAATATCCAAACATTTATTTACAACATAACTGGCATATTTAAAATATTAACAGTAGCTAAAGTGCTTTAAAACATGTAAACATTTATTTGCAACAAAACAGGAAGATTGAAAATATTAACAGTGGGTAAAGTGCTTAAAAACATGTAAACAGGAAAGTCAAACAAAAGGGGAATCAGTGCAAAGTGTATCATGATTACTCCGTCTTTGGGCGCCTCAATATATAGTCCGAACCATTTTAAAAAAATCTCACAATGTCCGCTTCATGATTATAGTGCCCAAAACCCTGCAGTCATTTGTCCCTCCAAGGGCACCTAAGCCAAGAACTGGTCAATGTAACCGGGGATCGAGGCGACATCCTCCGGGGAGAACTCCTCATACACCTCCTGCAGGTGTTTTTCAAGCCTCATCAGCAGGTTCCTGGGCAGGGACAGCTTATTAGGCCCCCCGTGGTAGGACACGTTTCCCTGCCACAACGCCAGCAGGTACTCCGGGATCATGGCCTTGCACAGCAGTGCAGCAAATGGCCCCGGTTTCTGCAGGCTGTCCCGGAGCATCTTCTCCTTCTGGCTCTCGGAGACCTTCAGGAGGGTGATGTCAGGCATGACTCCCTGCTGTGAATTAGGTAGGGGAAAGTTAGTATTGGGACTGCTTGCCCGTCCCTTTACAGAACTGCAACCGCCGGTTTACAGCCACGCGGTTTACAGCCGCGAGGGGCTGGGACAGGGCCAGAGTTCATGCTTGCAGGATTGCTGCCAGCAGAGACTCGCATTGCTTTCTATGTGAAAGGAGGCCAGTGCCACTCTTAAAGTTTTAAGCGGCCACAAGTCTACGGCTTACCATGTTTGCCATCTAGACAAAGTCCGGTGTCCTGCCCTGCTCCTCAGCTCGCCACAGCAAGACCGCAGGCACTGTAGGCGAGGGCCGAAAATTCGACCTTGTCCTCAGTGCGCGTGTGATAGGTGCTCTGCATGGTCTTGTTCACAGAGAAAGACTATGTTCTCTGTTCACAGATACATTGCTCTGTCTCAGGAATTCACTCCCTTTTTCCAATTCCCACAGCCACATCTGCCCAGAGGCTAGCGCACATTAGGAGGAGGAAGAAGAGGACACGGGAAGACATGTTTGCTGAACTAATGGAATGCTCCCGAGCACAGGCAGCCCAGCAGACACAGTGGAGGGAGAACTTGTCCCAAATGCACCGGGCAAACATTGAACGGGAGGAGAGGTGGCGACAGGAGGACAGGCAGGCTACTCAAACGCTGCTTGGACTAATGAGGGAGCAAACGGACACGCTCCGCCGCCTTGTGGATGTTCTGCAGGACCGGAGGCAGGAGGAGAGAGCCCCGCTGCAGTCTCTCTGTAACTGCCCTGCCCCGCCACCAAGTCCCATACCCCCCTCACCCAAAGTCCAAACACGGAGGGGTGGAAGGGGCCGGGAAAAATTTCACTCCACCCCTGCGGACTGCTCTACCACTAGAAGGCTCTCATTCCCCAAAATTTGAAAAGTCCTTTCCTACCCGCCTCACACAAGACCCCGTCCAAGTTTCACCCCCCCGTTCCATGTGCGGTTGTTAATAAAGAATACGTTTCTGTTCATTTCTGTTTCCATCCTCTTCTTTTGGAGGGGAGTCTGTCTGGAGGGGGGGGAAGGGCCTTGGTCATTGGACAGGACAGTCACCTTTAGCAGGGGGCAGGTGCAGCAGCAGGGCACATATACAGTGCAGTGACTAGTTATCCTGGTCAGTCTGGGAGGTGGTTTTCATGTTCTGTGTGGTGGGGGCGGTGGTGTTGCTCTGTGACTTGGTGGCGGGGGAGGGCAGTTACAGATCTTATGCAGCGGTCCTTACCCTGGATCACAGAGCCGCGCAGCAGGGGATCTGTAACCCTCCTCCCCCTGCAAGACAGTCACATAGCCGACACATACACGCAGTCCCGGCCAGGAGGGCTGGCAGGCTCCGTTGAAACAACCAGTCCACCATCGCGGAGCCTGTCATTCCTGGAGTTTAGAAGCATCATTTGCATCACAACCCTAAACCCGCTCCCCGCCACAGTCTGCGTCCCAGGTTTAAAACATTCCCGTGAAAACAGTAATAAAGACAACGGTGTCCATGAACAAAACAGAACAGATTTTATTTTTTGGGAAGGGGGTGAAGGGGGTATGTAATTGGAGAGGATAGTCGACGGCAACTGGGTAAAGAAACGGGGGCAAGTTCAGCTTCTGTGTCCACAAACTTAAAAGTCAATGGGTACCCTGCTCAGCCTTGAAACTGGCTTTCAAAGCCTCCCGGATGCACAGCGCGTCCCGCTGGGCTCTTCTAATCGCCCGGCTGTCTGGCTGGGCGTAATCAGCAGCCAGGCTATTTGCCTCAACCTCCCACCCCGCCATAAAGGTCTCCCCCTTGCTCTCACACAGATTGTGGAGCACACAGCAAGCTGCAATAACGATGGGGATATTGGTTTCGCTGAGATCACAGCGAGTGAGTAAGCTTCTCCATCTCCCCTTGAGACGGCCAAAAGCACACTCCACTACCATTCTGCACTTGCTCAGCCGGTAGTTGAACAGTTCTTTTTCTGTGTCCAGGGCGCCAGTATAGGGCTTCATGAGCCAGGGCATTAGCGGGTAGGCTGGGTCCCCGAGGATCACTGTAGGCATCTCCACATCCCCAACAGTTATCTTGTGGTCCGGGAAGTAAATACCTTCCTGCAGCCGTCTAAACAGACCAGAGTTCCTGAACACGCGAGCGTCATGAACCTTGCCCGGCCATCCGACGTAGATGTTTGTAAACCGTCCCCGATGGTCCACCAGTGCTTGCAGCACCATTGAAAAGTACCCCTTTCTATTGATGTACTGGCTGGCCTGGTGGCCCGGTCCCAGGATAGGGATGTGAGTCCCATCTATAGCCCCACCGCAGTTTGGGAATCCCATCGCAGCGAAGCCATCTATGATGGCCTGCGCGTTTCCCAGGGTCACTACCTTTGACAGCAGTACCTTGACGATTGCCTTGGCTACTTGCATGACAACAACCCCCACGGTAGATTTGCCCACGCCAAAGTGGTTCGCGACTGACCGGTAGCTGTCCGGCGTTGCAAGCTTCCAGAGGGCTATGGCCACTCGCTTCTGGACAGTCAGGGCTGCTCGCATGCGGGTGTCCTTGCGCTTCAGGGCAGGGGACAGCAACTCACAAAGTTCCAGGAAAGTCCCCTTCCGCATGCGAAAGTTTCGCAGCCACTGGGATTCATCCCAGACCTGAAGCACTATGCGGTCCCACCAGTCCGTGCTTGTTTCCCGGGCCCAGAATCGCCGTTCAACAAAATCCACATGCCCCATTGCAAACGTGATGTCCTCGGCGCTGGGTGTCGTGGTTTCTGACAGCTCTGTGCTACTCTCCGACTTCAGGCCCTCACTCCGCTGCCGTAGCCTCCTCGCCTGATTTCTCTGCATCTGCCTCTGGGAAAGGTGTATGATAAGGTGCGAGGCGTTGAGAACGGCCACAACTGCAGCGATGGTCGCAGCGGGATCCATGATCGCAGTGCTGTGGCGTCCGCGCTGTCACTGATCAAAAAGTGCGCGAACTGATTTCCCGCCGGCGCTTTCAGGGAGGGAGGCAGGGCGGTAGTGACTGACGGATGACGACAGTTACCCAAAAGCACCCTCGCCACAATTTTTTACCCAGAAGCCATTGGGGGCTCGACCCAGAATTCCACTGGGCAGCGGGGACTGCGGGAACTGTGGGATAGCTGCCCACAGTGCACTGCTTCCAATGTCGACGCTTTCCCTGGTAGTGTGGACTGACAAAGTCGAATTACTGTCCTTAGTGTAGACACACACGTTCGACTTTCTAATATCGATTGCACATATTCGATTTAACTAAAATCGAACTACTCTCGTAGTGTAGACATACCCTAAGCATCAGGTTTAAAATGCCATGGTTCTCTAGAACCACAGGTTCAAATTCCAGAAGAGTTGATATCAGCAGTCATCCCTCTAAAGCAGATCTATCAACTATGCTATGGGAATATTGGAGATGGTAATAGATCACTCAAAGGGGGTCAGGAGAGATTTTACTGCAGAGTAGAGAAGGTCCCCAGTTCAATGAGTCCATAGCACTAAGAACAGAGTTCTGCCCTAGAGTTCATATCCAAGTTTGCCCCATCTCACTTCCCCACTGTTTAAAAACAGCTGCTTTCTCCTCTCTGACCCAGACATGGCTACATTTTAAAAGTGGTTCATTCTACCTACAGCTATTTGCTTATTGCAATGCCTTGAAATTGTTTGGGACTCTACAAGTATTTATCTATATTCAAGTTCACTTTAAGAGGATTCTAATGTAGAATGTGCTCCACACCAAGTGCACAGGCATTGTACCGTTGTAGGACACTGCCTTATGTACTTCAAATGTAGACCATATGCTACCATTGCAGCTACCCTCTGGGAAGAATCCAAAATCCTCAATCCACTGTGATACCCACAGAGGGTAAACTGCCTAACAATAGCTAGGTGAGGGTCCATTTGTGATTTATTAATATCTCTTGTTCACCTACATTATTTCTAAGTAAGAGCCCAAACAGAGCTAATATACACAACTGTGTTCCTTTCACTATCACCCTTGTCTTTGCCTCATGTTCCTCACTCACCTGTGGCATCTTGCCCTGTTTAAAGTAACAGTTCTTTGGTCAGGGACTCTGTTCCATGTTTGTACAGCACCCACCACACTGAGGCCCTGATCTTGACTGGTGCTCAACCAGAATACAAATAAATTGCTCCGAATTCAGGAATGATGGGGAATCAACCCAGTGACAAGCTGGAGGCAATCGGAGATCATGATAGTTACATGCTGCAGGGACCAAGTGCCGACTGGGAAGATGTTGCTACTAACAGAAGCCTTACTGTAGGGGACTTGGGGCTTTGACTCAAAGCCCAGTGAAGCTGACAGGAGGAGTCTTTCCACTGACTTTGATCAGGACTTTTGAGACAGAAATGAAATCAGGTAAAATGCTCTAACATACAAAAGAACCTCACCCCTGCCCAGACAGCATTTAACATGGCATGATGGGGTCCGGTTGAATTCAGAGGCAAGGCACAGATGCATCATAGCCTCAGTCATATCTGCAGGCAAACAAACAGGGCTTCTCTGAAGTGCCCCCCTGCTTGTCATCAATCAAAAGAAACAAAGATACTTTAGTGTTCTAATCTGAAGACCAAAGGGCACCACAGGACAGTTGCCACAATTAGCATTAGAACCCTGAGCAACCGATCCCCTGCAGCACCTGCTACCACCCAGCTTCCTGCATTTGTCATGCAGCCACTGATAACTTTTCCAGGAACAAGCTGTTTTGCTGACAAGTGCAGGAATCTGCAACCTTTGTGTCCTCTCCCATTAGTGATTCAGTCCACACACTCCCCAAGCCTAACCCCTGAACTACAGTCTAGAGTTCAGAGTCAAGTGTTTACAACAGGGATGAGGTGCAGGGACTGTTGGACATGCCTCATCCGGGCACCAAGGCCACTTTTACTTTCAGTGGCAAACCAGAATCAGCCACCTTGCATTCTGTTGACTCTTCTGTCATCCCATTAACAGAAAATGACAGGTGCCAGCTACCTACAGAGCTCCACACACAGCTACAGAAATAGACTGGAGATGCCAAGTTCAGATCAGATTTCAAACCACCCTACAGAACACAGAAGGGTTTGGATCTAGGTACTGAATCCTCTGCAGGCATAAATCAACTTGGCTTCATGGACTTCAATGGAGTTGTGTTGATTCACACCAGCTGAGGATCCGGTTTTAGGCTTGTCTCTCCTCAGCACTTATTCCCCAATACCCCCCCAGGATATAGGCAAATAAATATTATTAATCCTAGTTTATAGAAGTCCCTGATTGTGAATTCTTTGGGGGCAGGGACTGTGGGCAGACAGCACCTGGCATACTGTAGGTGCTACCGGAATACAAACAGTAGTAATAGAGATAGACAGGATAAGTGACTTGCTTGAGGCTACGAAGGGAATCTGTGTCCGAGCCAGAAGCAGTACTCAGGAGTTCCTGGCACCCAGTCTCTTGTTTACACCAGTTCTCCCACAGAACAGGGTGGCAATGGGATTCTCCGATTAGAAACTAAGGTTATGTCTACCCTACAGCCTATGTCGGCATAACTTATAAACCACTCCCCTGAGTGACATAAGTTACACTGACATTAAGAGCTTGTGTGCACAGCGCTATGTTGGCAGGAGAGCTTCTCCAGCCGATATAGCTTCTGCTGCTTGTGGAGGTGTTATGCCCATGGGAGAGCTCTCTCCCATCAGCATAGAGCATCTTCACCTCACGCACTGCAGCGGCAGAGCTATATTGGCACAATTGTGCCACTGCAGCACTGTACATATAGACATGGCCTAATTGTTCTGCCATTGAACAAAGTTGTGGCTGACAGAGAAGCAGCTGCATCAAGGGAGTCCCTGTCAGTGGCAGCTCTCTCTAGACTGATTCCTCCATGGGAAGTGATAGATTAAAGAAGTCCTACCCCCTTCACCAGAGCAACTGGCACAAGGAGCAAGGCTACAGTCCCAGACTGCAGTTTGGATGGCCCATGTACTCCCCACCCAAGGTACATTCTGGCAAACTCCCAACAAATAAGTGTTTAAGATCCCATAGGGTGCAATTATATCTAGGCTGGTCATCACTGTGGAAGTAGTCATTTGAGAGAAAACCAGTTACAGTCTATAGCAGTGGTTCTCAACCAGGGGTACAAAGTCAGTACAAACTAAAATTTCACACAGACAATGACTTGTTTATATGCTCTATACATGGACATGTAAGTACAATATTTATATTCCAATTTATTTATTTTATAATTCTATGGTAAAAATGAGAAAGTCAGTCTTTTTCAGTAATACCATGCTGTCACACTTTTGTATTTTGAGGTCTGATTTTGTAAGCAAGTAGTTTTTAAGTGAGGTGTAACTTGGGGGTATGCAAAACAAATCAGACTCCTGAAAGGGTACAGTAGTCTGGAAAGGCTGAGAGCCACTGGCCTTTAGGTCCCCAATGTAGGTAAAACATGGTTTGGTCTTGCCACATAAGTTGACCTGATCCATTGCATGTAGGACCCCCACTCCAAAACCACAGCAGGTCCCACAGAATAGACAGAATCTTTTAAAAGGCCTCACATCCAGGGTTCAAGGGAGAGGAGAGGACGACAAACAGCGAGTATAACCACTTATTATTGTGCCCAGGTTTAGAATGGGATAGTACAGTATAAAGAGGCAGATGCTTGTGAGCCATTGTTAACCCCTTCTTCGCAGCCAAACACAAAACATGCCATATATATACATACATACACACATACATACACACACACATATATACATACACACACTCCTTAGTTTAGTTACACATAACATTTTTTAATCCATTATATTGCTGCATATTGCACATGGGGGCATTTCTTAGCTATACAGGTCTGGCAGTCCAGTCCACCAAGTGACTAAAGTTTCCTGGACATTCCATCTATGATAAATGAAAGGGGGGGGGGGGGGGAGAGGCACCCAGCCTGCCAGTTAGCTGTTCTCGGCTTGCTTTACCTGTAAAGGGTTAAAAAAGTCCCCCAGTTAAAGGAAACTGAGTGGGCACCTGGCCAAAAGAGCCAATGGGAAGGCTAGAACTTTTAAAAATGGGGGAAAAAACAACAAAATAAATAAAAAAACCCACAACTTCCCCTTTGTGTCTGTTTTTCTCCAGGAAAGAGGGGAACAGGGAGCAGTTATGCTATGAGAGGCTTTAAGCCAGGTATGATCATAAATCAGATCATACCTAGAACTACTTATTTGGAACTCCCAAATGTGTAAGTAGATCAGGAATGTTTAAAAAGACGCAATTAGGGTTATTTCTGTTTATTTCTTATGGCTAAATGGACTCTTCTGTGCTAACCCCAGATGCTTTGGTTTGCTTGTAACCTTTAAGCTGAACCCCCAAGAAAGCTATTTTGGGTGCTTAATTTTTGGAATTGCTCTTTAAAATTTAGCAAAAGCCTAAGTTCCAGATGTATTTTCTAAGAACAGGATTGGATTTTTGGGGTCCTAAGAGGTTTGTGCATAGGTTGTTTAATTAGCTGGCAGCAACAGCTAATTTCCTTTGTTTTATTTCTCAGCTCTTCCCCGAAAGGGGGTGGGTGAAAGGGCTTGAGGGTACCCCACAGGAAGGAATTCCCAAGCGCGTCTTCCTGGGTTCCAAAACGGGTTTTGCATTTGGGTGGTGGCAGCATTTACCAAGCCAAGGTCAGAGAGAAGCTGTAACCTTGGGAGTTTAATACAATCCTGGAGTGGCAAGTATTAATTTTTAAAATCCTTGTGGGCCCCCACCTCCTGCACTCGAAGTGCCAGAGTGGGGAATCAGCCTTGACAGCATCACTGAACACTTTGTATTATAGGGTCTCGTAAGCAGTTCAGGAATGAACAGCCACAAGGCCCCCTATGATCTCACTTAGTTGCTGTCCATGGCATACACAAACAAAACAAAACTTGGTGACCTGTGCAGGAGATATTCTGTAAAGCTACATTTCCTTTTACGTTCCAGAGAAAACATTTAAGCAGAAGGCTGAATACTGCAAAAGAACAGGTTTAGAAAAGGGATTACCCACATGTCCCCCTTATTTTCAGCCTCTCTATTTAAAGAGATTTCCCGGTTTCTTGGAGACACAGATAATCAAACTCATAAGCACATTATATGCTGCCCCCACTTTTTCTCCAGTCACTTTTCTGCTTCCAGTACAAAGCCATTAAGAACTCATCTGCTGTAGGTTTCCATCCCCAAACGGTGGTAAAAGAGTGACAACGAGCAATGAGTATGTTTCTTTTAACTACACTGAAGTTACAGAACTTAATCAAAAGCTGAATCTTCGCTTAGCCTGTGCCACTGTGGTCCAACAATGATGCAGATTTATAAAAAAATAAAATGTCATGCTTAATTTCCTGTATTAATTGGCTTTGATCAAACTGCATCACACAGCCATAATTCTAGTCCAGTACAATGAACGCACAGCAGTTCCCACCTAACATGATAATGTTATCACAAAAGTACCTTTTTAGAACAAAGTCGAATGAAAGTTCCACATTTTATCATTGCATTACAATGTACAAAACAGTTTCATTGCAAGACATGCTCTAAAGCAGGGGTGGGCAAACTACGGCCCGTGGGCTGGATCCAGCCCGCCAGCCGTTTTAATCTGGCCCCTGAGCGCCCCCTGGGGAGCAGGGTCTGGGACTTTCCCCACTCCGGCGCTCCAGCCCGGGAGCAGGGTTGGGGGCTGCTCCACGCAGCTCCCGGAAGCAGCAGCATGGCCCCCCTCCGGCTCCTACATGTAGGGGCAGCCAGGGGGCTCTACTCTGCATGCTGCCCCCACCCCAAGCACCCCCAACCAGAGCCCTCACCCCCTCCCTCACCCCAACCCCAATTTTGTGAGCATTCATGGCCCGCCATACAATTTCTATTCCCAGATGTGGCCCTCAGGCCAAAAAGTTTGCCCACCCCTGCATTAAAGACTCCCATCAACTACACTATAAATTGACATCCAGTACAGGGCCACCATACTCATTAGGCATCCTTTTATAAGTTTTCATAGGCTATATCAGGCCCATAGTGATCACTAAAACCAGCTTCACTGAAGTCTAGCCACATAACCCATATCAGTCTTGTTGTTTATGGATGTGTTTTCACTTTCCATTTCAGATCAAATGTCCCTCTTTGGTTTTAGTCTGTGCTCCTGAATGGTCTTATGTAACAAGAAACAAACTAACTTGAAAGGATATTTTGGAGGGAGAATCGAGGAGAAGTAATTCCTTAGAGGTGGATACATATAATTTAAGAAAAAGAGATCCCATGTGGACACTCTCTTCTAAAATTGAGTCACTTTTATTCCAGAATAGAGTGTCCACAGGGTGAGCTGTTCCCAAATAGCTTATTCCACAACAGTTATGCCGTTCGATTTCCCCATGAAGAGGAGCCATAAGAGAGTCAGTCCCCGGTTCAAAGAGCTTCTACCTTAAAAAACAAAACAAAACTGCTTATATGCAGCACAGAATTTACCAGCAAAAGGGATCGCCTGGGGGCAAAATAGTTTGCATATTCGAGTGTATTTTTTGTTCCTGTGATGAACAGAGGATCCCTTATCGGCCTTCTCTTGTCCAGTGGATCTCAAACTTTTCCATCCCATGGCCCACCTCCCATCTAGCTAGGATCTCGGGCAGGCTCATGAACGCCCCCTCCTCCGCCACCACACACACCCGTTTATGACACACACGCGCGAGTCACAACCCCAAGTTGACACACACACACCGGCCCAACTTTACATGGGCTGGGAAGGCATAAGGCCGGATCTGCCCTGCACTAGCAGCGGGGACAGGCTATTTGACTTCCCACCACCGCGCACCCCAAAGCTATGAACTCCTCACCCAAGCAGGCTCCAGTGACCAGGGCCGTGGCAGTCAAGGCTCCGGCGGAGGCTCCGTAGATCGTCTTGGCGTTGGCTACCAGGAAGGGGGCATGCTCCTGGAGGCAGCTGGCCACCCCGATGTGGTACACCCCCAAGAACCCACAGCCCGCGAAGGAGATACTCCAGGTGGAGTCCAGAGGGAACATCGCCTCCCCGCCTAGCAGCGTCTCTAGGAAGAGAGAGATGGGGAGGGTGGGGGCAGAGGGCAGCCGAGGCTCGCCAAGCCCTCAGCAGATAAACGCCCCGCGCCCCGCCTGGGCAATGCGAGCGGAGGACCGGAGCGGGGGGCAAGCCAAGCCCGGCAAGAGCGAGCTAGGGGCAGAAGTAGTTGTGGCACCCCCGATCCGCGTGCGTCGCTCTTCCCGCTCACATTCTACTGGGCTTTGCCGGCCCTGGCCTGGGATAAAGGGGAATGGATGCGCTGCACCTTCCTTCCTTCCTGTGCCAGTCCCTTCCTGCTCTGCTCTGCCCTCTTCCTTCGCCTGCTCCCCCAGCCGCTGCCTGCACCTGATGAGCAGCAGAGAGGGGAGGGGGACAGTGTTATATCGGGTGCGGGCCTGGCAGGGGAGGAGCTCCGGCTTGTCAGCTGTGGGGCCGGAACAGCCAATCCCACGCCAAATGCAAGGGGCCGGAGGGAGGAGACTCCTGCACCGGCTAATGGCAGCGGGGGTGAGCCTATACCGCCCTTCCGGCGGGTGGGGCCATGCAAAGAGGCTTCTGAGTGGAAAAAAAATCATTGGGAGAGGACTTCCCGCTCGGCACCGGTGCCAGCAGCAGCTGCCGGCTCCGTTCTAAAGGGGCAGCCCGCAAGGGGAGCTGGGCGCGCAGCTGTGGAACGCACATCTGGAATGCACATGTGGCTCGCTGGGGTGCGCTCCGCAGTTATGGCTGCCGGCTGCGGTGGCGTTCGTCCCAGACTGATGACAAGAGAGCGACTCACTGGCCAGAGGAAGTCTAGTTAGGCACGCTAGTGTGTGTGTGTATTGTGATGACGCCTGTGTGATGGGGTGTGTGTGAAGGGGATGAAGGGCTTTGGCCTGGTGCGTATGTGTTTTTGTGGTGTGTAGAGTTCTGGAGGGGTGGGCGATGGGTTAGGGTTGTGGTATGTTGTGTGTGTATTCTGGGGTGGTTTATGTATGTGGGAGTAGTAGTTTTGGAGTGGGGGGTGTTGTGGGCACACAGGGTTTTGGAGTGGGTGTGTATTGTGGGGTGGGTTGTGTGTGTATTGTGGAAGTACAGGATAATGCAGCGAGGTGTGTATATTGTGGAGTGGGTTGTTGTGTGTGTTGCTGATGAACAAAGAAACAAATATTTTTTGTGTGTGTAGTGTTGCTTTTGCTCTCAGTAGCTGGCCTCCCCTTGTTTACCCCAGCCCCCGTTTTCCTGCACATCATCAGTGAGATGACCACACATGGAAACTTACACATCACCCTCTAAAAGGAGGATCCATATCCTTGGTGTGGCTAATGTCTACATCAGCTGGAGGGGCTATGGGGAGAAGGGAAAGCGGTAGCTGCAGGAGCACAAGTACCAGCTGGAGGCAGAAAAGGGGAGGGAAGCCCAAGACTCCATATTCCACTTCAGGGACTAACAGAGGGGGAAGAGGCTCTGCACAGCACTCCGCAGCACAGGAGGATTGCAGAGGCTTGAACCTCCCCATTCATCCATGGAAATGACACATCAGCTGTGGGAGGCATGAACCACCCCATTCATCTCAATGGGTCCTCTCCCCCATCTCCTATGATCCTATGCCCTGTTGCAGAATGCCAATTTTCAAGGCTGCCACCTCACTCCCCTGCCTGTGGATTTTAGAGTAATTTTAATATATTAAAATGAGGTCCTTAGTGGGGTGGGGGCTGTATCTGAGGAACCCTTTGACCAAATTTGCACCATAATGTATACCCTGGCTCCTATTGTGCCGTACCAATATTCAAGATAACTGTCCTATGCACATGGATGTTCGAGCATTTTGAAAATTAAAACCTCATTTTGTGGGGGCTATAGATTGGGATCCCCCTTCCACTGGCCCCAATTTTTTACCACAAATCCCAGACTCTGTTGCAATCAGTGCTCAGTGGTTTGAGCATTGGCCTGCTAAACCCAGGGTTATGAGTTCAATCCTTGAGGGGGCCATCTGGGGCAAAAGAAACAACTGTCAGGGACAGTACTTGGTCCTGCCTAGTGAAGGAAGGGGACTGGACTCAATGACCTTTCAAGGTCCCTTCCAGTTCTATGAGATAGGTATATCTCCATATATTATTATTATTATGCCAGTATAGCTGCACACATGGGCTCTAGAGCATTCTGATAATTAGGAGCATCTCATAGTGGGGGTGCATCTCAGGAAACATTTGATCAAATTATGCTGAATTTGCTTCACAAACACTGCTAAGCTCCTTTTGTGCCTCTGGGCACCCGCCTCCATCACTCAGCTACCAAATCCCATCTCTCCCTGGGCCCTCCCTGACCCTGGTAAGATTGGAGGGGCCATGGCATTGCACATAAGAGCTGGTGGCATCAAGATGGAGGAGAGAGGTGATCCAGAGTTCCTACCCCAGATCTGGGCCTTGTATGGGGAAGGGGATCTGCACATCTACCTGCAGGTTTGGAAGCAGAGGTGTAAAATGGCCCCATTCATCTCAAAGGATGTTCTCAGTTAAAAGAGTACTCTTCATGCACTGAATGAAGCCTGAAAATAGTTCTAAGCTGTGAACTGCTCCATTCATTTTAATGGATGTTCTCATCCCTGTCTCCCTGCCTTACGGTTTGTCTACACATGGATTTATTCCGAAATAGATCTTGCACTTTGGCCTGGTCTACACTGGGGGGGGGGGATCGATCTAAGATACGCAACTTCAGCTACAAGAATAGTGTAGCTGAAGTCGACGTATCTTAGATTGACTTACCTCCCGTCCTCATGGCGCGGGATCAAGGGCCGCGGCTCCCCCGTCGACTCCGCTTCCGCCTCTTGTCCTGGTGGAGTTCCGGAGTCGACAGGGAGCGCGTTCGGGGATCGATTTATCGTGTCTAGATGAGATGCGATAAATCGATCCCCGATAGATCAATCGCTATCCGGCGGGTAGTGTGGACATATCCTTTAAGTTCATACCTTACTTTAATTCGAATTAGTTTCCCCAGTGTAGATAAATCCTAAGGGCCTGTCCCACACACTGAGTATGCCTGTTCTCTATATTCCTTCCCCCCACCCTCCTGCAATGCTGTGTCCGTGGTGTGTGCATCCAGCAGACCCGTTCCAGGGGCCTGCAAAATTCTAGTCCATCATGCTGAAAGCTATCTAGTAAGAGCTCTACCAGTAGAGAACTGATTCATCCTGGCTGGGATTCTTGCACCAGCCTGCTGATGTCATTTTTATGTGGCACCTAGTCTCTCCCTGATCAGCCCAGCCCCACACATCATACCATGCTTCATACGCCACATACTGCTGCCCACATGAGCCCAGGGCAGGACTTTCATAGACAGGTAGATGGAATTGAAGGTACAGTTGTGGGGGGCTGATCTCCCTCAAAATAATGAACACCACTCGCACTTCCAAGGAGAGCCCCATTGTGGCCCCCGTCTCCAAGCAAAGGCAGGTTGTGCACAGCATGCAAAGGAACAAATTCAGACTCATGGTTCTTGGGTACAAAGAGCTGAGAGTGTTCCCCATAGCTTCCATGTAGTTTGCATCTCTGCTCAGAAGTGCTCTGTAAGCAGAGGTGCTAATGCCTGTATTGCTTCCCCAGAGGGGCAGTGAGTGCTGGACACCAGCTGACTAAAATTGGGGTGGATGAGTGCAATAGTTTGAGCTTATTGTGCAGAATAAGACATAACTAAAATGTGGATGTGATTTTTTGGGGGGTGTCTCAGGACCCCCTTGTTCCAATGACCCAAGTATGGACCCTAGAATGAACTCTATTGAGGCACAGCACATGTCAAGGCAATCTGAGTCAGCCTGTGGGGTTTAGAGCAAGTAGTAGAGTCAGCTGTTAAACCGTAAGCCATTCTCAGCTATGGTGGAGCTAGTGCCCCATTATAACAGAAACTATGAGCCTGATGCCAAGTGCCCACAACCATCACTGAAGTCAATGTGTGCTGTGGGAGTCCGAAACTCCCAGGATCAGGGCCCGAAGCAAAGCACTAGTGGGAAGATTTTGAGGAAAAATGGGGGAGCAAGGAAAATTCACAATGTTTGCAGAAAAGATTTTCCATTTCCCTGCCACTTCTATCGCCGGTCAGAAAAACCAGAAACTGTGCTGGAAACGCCAGAATATGTGGAACTGACAGAAGCACACACATGAGACCCAGTCCTATGACCCTTATTCTGGTCACCCCACACACACTTTGAAACCAACAGAGGGGGTTGGTGGACTAACGAATGCAGGATCAGCATTGTGCTGCCAGTAGGGAGACCATATCCCATGAGTAATTACACAGCAATTCTTCCCGATTTCCTGTAATTAGCTGGATGGACAAGGCAGCGGTTGTGCCTCTGAGGGGTGGTGGTGCTCTTTATAATAGCAGATTTGCTGTAAAGTAATCCAGACACAGGCTCCAATTGAGTGCTCTAGTGCTGTAGCCTGCCTTCCCCAGGGACTCCGCTTCTTGGAGGTCGCTGATCCAGAGGGATAGCACAGGGAAGTTCTTGGAAGGCAGTGCTAACAAACTTGGCCGAGAAAGGATTATCTCCTTCAGTGGAAGAGAATGCAAAGTACAGGACGCAAGGGGATCAGTGTGTCCACGTTCTTCCTTTTTTGTGGGAGGGCAGGGAGTGATGGGTAATACAGTAGTGAGTCATCTCTGGGACAACATGTTTTGGGCCTGACCCAAAGCCAGACAAAGTCAGTAGAAAGACTGCCATTGACTCCCGTGGGCATTGGATCAGCTGCCTTTATCGGATTGTCCCACAGACAGCATGACAAAGTACTATCTCAGTGCTACCTCAGCACACAGGCCCAGAAAGATCCTGGAACGTGAGAGCCATATTTATGGCCCGCAGCTGAAATGGCACAACAATGTGACAATGAGAAGTACTGACGGGAGACCAAAATTAACACTACAGGAAATAGAAAAGATGCCCAGCCCTAAACTGTGCTTTTTTAGATCCCTTGTGTAACTGCTTATTTAGAGAGGCAGTAAAGGAGAATGAAAAAAAAATCAGAACAGCAGCAAATTAAGCATCAATAAAGTCAGGTTGGGAACACTTGCAGTGAGGGAATCCAGTATCCTAATTGTCATTGGCTTCAATGGTCTCAGGATCAAGAAAAAAATGAAACACTGATATGCGTATAACTGGTGATGTGTTCCCATGTAGACAAGGCCTAAAAGTTAGCCTGTGCCTTGATGAGCTCACAGACAAGGCAGATGAAAGCCTTGTCTACACAGGAGAATTTCTCCATTTATGCCAGCATAACTGTCCATGTGGACACTCTTATTCCAGAGTCAGAGTGGCTTTTTTTTGCTTTAGCTTAACCCCCTTCCTAAGCCACATAAACTAACCCAAAAGAGACTTATACCATAACAAGAACAGCTACATAGGGATTATACAAATTGCAGCAGGAAGCTACACAGCTTGGCTTCAGGCCCATGTGCTGCCTCAGTTTCCCTCACTCCAGCCAACCACTGGCATCCAACACTTTAGGTGCTGGGCACTAGTCAGACCTGTCATCCTCCCTTGGTCACAGGGCTCACCACATCACCTCACTAGATGACAATACAGTCTTTCCATCCTCCTCACACACAACAGCAGTATGGGGGCACCCACATCCACTCTCTACTACAGGTTCCCGATCCTGGGAACCCTCCATAACAGGGCTATCTAGTCTCCCTCAGATAGCGTCATTGTGGGGCTCCGATTTCCCAGGGCCTCTTCCTGGATTCACTCTCCTCCCACTCTTTATAAAGCACTAATTCCGACTTCCTCGGATCTCCCAGTTCTACTGCTGTTTGCAATTCCTCCCTGCTCATGCTCCACAGGCTGTTCGCTCTCCGGCCCCAACAAGCCTGGTTTAGTCACAGGACCTTTGTCATATGAGTTCAGCACTTAGCTCCTTCATCTGGGGAGGAGAGCTAAGCTGGGACAAGTGAAGTGGCACCCCAACCCTCTTAAAGGGCTAGCTCAATTTGTGACCCCATATCACAGAATCAAAGAATCATAGGATTGGAAGGGACCTCAAGAGGTCATCTAGTCCAGTCCCCTGCACTCATGGCAGGACTAAGTATTATTTAGACAATCCCTGACAGGTGTAAGTGTATTGGTTTAAATTCATACTTTAGGTTATACTGAAAAAAAAACAAACTTTCTGCTGTAGGCAAAGCCAAAGGAAACATTCCTAGCCACATTTTACAAAGGAGAACCGAGGCACAGAGGGTCACTGCCTCAACATCACATAGGAGTTGGGACTTAAATCCAGATCCCTTGAATTCTAGCTCAGTGCTTCAACCAAAAGACCAACTTTCCTCTCGGGCTAATGTTGCTTCTGCCTGTTTTTCTGCACCTTGTAAACTGCAGGGTTCAGTCTGTATCTGAGAAACATCTCCTCAGATGTTTACATCACTCAGTCTTTGGCCTTCAAGGTTATACGACTGAGGACTTATTATTGCCTGGCAAAATAGCACAACATTGTTATGATTGTTGCAATAAACAGTGTAAACGGTATTTTCTTGCTGAACACTTCCTGGATTCTTTAGCTGGTAAAAAAATGTTGGCAAACAAAATAATGGTGATGTTTTTCTCCCAGGTGGTAATCCCCCAAAGCCAGTGATTTTTCAGTAAGCAACCAGCGGCAGGGAAATCTGTGTGACCCTCAAACATGTTGTGTCAGCAGACTTTACACCATTGCCTTTCTGACATGTTGAATGCTCATCAAAAATTGCATATTCATTCATGCCCATTGAATGCTCGGTATGCAGTGAGAAAGCTTTTTCTGCAACCTTTTCATTACATTCTTGTTAGTCACGTGGGTTACATACAATTAACATGATGCTATTATTATGATACAGCACATACACAAACAACGTCGGCCTCTCTTTTTTATGACATTCATATGTTACAGCTTGACTACACAATGTTCCTTTAGACAATCCAGGGCCTGATCCAACTCTCATTAAAGCTGAGGGAAAGACTCCAGTTGACTTTCTCCCTATTTTAGGATTGCCTTTGTGCATTGTGACTGTGTATTAGACCTTCGTAACACAGCTCTGCTTTACTAGTCTATGCCAGGACAGAGTCTTTGCTTTCATAGTACGGCAATATTTGTTCTTACAACTACTTTTTCCTTTAAAAAACAAACCCAAATTTAATGCAGATAAGTGTAGGCTGGAGCAATAGCCTGGGGAGTCAGACTCATGCAAGATGGGCTCAAGCTACCATGCTAAAAGTAGAAGTGTGGATGTTGTGGCTCAGGCAGCAGCTCGGACTCTTAAGCCCACCCCACACCCTATCTCTGAGCTTCTGTAGCTAACCAGTCTCCACCCCAGCCCCAGGCTCCACATTGCTATTTTTAGCATGCTAGCTTGAGTCTGTTCACCTGAGCTGGGAGGCTTGCTCCCAGGTGCAGTGTAGACCTACCCTCAGTGACTCAATGGAGAATACTAATTGACTTGACAGATGCCACCACGGAGCCATCACTTAATTACTATTTCCAGTAGCACCTGGGATATACCTGGTAGTTTCCAAATAGAGAAGACGTCACGCTTCCTGCTCTGAGGTGCTCGCAAGAAATGATTTTCTGTCAGTGCTGAGCTGGAGTAGAACTAATATCCCAGAGATGAAAGTTTCCATCTCTCACCACCAACCTTATTAGCAGAGCACTCTCCCTTGCTAGGTATTTTATGGTAATCAGTTACCACCATAACCTCCAGGATAAAGATTTGGTTCTCCTTCCTTTCCCAATATTGCTGATGTCACTACCTTTGGAACAGAGCTTGTGCCATAGAATGCGCCAAAGTGAGCCCTGTTCCTGACATTGGGATACATAAAGAGAAAGGGATATCTTTAGAGGATTATCGTGTATACAATATACCACAACTTTCTGGGCCTTACCTGTGGTTTCAGTAGGAACAAGCCCTTGTCCTTATCTTTTAAAGCACATTTTACGATGATTCATGCAAGAAGCATTAGGACTGCAAAGAAGGAAGCGACAACTGAAAATACAGAATAACATCTATAGAGACAAAGCAATGGGCCAAATTGCTCAGTGGTAGACACCTGCTGAAGTCAATGGAGTTAGAACTATGATTAATTTGACCCAGTGCATTAGAGGAAGCTGATGGAGATTTCTAGATATAGCACTCTGATTATAAACCAGTTCAGTGGCAACTGGAAAGACTGGGAGTTGGGGAGAATAGATGAAAATACTTTGCTTCCTTGTTTGGAGTAAACTTTTATCATTTCACAAGACAGACTAGATGGTTTGCTATTGAATTGTGAAACAAGCATGCAAACTTCCTGCATACCTAATTGCTTAAAACATACATAAGTCCCCCTCCCTCTGTAAGCTTCATGGAATGTTATGTAAAGTGTATTGCCACCTCTCCACCTCGAGGTTATTCTGGGAACTCCACCAATGCAGTATTTAACAAGTGCTGGGTTTACCATAGACTAGCCACATGCTGCAGACAAACAGAGCACCAAGTGATCTGATTATATATTTATCACAAAGTGGTGTGATGTAGTCAGTTGGTTTTTAAACACACAAACCTGAGACTATGCTTTCCAGGGCAGATTAGTTGCATAAGGTTTAGCAGAAATGGTGCATTTTCAGGAGGGTTTTGGAGTAGATGGTAGGTGGCCAACACCTCAGGTTAGGTTAATAGCTCCAGGCCTAAAGAACAGCATGGAAGGACAGGTGAAGAATGGGAGAAGGACATTTGGAGTAGTTAGGCCTCTTGTGCAGAGCACAGCTCATGCCAAGTGCTAGACTAGGAGCTATTGAGACTTGGCTACACCAGTTATCAGCCTGTATCTCAGCTGCCTTTTCTGGTTACAATTATTGAACAAATAATGACAATCAGGTGGCCGCAGTACCTTTGGACACTTGTTAATTTGGGGGCATAGGACAGACCAGCTTGTTACATCAGTAGATAATCTCCTGGCAATGGGCCAAGATTGCATCTCCACCCTGACATTCTTAGAACTGCCAGCTGCCTTTGATACTGTTGATCATGAGGTGTTATGTGGACTCAGTTGGGGGCTGTACCAGGAGTGAATGGGGTTGCTTTGGGGTGGGACCATTCTTGTATAAGGGCTCTCAAAGGCTGCTGGTGGGGCCCTCCCAGGGAGTGCTACAGGGTTCTATCTTGTCACCTGTCCTCTTTAGAGAGCTATGGGGCAGTTACAAGGGTTGGTGAGGAGGTGGAGATTGCTGTGCCTTCGCTATGCTGATGGGGCCCAGCTCTTTTATTTTCCGACCAGCCAGAAGGGTCAAGTACCTCAGCTGCTGTTTAGATGAGAACGAGCTGGCTTACCGTTGGTTCACAGAACATGGAGAGGATACTGATTGTAGGGGAACAAGTGGAAGAGATGGCAGAGATAATATCACCTCCTTTGACTGAGGGAGGGGCTAGCCGCTAGCCCAGCATTTGTGGGGCAAGTGAGCAACCTAGGAGACCGGCTGGCCTTCCAGCTGCTATTAGAAAGTCAGGTAGAGGCTATAGCCACAATCAGCTTTTTTCAATTACATACAAGCAAGAGGCTGTGCCTGTTTCTTTCATAGACATTTAAAACGGTCAACTGTGCTTTCATCCTCTCTTGTGCAACCACTATAACATGATCAGTGGTGCTACGTGTCTTAAATCTATCCAGAAACTGATGGCGGGTTCACTTGTTATGGACACATCTTGCCTTGACACCATTGCAGGCCCTGGAAAAACTGGCTATTTATTACATTGGAACTGTAGCACAGTTAAGGTTGCATCCCAGATTTCAGTTCAACAAGAACTTAAAACCTTTATTTTGTTCAAATCTCATTGAAATGAGAAAAACCAAAGTCAGTTATCTGTGAGCACTGCTTTATCTTCTCATGGAGGGCTAATGAAAAATGGAGAGAATAAAGTTAAAAAATACCTCCTTTTTGGCAAATTTTCACTTTTCTTTCTATCCTTTTATAAAAAAACTCAACACTCCGGGGGCCTGTCCATTGACCACAATATTGGTCATCTTATGCTTATTATCTATGACTAACTGATAACTGAGCAGTTTATTGAGTATTTTACAACATTTTAGCCTCAACAGAAAAGAGATGCAAAGCAGAACCAACCTACTTTAAATGAGTCAGACAGGGAACCTAGAGGAAAGGTCTTTGAGCTGGGAAAGAGGAAGTCATTTCAAAACTCACCTGTTTAAATTTCCATGTAATTTAAACTATCCTTGATATTGGCCAAGCTCATGAACTTTAACCTAGAAGGCAGTCAAGGAAGAGCTGTTGAATTCCCCCTGTTTAAAATAAGTTAGCACAGAGCCTATGCAAGGATGGTGCATGCATGAAACCTAGGTCTCTAATGGTAAGATTTTCAAGAGTGCCTAAGCAAGTTAGGCACCTAAATACTAGTGACTGTCAGTGGAACTTCAGTGCCCAAGTCAGGGCCAGTGCTACCATTAAGGCGAACTAGGTGGTTGCCTAGGGCGCCAAGATTTGGGGGCACCAAAAAGCAGTGCCCCCAATTTTTTTTTTTTTTTTTTTAAAAACAGCGTTCCTCCCCGAGCGCGCGGTCACCGCTCCACTTCTCCCACCTCCCAGGCTTGCAGCGCCAATCAGCTGTTTGGTGCCGCAAGCCTGGGAGGAGAATTAGAGTGGGGACGGCGTGCTCGGGGAGGAGGAGGAGCAGAGGTGAGCTGGGGTGGGGAGCTGCTGCAGGGCTGGGGGGGGGGGCCGTGCAAGGTGGAAGTTTCACCTAGGGCGTGAAACTTCCTTGCACCGGCCCTGGCCCAAGTTACTAAAGACCTTTTGAAAAATGGTACCATAACTTGACAAACACAATCCTATCCCCCACACAACGCTGCCTTTCATATTGGAGCCTGGTCTACACACAGATTCTAGCAGTATAACTATGTTGGTTAGAGGTATATTTTCCTGAAAATTATACATATATAATCCCTAATGTGGATGCAGTTATACAGCTGTAAAGGCATCTTACACTGAACTTACTCCCCTTCCCATACAGGAATAAGTTCTACTGGTATAAGAATCTTTATACCAATCTAGAATTGCATCCTCTAGTGGACGGGTTGTACCATTTTAAATATACAAGTTGTACATCTCCGCTATACCCGAATGTAGACAAGACAGCATAAGACTATACATCACTTCAGCAGTGTTAGCCACAATAACTTCCCAAACACATGGAACGCAAGTCAATCTGTGGTCAGAGGTTCTTAAACTTAATTGCTCCGTGATCCACTTCTGACAACAAAAATTACTACATGTCCCCTGGAGAGGGGACCAAAGCCTAAGCCCTGAGCCCCAGCAAGTCTAAACCCAGCACTGATAATCCCATTAAAATGGGGTCACAACCCACACTTTGAGAACTGCTAATGTAATTGATATCAAAGCTATGAAGTGATTTTAGATTTTGTGTTTGCACATTTGATGAAGTTGAGGTATGCATTGCTTTTAGAGATCTGTTGGAGATGGAAGTGAAATCCCTACAGAATGTGTTACTGACAGCATTGTAGGCAATATGCAGGTGGAAAGGAATGCACAAGTCTTGGAATAAGATCCAAATCGGCAAAGAAATCGTGTCATTTTGGTCATTTACAGAATATAATCATTTAGGAGAATTAGCTTTGAAGTGATGCAGTAGAATTTACAAGCTAATTCTGATTTTCTGCCCATTGGGCTTCACAACATGATTTAGCATCAAGTGCATGTTTAGGTACCTCAGGGTGGGGTTTCAAAGGCGTCTAAGTGATATAGGAGCATAAGTTTAATTGGCTTCACCTACATGCAGAATCAACGAGGCTACATAAGATTCCCGCCCCCTTTAAACAAAACCCAAATCCAGATCACTGTTAGACAAGAGAGAAAACTCCAGGGGCATTAGGGTTATTATAACAAAACACCCCAACATCCTTTTTAAATAAAATATTTTATTAGCTTCTGTAGCAAAAGTTTAGTCAAATAGGCCACATCCCATGTCATCGTCAGATTCCTCAGACTCCTCCTTCTTCTCTTCTTTCTTCTCAGCTGCAGAGAGAAAAGATTTAAACAGTGTTTACTCATCTGGGAATATTTACAGTACATTTTGGACATTGCAGGTGTGAGGAGATCCCAAAACACGCTCTCTTCATGGAAGCGTATCTTCCAATTAAATGGACACAAGTCACCCCTTTAAGTTTCAGTCTCCATATCTACTCTGTGCGGTGCTAACGGATTCAGTTTCTTTTTAACCTATACGTTTAAAGTGCCAAATTTTGCCTTCAGAGACATGCACAACTCTCAGTTACATCCACAGGAGTTGCATACACATACCTGAGGGTCCATTTTGGCTCTATAGACTTAAACCAGAACAAATTAATGAAGGTGAGGAGCAAGCAACTGTATAACTCTTACTGGTTGGCTGGTTTTACCTAACCGCCTTCTATGCACACCACTTTAACAGTTCATTCCCAGGTACAGTGCAGAGATTGTCTTCAGCGCTAGACTATGTCAGTTAATATTTCAATCTCAGGACAAGAAGCCAAACTACAATAAAAGAAGAAAAAGCTTCCTAAATTTACATGATGGGAATTAAGGCACTAAGATTTTAACGTATACTCACCAGCAGCAGGTGCAGCAGCAGGAGCAGCAGAACCTGGTCCAGCTGAGACTGCTACAGCTCCACCAACTGGCACGCTGGCAAGTTTGCCGTTACCTGTAAGGAACAAAAGGGTGGAGAATAGTAATTAAGCACTCAGAGTAAACCTGGCCCTGCAAATACTGCAACATGCAGAACCAAAGTTATGTAGTAAGATGGCACCTAGTCAATATGGTATATGGACACGTCTATGATAGGATGAAATGAATGAGAAAATATATAAAAATACATAAGGGATGTGATTACAGCCTAGCCTCTGACAAATTAACCCACACTAGCCACTTGCAAGGAACAACAAGGTGCCGGGTATTTGTTTGTTTAAAATACAGCACATTCTACAAGATTCCAGAGTTTAAGACTGAAACACTGGGCAGCTAGCCTACCAAAAAAATAAAAATCAATCTGGTGTTGACAATAGTTTTGGGCAGAATTTTTTTGCCTACAAAATCCCCCAAAGCTCTCTAAATCCATATTAAAAAGACAGACATCAACAGCAAGCAAACTTTACCAAAGAAAGGAAAAGGTATCCTTCAAGAAGCGCATTTCCAATGTGACCTCTGCTAGGTCCTGTCTAGTCTATATTGTCTACAATATGCTACAACCTTGGACTTTGCAGGAATGCAGCACTGTTTGGGAATATGATTAGATTCCCATGTATAGAAGAAGACCAAACAATATTTTAGCTGTTCCAAGGAGTACTGTGTAATAACCAGGCCCCTCCAACACAGTAGGAATTACATTACAGATGGGGACCTTTGAAATTAGTGAACTCACTACTGCTTAATGTCTCCAATTTCTGGAAAGTTAGCTCTCTGCCTTTTCTCTTGTGAATACTGAGATTCCCTCTGCTTTCAAAGTTTGCTTACCCAGTCTTTTTGCTTGTACTCCATTTCTAAGAATCAATTTCTAAATAATTCCTTAGGATTTCAGATTCCTATAACTAGCAAAATAAACATGTTTTATAATCATGTCAGATATTCTAGGAAGCCACATACAGTAGAACCTCAGTTACAAACATCTCAGGAATGGAGGCTGTTTGGAACTATGAAATGTTCATAACACTGAACAAAACATTATGGTTCTTCTTTCAAAACTTTACAACTGAACACTGACATCTTTGAAACTTTACTATGCAGAAGAAAGATTCTGCTTTCCTTTTTTTAGAATAGCTTATGTTTAACAGTACTGTATTTTTTTGTTTCTTTGTTTTTTATTGGGTCTCTGCCACTGCCTGATTATGTACTTCTGGTTCCAAATGAGATGTGTGGTTCACTGGTCAGTTCGTAACTGAGGTTCTACTGTATTTCTAAAATAAAATTATTCCATCAGCAGTCAACTGAATTATTTTAAGTCTGTGGGTTAAGTGCATGCATAATGGCTCTCTCAGATCCAGGGCCGGCTCTGGCTTTTTTGCCGCCCAAGGCAAAAAAGCCTCCGGCTGCCCCCCCCCCACGGGGGGGGGGCGGCCGGAGCCCCGGGGGAAGGGTGGCGAGCCCCGGCGGGGGCTCTGCT
>NW_020664522.1:0-7790 GCF_002925995.2 Terrapene triunguis | reverse complement strand
CCCCCCGGCGGCCGGGGGGAGGGCGCAGGGGGGAGGGCGGCCAGAGCGCCAGGGGGAGGGTGGCGAGCCCGGCTGTGGCCCCGCTCTCCCCGGCGGCCGGAGCGCCGCACCGCCCCCCTCCAGGTGCCGCCCCAAGCACCAGCTTGGGTGCTTGGTGCCTGGAGCCGGCCCTGCTCAGATCTTTATACAACATTCACAGAAGTATCTAATAACTGCTGTACTTACTGATAATCATTAAGGCCTGATCCTGTGAGCACTTAGGCATGTGAGTAAAGTTACAAAAATATCTGCTTAAGTGTTTGAAGGAATGGGGATTAAATTATTAGAGCTTTGGGCTACCTGAAGTATTCCACATGCTATCTAAAAACAACATATTTGGTCAGAGCAAAATATTCCACAAGTGGAACATTCAAATTGTTGTGCCTTTCTAAATTTATAAAATAAAATGTGATTTTTCACTTCAGTGTTCTCTCTCAATAAGATTTATCATTTCTAGGTCTCCCTGAAATAAAGAACAGAAGGCTTGTGAATGAAGTGTTTAGTTCATGAAGTGACTTCTCTGTGAAAGAAAGTTCAAGAACACAATTGGGTAAACCAAGAACTACAATTTAGAATGCTAAAGTCTAGCTCATTTTCTCACCTAGCAACATGTCCAGAAAACTCTTGTTACGAGCAGACTAACTGTAAACTCATATTTAAGAGCACTTTCCAGTTTAATCTGGTCCACAAGCAAAACCTAGCAGGTACTGGCACTGACCTGCAGGAATTAGGATGGACCCCTACCCATTATATGATTTATCCCAATTTGTATCTTAATTGAGAGCCGTCTAAAGCAAGTCTGATTTAATGAAGAAAAAACAAAATGAGGAAAAAACAAAAATCTGGTAATTCTCTGCCCTTAAGGGTCTTTAAATTAGTAAATGAACTAGAGAGGCAATCATCATAAATGTCACCCCCATGCCAACGCCATGAGATTTTACTTACCCTGAGCAATGACATCCTCTATATTGTTTCCGTTCAGTTCACCAATAACCTATGGAAATTACATACAAAGTATTAAAACAAATTGTTTGATAAGCTGTTTTAAGTGTTATTCAATCAGGCTTCTGTGCAATACCACCTAACCAGCTGCTTGTAAGATTCCATCTTGCTCTATTTCTCAGGAGAAACAATGAATAAGGTTTTTTAAATAACTTTTTTTAAATTTAATTTTAAAATTGACAACTTGTTAAGACCTAAACTTATGATCTATTAAAATAATTTAAATAATTACAAAAATAGTATTAAGCAGTACATGTTTGCAGTTGGTGGTTTTAAAGAAAGTCAACTCCCTGAACTGGGGAAAAGCACTGGTTAAGCACCAGGAACCAGAGTTTGTTGAAGCACTAAACCAGATTTTGACAGTAGGAGCCTCTCTCCAGAGAATATTTTCTTCATTTCACTTTATTCCCCTAGTTCAGATCAATGACTAGTTCATTCAAAGTTAAGAAACCAATTGAGAGCTGAAGAAGCAGGAAAACTTGTTTTCTTCTTCCAATCAATGAATAAAAGTTAGGTGTGATGATGAGACCTACTAGTTCTAAAAATAAGGACACAGTGACCAGAAATAATCAGTTCAATTCAACAACTATAGATAATATTTCCTATGTTTAATAAATCAGTTTTAACGGCAAAACATGTTTTGATAAACTTTCTTCCTTAGGTATCAAACACATTCAAGATAGTTTTATTTTATCAAAAATTAAATGCTGTTTTTGTGCTTTTTTTAAACTGAATTTTAATTTCCATCCAAATAGAGCCACAAGTAAAACATTAATCTAGTAAATAAGAAATGTGTCATTCATCATTTTCTAACATAAAAAAGAAATGCAAGTTAAGCTATATAACTGCTTATGTAAATATAGTGTGTCCACATAGTTAGCAAAGAGCAGGACCAAATTTAGTATAAAGCCTTCTACAAGTCACAAAACAGACCCTCTGCAATGATTTGTTAGGCATTTATGAGACTGATGCTGTACCCCCTTCCATGTGCACAGGGCCGGCTCTAGGCACCAGCAAAACAAGCTGGTGCTTGGGGCGGCACATTTTTAGGGGCGGCATGGCCAGCGCCAGAATGCCGCCCCTAAAAATGTGCCGGGGCTGCCCTAGCTCACCTCCGCTGCTGCTGCCTGGGAGGGAGGGGGAGATCCGGAGCAGCCGCGGCACGCGAAACAGCTGTTTCGCGCGCCGCTGCTCCCCCTCCCTCCCAGGCTTGAGAGCCTGGGGGGAGGAGGCAGGGCTGGGGATTTGGGGAAGGGGCGGAGTTGAGGCGGGGCCAGGGGTGGGGTAATTAAAAAACGGGGGGGGAGGGGGCGGCCAAAATTGTTTTTGCTTAGGGCGGCAAAAATCCTAGAGCCGGCCCTGCATGTGCATGCTCTGCAGCACGGGATCCTGAACCAGCATTCTAAAGTGCTGTGCGTTCCTCAGTACTCTGACATATGCTAAAGCCCAGCTGATCATTTCAGCTTTTCACTGGAATGGAAATTTTACTATCAAAGTTGTCATCCAGGCTGGGAAAGATTAAACAGGAAAACAGAAACTGCTACCATCTCAGAAACAAGCATTAAAGGTCAAGGGTGCTGCAGCTGTTCCAGGTGTGTTTCAGCTATTGGATAGCAGTGCAGGATAATGGAGAGCCACAAACCAATGTAAACAAACAATGGAGGCAAGATTCTAAAGTTAGGAACTGTACTGTCAAAAGTACATTGCAGCTCAGCAATAGCAACATATCTAAACAACATTTTTCAACAACTAATCTCCTGCTCAAGTGAAGCATGCAATATATGAATCGCCATGTTTGTGTTTATTTACTCTGAAAGGTGTGTTTGAAGAGTCCTCTAGAGTTTTTTGGAGTAAGATCCGGTCAGTATTAACAAATACAGATAAGTCAATGATGACAAGAACAAATTCCAACATAACATTGTGGGAAAGGGATGATCAGTGAAAGAGTTTATGAAGGCCCTGGAAACC
This sequence comes from Terrapene triunguis, assembly GCF_002925995.2. Lineage (NCBI taxonomy): Eukaryota > Metazoa > Chordata > Testudines > Emydidae > Terrapene > Terrapene triunguis. The sequence goes on along the minus strand of NW_020664522.1, from coordinate 4,781 downwards.
ATAATAAAAAAAGTGTCAATTTGAAACACACAACTGAATAAGAAGCTCTATTTCAGAATGCAGAACTATATTCTAGTACTGCATGGATTCTGGTTGCACAGAACTAACCACTCTGTTGGTTGGCTTTCTGAAGATTACAACTATCCATCTGAAAAACCTAGTTTCCCCAATATCATCTCTCAATGCATCTCTTGTAATATCTGACACACAGTGTCTGCAAATAAGATGATTTCTTATTGAAAAAAAATATTATAGAATTTCATCAATTGTTTTCTTTTCAACACCCTTTAAAACACACAAAGAATGAAAGCTCCACCACATTGAGAAGTATTTAAATCTCTCTTCGCTGACACTAACCCTGCAGAATCTTGTCTGTTTTTTCCTAGTTATTGTATCATCTGGGTATATCTCATTTACTTCCATGCCATTGCAGGGGTCTCAGACATTGGTCCACCTCAGTGTCTCCTATGCTCTGCCTGTGGCACACAATAGTTTGTCTCCATTTTTTGAAAGACAAACCAGGCTGTGCCATGGCAGCACTTTAACGTGCCATGTGTAGTTGCGGCATAACGCTGGGAGAGCGCTCTCCCAGTGCTTTTAAAAAAAAAACAAAAACCCCACACACACCACACCTCCGTGAGCGCAGCTCCCAGCGCTGGTGCACTGTCTACACTGGCACTTTAGAGCGTTGCAAGTTTGAGGGCTGAGGGGAGAGTTTTTTCACACCCCTGAGCGAGAGAAGTTGCAGCGCTGTAATGTGCCAGTGTAGACAAGCACTAAGTGTTTCCTAATATCGAACCTAAACCTCCTTTGGTGCAGATTAAGCCAATTACTTCTTGTCCTACCTTCAGTGGAAATGGAGAACAATCACAGTCCTCTTTATAAAAAGAGAACATAGCTGAAGACTTATCAGTTCCCCCTTTTCTTCTTAAGATTAAACATGCCGAGCATTATTTAAGCTTTTCTTCGTAAGTCAGATTTTCTAAACCTTTTTACATTTTTGTAGGTCTCCTCTGGACTCTCTCCATATCTTTATGGAAGTGTGGCACCCAGAATTGGACACAGAATTCCAGCTAAGGCTTCACCAGTGCTGAGAAGAGCGGGACAGTTATCTTCAAGTCTTATATACAATGCTCCTGTTAATAAAGTCCAGAATGATATTTGCCTTTTTCACAACTGCACTATTCATTCAATTTGTGATCCACTACTGTATAGCAGTGATTCTCAACCAGGGGTATGCAAACCCCAGGGGGTACGCAGAGGTCCTCCCAGAGGTACATCAACTCATCTAGATATTTTTCTACTTTTACTACAGGCTACATAAGCACTAGTGAAGTCAGTACAAACTAAAATTTCATAAAATGACTTGTTTATACTGCTCTATTTACTATACACTGAAATGTAAGTACAATATTTATATTCCAATTGATCTCTCATTTTTACTGTATAATTATGAAAGTAAGCAATTTTCAGTAATAGTGTGCTGTGACACTAATTTTTGTCTGATTTTGTAAGCAAGTAGTTTTTAAGTAAGGTAAAACTTGGGGAAAACACAAATCAGACTCCTGAAAGAGGTACAGTAATCTGGAAAGGTTGAGATCCACTGCACTATAACACCCAGATCCTTTTCAGCAGTACTGCTGCCTAGCCCAGTTATTCCTCATTTTGTATTTGGGGATTTGAGTTTTCCTTCTTAAGAGCAGTATTTTGCCCTTGTTTTTATTGAATTTCATTTTATTGATTTTAGACTAATTCTCCAAATTGTCAAGGACATTGACAATTTTAAGACTGCCCTCCCAAGTGATGGCAACCCCTCCTAGCTTGGTGTCATCTGCAGATTTTATGAGCATACTCTCCACCCCATTACCCAAATAATTAATTCATCATCACATTATCAAATCCAGAGCACCTCCAGTCATCACAAAGTCCTGGCAAGTGAGAGAAGAATCACACCCATAGTATATTTATTTTCTGGAGACTGGATGGCTGAAGGAATTGTTGACAGGATAAGGAAGTTTAGTTTTCTGCTTCAAATCCATCTTGAATTAGCAGTAACTGAAAATTGTCACTTCCTGATGGATGTGTTCAAAAAAAGTTTGACTGTTTCTGGCCAATTTTCTAGCAGATAAGAATCCACATAGCAAGAACTGTGATTCATCATCATGGCTGACAATCTTGGCAATGAAGCTAAGGACTAAAATAGGCATGGAGACTCAGTTAATATTGCTATAACACACAGAAGCCCCAGTTAAGGTTGAAACACAATGGTGGAAGTATTGCAGGGAAACATACTGCCACTGCTCATGCTGTACCTATCCTGGATACAGGAAACAATAAAACTGATACGCAGTTATAAGCACTTCCAAGTTACATGCTATTGGAACTAGGTGCCTTCTATAAGCAGCTCAGACACTGGACTATCTGACTGAAGTAAAGCTTCAGAAAAGCAACATGGTAAATTAAAACACACATTGCCATGAGTATGACTTCATTAAAATCAGCGTTAGAAGGGGCTGCAACTTTTTTTCATGACAAAGTTTAAAATGGAAATCTACCTCAAAAATAAAAAACATTTTATTTTAGATTGAAAAGTTCAAAGTGAAAATAATTTATCAAAAAAGTTCAAACTTCACAAAACAATCTGATTTCTTCAAATAATTTGTCAAAACCAAGTTGACAAAAAGTGTTGCTTTGCCCAGTTCTAATTGCAAGAATAAGCTTGCAACCTTACAATGTTTATAAAAAAGAAACGAGCAAACATTCATTTGTGAGGGCAGAACTGCACCTTAAATTTAGGAAGTGAAATAGAAAAAAAAATGCAATGTTGATTAGTACATCTTTGTTCTTTGACAAGCCTGCAAATAAATCAAGTGCAGTTTTGCTCTGAAGCTGTAAAACTGCACTGTGGGGTTTATTCCTGCACTAAAAACTGGTCAGATTGGTTCGTGACCGATTTGATGTGTAACATTTTTTTGATGGAAAATATTTTCATTATTGTAACCCTTCTGCCCCTCTGAGTTGGCAGCAACAAGGGCCGGGTTCAGTATCTAGGGGTTCCGTTTCAATAACGCAATGCAACACCGGCTTGAGCCCCCACCCAGTGACCTGGGACAATTACATACCACCACCCGGGCGCCTCTAGGAGGCAATACTTCCCCTCTCGCAAGCACAGAGTCTGAGTGTAACAAAAACCTTTTAATAAAGGAGGGAAACAATGCGGCATTATGTTGGGGAAACACCACAAACAGGATTCATAACACAAACCATGAGCAAAAGACCCACCTCCAAGTAAGTTTGGCAGTGTCCTTTTCCCCTCAGGGTCTTAAGTCCAATCACCCCAAAGTCCAACAACCCAAAAGTCTCTGTCTCTGGTCAGTGCCGCCCCAGAGTTCAAAAGTTTATCTGCAGAGTTTTACCCCCCCAGCCTAGGTAGAAATGGGGGGGGTAGGTACACACAGGGTGTTAAGGGGCACCTTACGTGGTCCGGGGCTGACTGCCCCGCCGCTCCGTGGAGTTCTACTGCAGCCTTCACCACAAACGGCTCCGCTCTACCAACCGCTCCTCCAGCTGTCCCCGCAAACTGCTCCGCGGGCCGCTCCAACTGTCTCACAAACTGCTCCGCTCTGCCAGCCACTTAACAATATATCTTCAGGCTCCCCCACTAGTTAATACAGCACTCAGTAATCTCAGCTCAGTAATGTTAGCTCTTTTAGTGATTTCAGGTTGTAGTAGGGGAGCCCCAGTGCTGGTACACCATTGGTCCAAAGTGAATTCAGCTCAGCAGTCTCTAGCTAGACTCTTAATGGAATCAAAATTAGCTCTGCTATTCAACAGTGGAGAGAGAAGATGCAATTGGTGTTCCAGACCCTCAAAAGGGGTCCATACCATCAGGTACACATACCTCTTTCCATTCACTGGGTTTTGGACCATGTCCCTTGTCTAGCGAGTGCTACTTAGGTGATGGTGAGACCCTCTGTCATAAAATAGTTTCATTGTCCTTGGGTATGTCTACACTACAGGATTAATCCGAATTTAGATAATTCGAATTTGGGAAACAGGTTGTATAAATTCGATTGTGCGCGGCCACACTAAGCACATTAATTCGGTTTTTAACCACATTAGTTTGGTGGTGTGCGGCCACACTACCCCATTAATTTAAACACAGTAATTCGGTGGTGTGCGGCCACACTAACCCTAATTCGAATTAACAAAATCGATTTAGGCGCTACTCCGTTCGTCGAGGTGGAGTACAGAAATCGATTTTAAGTGCCCTTTAATTCGAATTAACTGGCTCTGTAGTGTGGACGGGTGAAGGGTTAATTCGGATTAACGCAGCTAAATCCGAATTAAAGTCGTAGTGTAGACCAGGCCCTTGATTCACATAATCAGGGTAACACTTTATTCCTCCTGCCCCAATAACAGAGATACTGGGGATCCCACAGCTGCCAAAGTGACCATTTTGGGCTGCCGTGGGCTCATGTTAGGCGAGGTGGGTGTACCTATGCAAACAAGATCAGCCCCTGAAGTTCTTTTCCACACTCACCATAATTCACCACCAGATGTCAGGGTAGAGCTCATCCTGACTCTGCTTACATTATAGTGGAGTATTTTTTAACCTACTAAAGTTAAAGACTTTTTTTAGACAAATTTCCATTTTAAAGGTTTGCCATGGAAAAAGAAGCTTTGTGAAAAGCTTGGAATGAAAGAAAAAACGTTCATTACTACATTTTCAGCCAGCTCTATTCACAATGATTTCCAGAGAAAGTTTGCTCACTTTACAA
>NW_020664521.1:1369-4099 GCF_002925995.2 Terrapene triunguis | reverse complement strand
GGAGCTATCCCACAGTGCACCACTCTGTTGACGCTCTGGACAGCAGTTCGAGCTCGGATGCTCTGACCAGCCACACCCCGGGAAAATTTGAATTCCTTTTCCTGTCTGGGCAGTTTGAATCGCATTTTCTGTTTGGACATCGTGGCGAGCTCAGCAGCAGTGGCAACGATGCAGAGCTCTCCAGCAGAGGTGACCGTGCAATCCCAGAATAGAAAGAGGGCCCCAGCATGGACTGATCGGGAAGTCTTGGATCTCATCGCTGTGTGGGGAGATGAGTCCGTGCTTTCCGAGCTGCGCTCCAAAATACGGAATGCAAAGATCTACGAGAAGATCTCTAAAGCCATGGCAGAGAGAGGATACAGCCGGGATGCAACGCAGTGCCGCGTGAAAATCAAGGAGCTGAGACAAGGCTACCAGAAGACCAAAGAGGCAAACGGACGCTCCGGATCCCAGCCACAGACATCCCGTTTCTACGAGGCACTGCATTCCATCCTAGGTGCGGCCGCCACCACTACCCCACCAGTGACCGTGGACTCTGAGGATGGGATATTGTCCGCGGCCGGTTCCTCAGCGGACGGGGAAGAGGAGGAAGGAGATGAGGAGGACGAGGCAGTCGACAGCGCTTACAACGCTGATTTCCCCGACAGCCAGGAGCTCTTCATCACCCTCACAGAGATCCCCTACCAACCGTCCCCAGCCGTTATCCCAGACACAGATTCAGGGGAAGGATCAAGCAGTAAGTGTTTTAAATATCTAAACATTTATTTATAACATAACTGGCATATTTAAAATATTAACAATAGCTAAAGTGCTTTCAAACATGTAAACATTTATTTATAACAGAACAGGAACATTTAAAATATTAACAATGGGTAAAGTGCTTCAAAACATGTAAAGAGTAAAGTGCAACAAAACGGGAATCTGTGCAAAGTGTATCATGATTAGTCTGTCTTTGGGCGCTTCAATATATAGTCCGAACTATTTTAAAAAAATTTCACAATGTCCGCTTCATGATTATACTGCCCAAGACGCTCCACTCTTTTGTCCCTCCAAGGGCACCTAAGCCAAAAACTGGTCAATGTAACCGGGGATAGAGGCGACATCCTCCGGGGAGAACTCCTCATAGGCCTCCTGCAGGTGTTTTTCCAGCCTCATGAGCAGGTTCCTGGGCAGGGAGAGCTTATTAGGCCCCCCGTGGTATGACACGTTTCCCTGCCACAACGCCAGCAGGTACTCTGGGATCATGGCCTTGCACAGCATAGCAGCGAATGGCCCCGGTTTCTGCTGTCCCGAAGCATCCTCTCCTTCTGGCTCTCCGAGACCCTCAGGAGGGTGATGTCTGCCATGACTCCCTGCTTTGAATTAGGTAGGGGAAAGTTAGTATTGGGACTGCTTGCCCGTTCCTTTACAGAACGGTAACCGCCGGTTTACAGCCACGCGGTTTACAGCCGCGAGGGGGTGGGACAGGGACAGAGTTCATGCTTGCAGGATTGCTGCCAGCAGAGACTCGTATTGCTTTCTATGTGAAAGGAGGCCAGTGCCACTCTTAAAGTTTTAAGCAGCCACAAGTCTACGGCTTACCATGTTTGCCAGCTAGACAAAGTCCGGTGTCCTGCCCCGCTCCTCAGACCGCAGGCACTGTAGGCGAGGGCCGAAAATTCGACCTTGTCCTCAGTGCGCGTGTGATAGGTGCTCTGCATGGTCTTGTTCACAGAGAAAGACTATGTTCTCTGTTCACAGATACATTGCTCTGTCTCAGGAATTCACTCCCTTTTTCCAATTCCCACAGCCACATCTGTCCAGAGGCTAGCGCACATTAGGAGGAGGAAGAAGAGGACACGGGAAGACATGTTTGCTGAACTAATGGGATGCTCCCGAGCACAGGCAGCCCAGCAGACACAGTGGAGGGAGAACTTGTCCCAAATGCACCGGGCAAACATTGAACGGGAGGAGAGGTGGCGACAGGAGGACCGTCAGGCTACTCAAACGCTGCTTGGACTAATGAGGGAGCAAACGGACACGCTCCGCCGCTTTGTGGATGTTCTGCAGGACCGGAGGCAGGAGGAGAGAGCCCCGCTGCAGTCTCTCTCTAACTGCCCTGCCCCGCCACCAAGTCCCATACCCCCCTCACCCAAAGTCCAAACACGGAGGGGCGGAAGGGGCCGTGAAAAATTTCACTCCACCCCTGCGGACTGCTCTACCACTAGAAGGCTCTCATTCCCCAAAATTTGAAAAGTCCTTTCCTACCCGCCTCACACAAGACCCCGTCCAAGTTTCACCCCCCCGTTCCATGTGCGGTTGTTAATAAAGAATACGTTTCTGTTCATTTCTGTTTCCATCCTCTTCTTTTGGAGGGGAGTCTGTCTGGAGGGGGGGGAAGGGCCTTGGTCATTGGACAGGACAGTCACCTTTAGCAGGGGGCAGGTGCAGCAGCAGGGCACATATACAGTGCAGTGACTAGTTATCCTGGTCAGTCTGGGAGGTGGTTTTCATGTTTTGTGTGGTGGGGGCGGTGGTGTTGCTCTGTGACTTGGTGGCGGGGGAGGGCAGTTACAGATCTTATGCAGCGGTCCTTACCCTGCATCACAGAGCCGCGCAGCAGGGGATCTGTAACCCTCCTCCCCCTGCAAGACAGTCACATAGCCGACACATACACGCAGTCCCGGCCAGGAGGGCTGGCAGGCTCCGTTGAAACAACCAGTCCACCACCGCGGAGCCTGTCATTCCTGG
>NW_020664521.1:0-1269 GCF_002925995.2 Terrapene triunguis | reverse complement strand
CTAAACCCGCCCCCCGCCACAGTCTGCGTCCCAGGTTTAAAACATTCCCGCGAAAACAGTAATAAAGACAACGGTGTCCATTAACAAAACAGAACAGATTTTATTTTTTGGGAAGGGGGTGAAGGGGGTATGTGATTGGAGAGGATAGTCGACGGCAACTGGGTAAAGAAACGGGGGCAAGTTCTGCTTCTGTGTCCACAAACTTAAAAGTCACTGGGTACCCTGCTCAGCCTTGAAACTGGCTTTCAAAGCCTCCCGGATGCACAGCGCGTCCCGCTGGGCTCTTCTAATCGCCCGGCTGTCTGGCTGGGCGTAATCAGCAGCCAGGCTATTTGCCTCAACCTCCCACCCCGCCATAAAGGTCTCCCCCTTGCTCTCACACAGATTGTGGAGCACACAGCAAGCTGCAATAACGATGGGGATATTGGTTTCGCTGAGATCACAGCGAGTGAGTAAGCTTCTCCATCTCCCCTTGAGACGGCCAAAAGCACACTCCACTACCATTCTGCACTTGCTCAGCCGGTAGTTGAACAGTTCTTTTTCTGTGTCCAGGGCGCCAGTATAGGGCTTCATGAGCCAGGGCATTAGCGGGTAGGCTGGGTCCCCGAGGATGACTGTAGGCATCTCCACATCCCCAAGAGTTATTTTGTGGTCTGGGAAGTAAATACCTTCCTGCAGCCGTCTAAACAGACCAGAGTTCCTGAACACACGAGCGTCATGAACCTTGCCCGGCCATCCGACGTAGATGTTTGTAAACCGTCCCCGATGGTCCACCAGTGCTTGCAGCACCATTGAAAAGTAGCCCTTTCTATTGATGTACTGGCTGGCCTGGTGGTCCGGTCCCAGGATAGGGATGTGAGTCCCATCGATAGCCCCACCGCAGTTTGGGAATCCCATCGCGGCAAAGCCATCTATGATGACCTGCGCGTTTCCCAGGGTCACTACCTTTGGGAGCAGTACCTTGACGATTGCCTTGGCTACTTGCATGACAACAACCCCCACGGTAGATTTGCCCACACCAAAGTGGTTCGCGACTGACCGGTAGCTGTCCGGCGTTGCAAGCTTCCAGAGGGCTATGGCCACTCGCTTCTCAACTGTGAGGGCTGCTCTCATCCTGGTATTCTGGCGCTTCAGGGCAGGGGACAGCAACTCACAAAGTTCGAGGAAAGTCCCCTTCCGCATGCGAAAGTTTCGCAGCCACTGGGATTCATCCCAGACCTGCAGCACTATGCGGTCCCACCAGTCCGTGCTTGTTTCCCGGGCCCAGAA
>NW_020664520.1:1369-4099 GCF_002925995.2 Terrapene triunguis | reverse complement strand
GGAGCTATCCCACAGTGCACCACTCTGTTGACGCTCTGGACAGCAGTTCGAGCTCGGATGCTCTGACCAGCCACACCCCGGGAAAATTTGAATTCCTTTTCCTGTCTGGGCAGTTTGAATCGCATTTTCTGTTTGGACATCGTGGCGAGCTCAGCAGCAGTGGCAACGATGCAGAGCTCTCCAGCAGAGGTGACCGTGCAATCCCAGAATAGAAAGAGGGCCCCAGCATGGACTGATCGGGAAGTCTTGGATCTGATCGCTGTGTGGGGCGATGAGTCCGTGCTTTCAGAGCTGCGCTCCAAAATACGGAATGCAAAGATCTACGAGAAGATCTCTAAAGCCATGGCAGAGAGAGGATACAGCCGGGATGCAACGCAGTGCCGCGTGAAAATCAAGGAGCTGAGACAAGGCTACCAGAAGACCAAAGAGGCAAACGGACGCTCCGGATCCCAGCCACAGACATCCCGTTTCTACGAGGCACTGCATTCCATCCTAGGTGCGGCCGCCACCACTACCCCACCAGTGACCGTGGACTCTGAGGATGGGATATTGTCCGCGGCCGGTTCCTCAGCGGACGGGGAAGAGGAGGAAGGAGATGAGGAGGACGAGGCAGTCGACAGCGCTTACAACGCTGATTTCCCCGACAGCCAGGAGCTCTTCATCACCCTCACAGAGATCCCCTACCAACCCTCCCCAGCCGTTATCCCAGACACAGATTCAGGGGAAGGATCAAGCAGTAAGTGTTTTAAAGATCTAAACATTTATTTATAACATAACTGGCATATTTAAAATATTAACAATAGCTAAAGTGCTTTCAAACATGTAAACATTTATTTATAACAGAACAGGAACATTTAAAATATTAACAATGGGTAAAGTGCTTCAAAACATGTAAAGAGTAAAGTGCAACAAAACGGGAATCTGTGCAAAGTGTATCATGATTAGTCTGTCTTTGGGCGCTTCAATATATAGTCCGAACTATTTTAAAAAAATTTCACAATGTCCGCTTCATGATTATACTGCCCAAGACGCTCCACTCTTTTGTCCCTCCAAGGGCACCTAAGCCAAAAACTGGTCAATGTAACCGGGGATAGAGGCGACATCCTCCGGGGAGAACTCCTCATAGGCCTCCTGCAGGTGTTTTTCCAGCCTCATGAGCAGGTTCCTGGGCAGGGAGAGCTTGTTAGGCCCCCCGTGGTAGGACACGTTTCCCTGCCACAACGCCAGCAGGTACTCTGGGATCATGGCCTTGCACAGCATAGCAGCGAATGGCCCCGGTTTCTGCTGTCCCGAAGCATCCTCTCCTTCTGGCTCTCCGAGACCCTCAGGAGGGTGATGTCTGCCATGACTCCCTGCTTTGAATTAGGTAGGGGAAAGTTAGTATTGGGACTGCTTGCCCGTTCCTTTACAGAACGGTAACCGCCGGTTTACAGCCACGCGGTTTACAGCCGCGAGGGGGTGGGACAGGGACAGAGTTCATGCTTGCAGGATTGCTGCCAGCAGAGACTCGTATTGCTTTCTATGTGAAAGGAGGCCAGTGCCACTCTTAAAGTTTTAAGCAGCCACAAGTCTACGGCTTACCATGTTTGCCAGCTAGACAAAGTCCGGTGTCCTGCCCCGCTCCTCAGACCGCAGGCACTGTAGGCGAGGGCCGAAAATTCGACCTTGTCCTCAGTGCGCGTGTGATAGGTGCTCTGCATGGTCTTGTTCACAGAGAAAGACTATGTTCTCTGTTCACAGATACATTGATCTGTCTCAGGAATTCACTCCCTTTTTCCAATTCCCACAGCCACATCTGCCCAGAGGCTAGCGCACATTAGGAGGAGGAAGAAGAGGACACGGGAAGACATGTTTGCTGAACTAATGGGATGCTCCCGAGCACAGGCAGCCCAGCAGACACAGTGGAGGGAGAACTTGTCCCAAATGCACCGGGCAAACATGGAACGGGAGGAGAGGTGGCGACAGGAGGACCAGCAGGCGACTCAAACGCTGCTTGGACTAATGAGGGAGCAAACGGACACGCTCCGCCGCCTTGTGGATGTTCTGCAGGACCGGAGGCAGGAGGAGAGAACCCCGCTGCAGTCTCTCTCTAACTGCCCTGCCCCGCCACCAAGTCCCATACCCCCCTCACCCAAAGTCCAAACACGGAGGGGCGGCAGGGGCCGTGAAAAATTTCACTCCACCCCTGCGGACTGCTCTACCACTAGAAGGCTCTCATTCCCCAAAATTTGAAAAGTCCTTTCCTACCCGCCTCACACAGGACCCCGTCCAAGTTTCACCCCCCCGTTCCATGTGCGGTTGTTAATAAAGAATACGTTTCTGTTCATTTCTGTTTCCATCCTCTTCTTTTGGAGGGGAGTCTGTCTGGAGGGGGGGGAAGGGCCTTGGTCATTGGACAGGACAGTCACCTTTAGCAGGGGGCAGGTGCAGCAGCAGGGCACATATACAGTGCAGTGACTAGTTATCCTGGTCAGTCTGGGAGGTGGTTTTCATGTTTTGTGTGGTGGGGGCGGTGGTGTTGCTCTGTGACTTGGTGGCGGGGGAGGGCAGTTACAGATCTTATGCAGCGGTCCTTACCCTGCATCACAGAGCCGCGCAGCAGGGGATCTGTAACCCTCCTCCCCCTGCAAGACAGTCACATAGCCGACACATACACGCAGTCCCGGCCAGGAGGGCTGGCAGGCTCCGTTGAAACAACCAGTCCACCACCGCGGAGCCTGTCATTCCTGG
>NW_020664520.1:0-1269 GCF_002925995.2 Terrapene triunguis | reverse complement strand
CTAAACCCGCCCCCCGCCACAGTCTGCGTCCCAGGTTTAAAACATTCCCGCGAAAACAGTAATAAAGACAACGGTGTCCATTAACAAAACAGAACAGATTTTATTTTTTGGGAAGGGGGTGAAGGGGGTATGTGATTGGAGAGGATAGTCGACGGCAACTGGGTAAAGAAACGGGGGCAAGTTCTGCTTCTGTGTCCACAAACTTAAAAGTCACTGGGTACCCTGCTCAGCCTTGAAACTGGCTTTCAAAGCCTCCCGGATGCACAGCGCGTCCCGCTGGGCTCTTCTAATCGCCCGGCTGTCTGGCTGGGCGTAATCAGCAGCCAGGCTATTTGCCTCAACCTCCCACCCCGCCATAAAGGTCTCCCCCTTGCTCTCACACAGATTGTGGAGCACACAGCAAGCTGCAATAACGATGGGGATATTGGTTTCGCTGAGATCACAGCGAGTGAGTAAGCTTCTCCATCTCCCCTTGAGACGGCCAAAAGCACACTCCACCACCATTCTGCACTTGCTCAGCCGGTAGTTGAACAGTTCTTTTTCTGTGTCCAGGGCGCCAGTATAGGGCTTCATGAGCCAGGGCATTAGCGGGTAGGCTGGGTCCCCGAGGATGACTGTAGGCATCTCCACATCCCCAAGAGTTATTTTGTGGTCTGGGAAGTAAATACCTTCCTGCAGCCGTCTAAACAGACCAGAGTTCCTGAACACGCGAGCGTCATGAACCTTGCCCGGCCATCCGACGTAGATGTTTGTAAACCGTCCCCGATGGTCCACCAGTGCTTGCAGCACCATTGAAAAGTAGCCCTTTCTATTGATGTACTGGCTGGCCTGGTGGTCCGGTCCCAGGATAGGGATGTGAGTCCCATCGATAGCCCCACCGCAGTTTGGGAATCCCATCGCGGCAAAGCCATCTATGATGACCTGCGCGTTTCCCAGGGTCACTACCTTTGGGAGCAGTACCTTGACGATTGCCTTGGCTACTTGCATGACAACAACCCCCACGGTAGATTTGCCCACACCAAAGTGGTTCGCGACTGACCGGTAGCTGTCCGGCGTTGCAAGCTTCCAGAGGGCTATGGCCACTCGCTTCTCAACTGTGAGGGCTGCTCTCATCCTGGTATTCTGGCGCTTCAGGGCAGGGGACAGCAACTCACAAAGTTCGAGGAAAGTCCCCTTCCGCATGCGAAAGTTTCGCAGCCACTGGGATTCATCCCAGACCTGCAGCACTATGCGGTCCCACCAGTCCGTGCTTGTTTCCCGGGCCCAGAA
>NW_020664519.1:700471-716785 GCF_002925995.2 Terrapene triunguis | reverse complement strand
CCCGCCCCCCGTACGGTCCCTGGCAGTGTCGGCGGTGAATGAGCGGCGGGACAGACAGGCGCAGTTGACTGCTCCCCCCAAAAATAAAGAGGCCAATAGACTGGACCTGTTTGGATGCAAGGTTTATTCGATGAGCAGACTCCAGTTGCATATCTCCATAGCTCTGCTGGGAGGTACGATTTTAATCATTGTCCAAATTTTAGGATTCCCCAATGCAGGAGTCAAAGCAGGAGTACGGCCATCCTAGAGGTCAGAGCAGCCAGGACTATGGCATCAGTGGTCACCATGAGCTGCTGTTTGTGGCTCCAATTATCAGGCCTCCCTCACAAAGTGCAGCAGTCCATCCAGGACCTCCCCTTCAAAGGTACCTCCCTGTTCATCAAACAGATGGACTCCAAGCTTCACAGTCTCAAGGATTCGAGGACCACCCTTCGCTCCTTGGCCCTTTACACACCTCCTGCCTCCAGGAAACATTTTAGGCCTCAGCAGCCTGCCAGGTTCACTGCATCTCCCAGGGAGGAGCCCTACAAAGGAAAAGGGAACGGTTATAAGTGATGCCAGCCAATACCTTCTACTTCAGCCTTCCAGTCGGGGTCTCATAGATATCCCAGCAGTGCCTGGCAGGCCTTTTGAAGATACGTTCGAAGACAATATACCAGTCTTGATGCCAAATCCCTCCCCCCTTTTGTTTCTGGACCACCTCATAGAATCATAGAAGATTAGGGTTGGAAGAGACCTCAGAAGGTCATCTAGTCCAACCCCCTGCTCAAATCCGGACCAATACCAACTAAATCATCCCAGCCAGGGCTTTGTCAAGCCGGGCCTTAAAAAGCTCTAAGGATGGAGATTCTGCCACCTCCCTCGGTAACCCATTCCAGTGCTTCACTACCCTCCTAGTGAAATAGTGTTTCCTAATATTCAACCTACACCTCCCCTGCTGCAACTTGAGACCATTGCTCCTTGTTCTGTCATCTGCCACCACTGAGAACAGCCTTGCTCCATCTTCTTTGGAATCTCCCTTCAGGTAGTTGAAGGCTGCTATCAAATCCCGCCTCACTCTTCTCTTCTGCAGACTAAATAATCCCAGTCCAGTTCCCTCAGCCTCTCCTCGTAATTCATGTGCCCCAGCCGCCTGATCATTTTTGTTGCCCTCCACTGGACTCTCTCCAATTTGTCCACATCCTTTCTGTAGTGCGGGGCCCAAAACTGAATGCAATACTCCAGATGTGCCCTCACCGGTACTGAATAGAGGGGAATAATCACTTCCCTCCATCTGCTGGCAATACTCCTACTAATGCAGCTCAATATGCCGTTAGCCTTCTTGGCAACAAGGGCACACTGTTGACTCATATCCAGCTTCTCATCCACTGTAACCTTTTCTGCAGAACTGCTGCTTAGCTAGTCGGTCCCCAGCCTGTAGCAGTGCATGGAATTCTTCCATCCGAAGTGCAGGACTCTGCACTTGTCCTTGTTGAACCTCATCAGATTTCTTTTGGCCCAGTCCTACAATTTGTCTAGGTCACTCTGGACCCTGTTCCTTCCCTCCAGCATATCTACCTCTCCTCCCAGCTTAGTGTCATCTGCAAACTTGCTGAGGGTGCACTCCATCCCATCATACAGATCATTAATAAAGATGTTGAACAAAACCGGCCTCAGGACCAACCCCTGGGGTACTTTGCTTGACACCAGCTGCCAACTAGACATTGAGCCATTGATCACTACCCGTTGAGCCTGAAAATCTAGCCAGCTTTCTATACACCTTATAGTCCATTCATCCAATCCACACTTTTTTAACTTGCTGGCATGAATACTGTGGAAGACCATATCAAAAGCTTTGCTAAAGTCAAGATATATCACGTCCACCACTTTCCCCATATCCACAGAGCCAGTTATCTCATCATAGAAGACAATCAGGTGGTTCAGGCATGATTTGCCCTTGGTGAATCCATGGTGACTGTTCCTATCACCTTCCTCTCCTCCACGTGCTTCAAAATGGTTTCGTTGAGGACCTGCTCCATGATTTTTCCAGGGACTGAGGTGAGGCTGACCGGTCTGTAGTTCCCCGGATTCTCCTTTTCTCTTTTTTAAAAATGGACTCTATATTTGCCTTTTTTCCAATCATCCGGGACCTCCCCCAATCACCATGAGTTTTCAAAGATAATGGCTAATGGCTCTGCAATCACATCAGCCAATTTCCTCAGCACTCTCGGATGCATTAGATCCGTATCCATGGACTTGTGCATGTCCAGCTTTTCTAAATAGTCCTTAACCTGTTCTTTCACCACTGAGGGCTGCTCACCTACTCCCCATACTGTGTTGCATGGCGCCTTTCAGCCCAGTGTAGTCATATATAACATTGGACCATTGGAAACTCAGCACCATAGCAGTCGGTTACACCCTCCAATTTTCATCCACCCCTCCATCCAACAATCCCAGCCCTGTCCCTGTTCCGGGACCCTTCTCATGAGCAGCTTCCATCCAGTAGGTGCAAGCCCTCCTGTGTGTGGGGGCTGTATAGGCGGTTCCTCAAGAGCTGAGAGGGAAGGGGTTTTACTCCCGATATTTCCTAATCCCGAAGGCCGGGGGAGGGCGTGTCCATGGCACATCGTGGATTGGCATTGCCTCAACAAATATCTGAAGAAACTGAGGTTATGCATGGTCTTTCTGGTCTCCATCATTCCCTCCCTGGATCTGGGAGACTAGTATGCCACCCTCGATTTAAAGGACGCTTATTTCCACATCTCCATCTTCCCTGATCACAGGAGCTTTCTCAGGTTTGCAGTGGGTCAATGTGACTACCAATTCACTGCGCTTCCCTTCGGGCTGTCAGCAGCCCTACAGATCTTCATGAAGTGTATGGCAATGGTAGCCGCCTTCCTCAGGCATTGAGGAGTGCAAGTCTACCCATACTTTGATGACTGACTGATCAAAGGTTGCTGGAAGGCTCAGGCCCAGCAAAGCATCTGTACAGTATGGGCCACCTTTCAGGCGCTAGGTCTATTGATAAATGATAAGAAGTGAACTCTGGTCCCGGTTCAGAGAATAGAGCTCATTGGGGAAGTGTTCGACTCGACCCAGGCCCAAGCCTCCCCACTGAAGGCCAGATTCCGAGTTATGTGGGATCTGATCTCCGAGGTCACAATCCATCCACTGACAACCGCTTGGGTCTCCCTCAAGCTGTTGGGTCACATGGCGGTATATACCGACATGATGCAGTACGCAAGGCCCACATGCACACAGGAAGGTTTGTAAGTAAACAGAGCCATTTACAACCAATTATTCTAGTCAGTGGGTGCCATCAAGATTCTAACCCACCATTAAAACATATGGAGTGCAACGTCACAACTGCATCAAAGTTTTACATCAAGAAGCAGGGGCTCGATCTTCATCACTGTGCCAGGAGGCCCTTTGGTTGTGGGACTTCTGCATGAAACATGCCATTCACCTTGAGGTGTCACATCTCCCAGGAGCCCAAAATGCACTAGGGGATCATCTTAGCAGATCCTTTTCCTCTCACCACAGGTGGGCTCTTCACCCGGATGTTGTCAGTGTCATCTCCTACAAGGGGGGTCTCCCCAGCTGGTACTGTTCACCACAGACATAACAGGAAATTCCATCAGTTCTGTTCGCTGCATGGGCACAGCATGGGCGCTCTCTCCGATGCTTTCCTGCTTTCATGGGCAGACTGCCTACTATATGCCTTCCTACCAATCCCCTTGGTTCACAGGGTCCTCCTAAAAATCAAATGGGACAAGGCGAAGGTTATCCTGATATGCCATACCAGCACTGGTTTATTATGCTTCTGGACCTCTCAGTGGCAGCTCCACTCATGTTCCCATCTCATCTGGACTTGATTTCACAAGACCACGGCCGGTTGCTTCACCCGAACCTTGCCTTCCTGCACCTGATGGCATGGTTACTGCGTGGCTGAACCCTGAAGATCAGGCCTGCTTGTAACAGGTTTAGCAAGTCTTTCTAGGTAGCAGAAAGCCTTCCTCCAGGGCTACCTACCTGGCCAAGTGGAAATGTTTCACTTGTTGGGCCTCCGAATGGAATCTCTCTACATCCTGGTCTTCTCTACAGTTTATCTTGGACTATCTGCTCCACCTAAAATATCAAGGTCTGGCAGAGGGGCATTGCTGGCACATGCTAGCTGGCACCTTCAGCGCCCAACTAAAACCTCTCCAGCGCATCATCAAGGGTCTACAACCTATCCTGAAGGACGATCCCTCACTCACACAGATCTTGGGAGACAGGCCAGTCCTTGCTTACAGACAGCCCCCCAACCTGAAGCAAATACTCACCAGCAACCACACACCACACAACAAAAACACTAACCCAGGAACCTATCCTTGCAACAAAGCCTGATGCCAACTCTGTCCACATATCTATTCAGGGGACACCATCATAGGACCTAATCACATCAGCCATACCTTCAGAGGCTTGTTCACCTGCACATCTACCAATGTGATATATGCCATCATGTGCCAGCAATGCCCCTCTGCCATGTACATTGGCCAAACCAGACAATCTCTATGCAAAAGAATAAATGGACACAAATCAGACATCAAGAATTATAACATTCAAAAACCAGTCGGAGAAAACTTCAACCTCCCTGGTCACTCGATTACAGACCTCAAAGTCGCAATACTTCAACAAAAAAAACCCGTCAAAAACAGACTCCAACGAGAAACTGCAGAATTGGAATTAATTTGCAAACTTGACACCATTAAATTAGGCTTGAATAAAGACTGGGAGTGGATGGTTCATTATACAAAGTAAAACCTATTTCCCCTTGCTAATTTTTTCCCCTTCTGTTACTCACACCTTCTTGTCAACGGTTGGAAATGGGCCATCCTGATTATCACTACAAAAGATTTTTTTCTCCTGCTGATAATAGCCCACCTTAACTGATTACTCTCGTTATAGTTAGTATGGCAACACCCATTTTTTCATGTCCTCTGTGTGAATATCTATCTTCCTACTGTATTTTCCACTGCATGCATCCGATGAAGTGGGTTTTAGCCCACGAAAGCTTATGCTCAAATAAATTTGTTAGTCTCTAAGGTGCCACAAGTACTCCTCATTCTTTCATCTATTAAGGTTCACTTGGCAGCCATCTCAGCTTTCCTCCCTCCAGCACATCACAGATCAGTGTTCTCCCACGAGATGATGACCAGGTTTCTCAAGGAGCTGGAAAGACTCTACCCTCAGGTTTGTGATCCGATCCTCCCATGGGATTTAAACCTGCCCTTCGAGCAGTTAGCATTGTGCCCCATACTGCTTCTCTCCTGCAAGGTCACCTTCCTGGTGGTGATCACTGCAGCCAGAAGGGTCTCTGAGATCAAAGCCCTGACGTCAAAACCCCCTTAAATGGTGTTCTTCAAGGACAAGGTCCAGCTGCACCCCCATCCAGCCTTCCTACCAAATGTGGTGTCGCAATTCCACAACAACCAGGACATTTTTCTACCCGTCTTCTTTCCAAAACCTCACAAGACCACTGAGGAATGTCGGCTTCATACATTGAATGTTAGGCGGGCCCTCGCCTTCTATATTGAGAGAACTAAGCCCTTCTGCAAGTTCATGCAACTCTTTGTAGCAGTAGCGGAAAGGATGAGAGGAGTACGTTCCTTCTAATTTTTCCTGTCCATGTGCAGAATGAATTTTGTTATGTGCACCATAATTAGGTAATGTGCAGATGTGCGCCACCAGTAGAAACAAAAAACTTAGATATAATATGTTTTTTTTAAAAGTTATCATAGGGATAAGTCCAGCCACTCCAGCCAGGACAGGTTAGGCATTTTAGAACTCACTACTCAAGGAATTAAATTTAAGCATAAGTGAGAAATAAAAATTATGAAATGCATAGACCAGTCAAGACACTTTGAAAGAAGTATCAAATAACAACAACAACAATAATAAAAGTATATGTTGGGAGGTGAGTGTGAATGACAGTGTGTGTTTGTGACAGAGAGACAGAGACACACACTGTGTGTGTGTGTGTGTGTGAGAGAGAGAGAGATTCTGTGCATGTGTGTGTGAGAGAGACAGACACACTCTGTGTATGTGTGAGAGTGAGACAGACACATAGAGTGTGTGTGTGTGACAGAGAGAGACATGCACTGCCCCTGTAAGTACGCTGCCCTTTTAATTAGATTGGCATGCAGCAGTCTGAAGCCTGCTTGTTCAGACACAGCAACAGCTGCCAGCAAGCTCCCTCTGTCCTGAACCCTGTCCTGAGCCCTGTCGTGTCCCCCGCTCTGTGGAGATGGAGTACAGAGGCGGGGGAAGGGGGACACCCTGACATCAGTGCCCCTCTCCCCTGCTCTGCACAGCAAGCAGGAGGCTCCCGGGAGCAGCTGGCCAGGGGCTCCAAGGCAGAGGGCAGGAGCAGCATGGCAGTATGGGGAGGGACACCTGAAGTGCACAGCACTTTATAGCCTGCTAAGCAGCTGCCTGGCTGCACAGCTTAGAGAGAACTTAATACCTGTGTCATCCCAAAGAATCTCATCCCGGATAACCGCCTGTATCCAAGCTTCCTATGAGCAGGTGAAGGATCCACCTCCGGCCATCGTGACTGATCATTCCTTGAGAGCTCAGGCTTTGTCAGCAGCATTCCTCACGCAGGTACCAATCCATGACATCCGCAGAGCCGCAACATGGTCATCTGTTCATATCTTCGCGTCCCACTACGCCATCACCCAATGGGCCCATGATAATACCAGTTTTCTGGGGACCAGTGTTGCAATCAGTACATCCATGAACTCCAAGCCCACCTCCAGGGGTTCTGCTTGTGAGTCACCTAGCATGGAATTGACACAAGCAAGCACTCAAAGAACAAAAAATGGTTACTAATCTTTCGTAACGGTTGTTCTTCAAGATGTGTTGCTCATGTCCATTCCATGACCCACCCTCCTACCCCTTTGTTGGAGTTATAAGCAAGAAGGAACTGAGAGAGTCCAGGGTCGGTGGCGCACCTTATACCGGTGCATACACACGCGACTCCAGAGGGTGCTAGAGCCGTTCCTACTCATAGCACTGAGGGGAAAATTCCTGCAAAATCTCTCTGCACACAACATGCGCACACCTAGCATGGAATGGCCATGAGCAATACATCTCAAAGAACAACAGTTACGAAAGGTTAGTAACAATTTTTTTTAAATGTCCTCATACTAGTACTGCTAGATGCACTGAAGCCATGGGCAATGCAGGACCAAGTAGTAAGAAACAAATGAAGAACAGACAGATTGACAAAAGTTAGATTGATTTTGGTTTCATGCAAGTTAGTGATGGATGACTGCAATGCATTGTATGCTTACGAATCTTATCAAATGAAGCAATGAAACCTGTAAAATTGAAATGACACCTCACAACAAGGCACCTGGAATATATAGATGAATCCAGAGCCTTTTCTTCAATGAAAGAAAGAAGAATAAATTGACAGAAAACTCTCAAATGACAAACATAACATCAGTTCTGGAAAAAGCTCTTAAAGCTTCCTTCTTAATAGTGTTTCAGAGTGCAAAGAGTGAAAAATCCCATACTACTGGAGAAGAACTGATTCTTCCAGCTGCTGTAGAAATGTGCGCAGCGATGGTAAGAGAAGAAGCAGCAAAGAAACTTAAAGCCGTATCACTTTCTAATGACACACTTAATAGGAGAATTGAAGAGCTTTCAAATTATATAAAATGTCAACTAATCAAAAGGCTACATACATGTGAACAGTGTGCAATTCAGCTTGATGAGACAACTGATTTTGGCAGTGCAGCACAATTATTAGTTTTTGTTTATTATGTTTGGCTGGGGGAAATTTTGGAAGATTTTCTTTTTTGTCAGGAGTTACCAGAACGGACAACAGGTCAGGAAACATACAGATTATTGGAGGATATCATGAAAGCTGAATTGGGAGACGTGTGTTGCTGTTTGTACAGACAGTGCTGCCGTTATGACAGGCAATAGGAGTGGGGTTGTCGGAAGAATACCAGGCATAATCTCACAGGTAATTGTAACACACTGTATGTTGCATCACCAGGCCCTTGCATCAAAGAAAATGGAACCCGAATTACATCATGTGCTAAATGCAGTTATCACAGTTGTGAATTTTATAAAGTCCCAGCCTTTGAATTCACGCTGCGACATTCTATACATTGGGTGTGTGTGTGTGTGTGTGTGTGTCCTGTAACCCCTCTCATATTTCTCATTTAAATATAATTGTGATCTTGCATATAAAGCATGCCATGTGTAAGCAGAGTCAGGATGAGCTCTACCCTGACATCTGGTGGTGAATTATGGCGAGTGTGGAAAAGAACTCCAGGGGCTGATCTTATTTGCATAGGCACACCCACTCGCCTGGCAGGAAACACAGCAACTGAAAGTGGTTACTTTGGCTGGTGTGGGATCCCCCGTTTCTCTATTATTGGGGCAGGAAGAATAAAGTTTTGTTACCCTGATTCTGTGAATCAAGGCCAGTGGAACTGTTGTATGTCAGAAGGACTGAGTGAGTCCTTCACCATTACCTAAGTAGCACTTGCTTGACAAGGGGCATGGGTTACAAAACCCAGTGAATTGAGAGAGGATGGGGACAGGTATTTGTACCTGATGGTATGGGCCCCCTCTGAGGGTCCGAAACACCAATTGCACTATCTCCTCTCTCCACTGTGGAATGTCAGAGCTAACTTTGATTCCCTTAGGAGTCTAGTTACAGGCTGCTGAGCTGAATTCACTTTGGGCCAATGGTGCACCAGCACTGGGGCTCCCCTACTATACTATGAGCTGAAATCGCTAAGAGCTGAAATCACAAAAGAGCTGATGTTATTAAGAGCTGAGATCACTGAGTGCTGTGTTAACTAGTGGGGGAGCCTGAAGCTATATTGCTCAGCAGCTGGTGGAGCAATTTGTGGGGACGACTGGAGGAGCAGCGAGTGGCGTGGAGCCTTGCGGGGCCGGTTGGAGTGGCCCAAGGAACGGCGAGCGGAGCTGTTTGCGGGGACGGCTGGAACGGCTCACAGGTCGGTGAGCGGAGCGGAGTGGAGCGGAGCAGCTTGTAGAGCGGAGCAGTTCGTGGGATGGCAGGCTCGTGGTAAAGGCTGCGGCGGAACCCCCACGGAGAAACAGACGGCTGGCCAGCCTCGGATCACGTAAGGTGCCCCTTAACACCCTGTGTGCCCCCCCCCTTTACTCTGGGGCTGCACTGACCAGGGGCAGAGACTTTGGGGGTTGTTGGACTTTTGGGACTTTGGGTGGTTGCTGGACCCAAGAGACTTTGGGGATGTTGGACTTTGGGGACTCTGGGTGATTTTTGGGTTGCTGGATTCAAGAACCAAAGGGAAAGGACACAGCCCAATTTGCTGGGGTGGGTTTTGCTCATGGTTTGTGTTATGAATCCTGTTTGTGGTGTTTTTCCAATTTTATGCTGATGTCGTTTACCTCATGTCATTAAACATTTTCTGCTACACTCAGACTCCGTGCTTGCGAGAGGGGAAGTATTGCCTCTTAGAGGTACCCAGGGGGGTGGTATGTAATTGTCCCAGGTCACTGGGTGGGGGCTCGAGCCGGTTTTGCATTGTGTTATTGAAACGGAACCCCTAGATACAGAACCCGGCCCTTGTTGCTGCCAACTTAGATGGGCAGAAGGGTTACATTTTGGGGGGCTCATCCGGGATTCCCTGGGTCAGTACCCCTCGCAAGCACCTGTTGAGTGTTCCACTGCATTGGGAAACAATTGTGGTTATATTTTGAGGAAATTACTGTTTGTATAATGGCTAATATGTCAGGTTTGTTGGGCCCCGGCCCTGCAGCCTCTAGCTCAGGGGCCGCAGCCTCAGCCAATGATTGGGCAAAAGCACTGGGGCAAATATTGGAAAAGGTTGTGCTGTCCCAGGCTATGTTAAACTCTTGTCGTGAGTTAAGATTATTTGCTGGGGCAGAGGAGTTCGAACCCTGGTTGGAGCATACCACTGAAATGCTGCAGGAGTGGGCCGTACCTGAAGCAGAAAAGCGAAGATGTCTAATAGAGAGCCTTAGTGGCCCAGCATTAGATGTGATTCGCACCCTGAAGCTCATTGACCCTGGGGTCAGTGTGAAGGACTGCCTAGAGGCCCTTGATCATACCTTTGGGAGCGTAGAGGGCCCTGAAGACAGTTACTGTAAGTTCCTTAATTCCCGACAGCAAATTGGCGAGAAGATTTCAGCCTATATACAGAGGCTGGAGAGACTGCTTCAGAGAGCTGTCATGAGGGGAGCAGTGACTGCTGAACAGATGGATCGGACCAGACTGGCTCAAATTGTAAGAGGAGCTCAGTATCAGAACCCGATTCTACTCCATCTCCGGCTAAGAGAACGACGGGAACATCCCCCAAGTTATTCCCAGCTGATAAAGGAGGTCAGAGAAGAGGAAGAAAGGCAGGCTGCCAGTGAGTTTCGGGAAGCCCAAACATTGGAGCCAGCCGGCACAACACCACTGCAAATGGCCAGTGTACTGATGGTGAGCACCACAGAGGAACTTGCCCAACAAATGCAGGTCCTGACAGAACGGATAGCTGAACTGCAAAGCACCATTGACCGAGCTAAGACTTCCAGGAATAAGGCGCCTCTGACTGTGGCGATGGAGAAGTCAGCATTTAGAGCCACCATCCCACCTGGGCGAAGGGGGAAAGGACAATTCTTCTGCTACCGATGTGGTCAGGACGGACACAGTGCTGGCAAGTGCCATAATGAAGAAAACCCCTCCTTAGTGTATGGAAAGCTGAGGATCAGTTGGGAGAGATCCGGTAGCTGCCAGAGAGTCCGGGGACGGGGACCACCCAGGCCTGCAGGAGTTGAAGATTCCCCCAGAAACGACCGTCCAGCTGGTATCCCCGCAGGACTGATAGGGCCTCGAGCAGAGGTCATGGTGAAGATTGAAGGGGTGGAGTGTAAAGCCGTGCTTGACACTGGATCTCAAGTGACTATTATATTTCAGTCATTCTACCAACAGATGCTTAGGCACCTGCCTATACAGCCACTGACTGGCGTTGGTCTGTGTGGCCTCAGCATGGATGAATACCCCTACCAAGGGTATGTCATAGTGCACCTGGAATTCCCAGAGGAGGTTGCTGGGGTAAGAGAAGAGGTGGACACAGCTGCATTAATATGCCCTGACCCTAAAGGGACCTCTGACGTGTCTGTGCTGATAGGGACCAACTCCAGTCTCTTCAAGGTGCTCGCGGACTACTGCAGACGACAGGCTGGGGACCAGTACCTGAATACCCTGATGATCCATACGCTTTGTGCTGAAGCCTATAGGAAGATTGAGGGTGCTAAAAAGGAGACATCTGAGCTACCGATTGGGGCGCTGAAGTACATGGGCACAACCCCCTTAGTAGTGCCTGCAAGGACAGAGCAGGAAGTGCTTGTCATGAGTACCCGGCTGAAAGGCAGTAAAGGGGCATTAGCAATGGTAGAGCAGCCAGTTGAAGGAGAGCTCCCGGAGGGAGTGCTGGTCCCCAGTGGAGTCATAACCCTACCTGCTGAAGCCCAGGAAAAGGTGACTATACTGATTGCTAATGAAACAAGTCGAGATGTTGTTGTGAAGCAAGGACAAAAGATAGCAGACCTCTTCGAGCCTGAATCAATTGTAAACCCCCAGTGTGAGACTCAAGTTCCGACAATAGACCCAGCAAAGTTTGACTTTGGAGATTCACCGTTGTCCGAGGAGTGGAAAGATCGCCTGAGGAGGAAACTTTGTGAAAGATCCAAGGTGTTCTCATTACATGAGTGGGATGTGGGATGTGCAAAAGGAGTAGAGCACAACATCAGACTACATGACTCTCGACCTTTCAGGGAGAGATCTAGGAGGATTGCCCTCTCCGAGATGGAAGATGTGCGACAACATCTTCAGGAGCTGGCTGCGAATGGCATCATTACAGAGTCCCGCAGCCCATACGCCTCACCCATTGTGGTGGTCCGTAAAAAGAATGGGAAAATCCGGATGTTTATTGACTACCGCACCCTCAACCGCCGTACTGTGGTTGACCAGTACACAATGCCCCGAGTCCAAGATGCCTTAGACTGTTTGCTAGGAAGCCAGTGGTTCTCTGTGTTGGATCTTCGGAGTGGATACTACCAGATCCCTCTGGGTGAAGAAGATAAGGAGAAGACAGCCTTCATCTGCCCATTAGGGTTTTATCAGTTTGAACGCATGCCCCAAGGGATTTCTGGAGCACCTGCCACATTTCAACGTCTTATGGAGAAAGTTGTGGGAGACATGAATTTACTGCACGTGTTAGTTTATTTGGATGACCTGATTGTGTTTGGAAGAACCTTGGAGGAGCATGAAGAAAGACTTCTTAAAGTGCTTGATAGGTTAGAGGATTATGGTTTGAAGCTTTCAATTGACAAATGCCAGTTCTGCAGGACCTCAGTGAAGTATGTGGGTCACATCGTGTCCCAAGAGGGTGTGAGTACTGATCCCGATAAAATAGAAGCACTCACTACATGGCCATGTCCAAGTAACTACAGAGAACTCAAGACTTTTCTTGGGTTTAGTGGCTACTACCGCAGATTTGTGAAAAACTATGCTACGATTGTAAAACCTCTGAATGATCTTACCAGGGGATACCAGTCCAGCAGGAACAAATCTAAGACCAAGAATAAGGGGAGGCCCCCAAAGCCTCCTGTGCAGAGACACTATGGCCCCTTCGAACCATTTGGGCCACGGTGGGATGAGAGATGTGAAAGGGCTTTTCGAGAAATCATTACTTGCCTAACTCATGCTCCAGTCCTAGTCTTTGCTGACCCAAGCAAACCATTTATCCTGCATACTGATGCCAGTTTGGAGGGTCTGGGAACAGTACTGTACCAGGAACTGGAAGGAAAACGTAAACCTGTAGCCTTTGCCAGCCGAGGACTGTCTGATAGTGAAACTCGCTATCCCACCCACAAGCTGGAGTTCTTGGCCTTGAAATGGGCCATCACTGAGAAATTTCGGGACTACTTATATGGTGCTCAGTTCCAGGTGTGGACAGACAACAACCCACTGACCTATGTGTTAACAAGTGCTAAGCTGGATGCTACAGGGCAAAGATGGGTGGCCGCTTTGGCTAGCTATGACTTCAGCATTCAATACCGATCAGGGAGAAGCAATGTAGATGCAGATGCATTGTCCAGGCGTCCACAGGCACCAGGAGTTGCTGTGATACCCACAGATGGAGTGAGGGCTATTTGCAGTGTGAGTCGCCGGGAGCCAGAGTCCCATGAAAGTCTTCATGGATGTGCTGCAGAAGCTTTGGGCCTGCCCCCTGAATGCGTGCCTTCTGCTTCAGTGAACTATATTGCGTTGGACCAATCTCCTTTGCCCATGCTCAATGCGGCGGACTGGCAGGAAGCCCAGCTGCAAGATATTGACATTCGTGATACACTACTTGCCAAAAGGGAGGGGCGAAGCCCAGCTGTGGTTGTCCCACCTAACCCGGAGGGTAAACTACTATTGAGAGAATGGACCAAACTGAAACTGATTCAGGGAGTGCTACACCGAGTGACCACAGACCCTTTACAAAAGCAACGAGCACAGCTAGTGCTGCCAAAAGAGTACAGAGCCCTGGCCATGAGGGCCCTGCATGATGACTTTGGACATTTAGGGATGGAGAGGACCCTGGAACTTCTTCGTAGTAGGTTCTATTGGCCTCGGATGGCTGAAGATGTTCGCAGGAAATGTGAGACCTGCGCTCGATGTGTTCAAAGGAAAACTCTGCCCACGAGGGCTGCATATCTGAAGAACATCACCAGCAACAAACCTCTGGAGCTGGTATGCATTGATTTCTTGTCTTTAGAAGTAGACAAGAGAAATATTGGGAACATTCTAGTAGTGACTGACCATTATACGCGATATGCCCAGGCATATCCCACACGTGATCAGAGGGCCACCACTGTTGCTCGAGTACTGTGGGAGAAATATTTCTCAGTTTATGGATTTCCAGCCCGGATACACTCGGATCAGGGGCGGGACTTTGAGAGTCACCTTCTGAAGGAGGTGCTGAGGATAGCGGGAATTAAAAAGTCTAGGACAACGCCTTATCACCCTCAAGGTGATCCACAGCCAGAGAGGTTCAACCAAACCCTATTAGATATGTTGGGGACTTTGCGGCCAGAGCAGAAGGCAACCTGGAGCCAACATGTCGCATTTCTGGTGCACGCCTACAATGCCACAAAGAATGATGCTACAGGAGTCACCCCATATCTCTTAATGTTTGGGCGAGAACCAAGATTACCCATAGACCTGTGCTTTGGTGTATCAGAGGATGGAGATAGCTATGAAACTCATCAGCAATATGTATCCCGACTAAGAGAAAAGCTGCGGGATGCTTAACATTTAGCTACATCTGCGGCTCGGAAGAACGCAGACCGGAACAAACATCGATATGATGCTAGGGTACGTCTGCAAGAACTCCAGCCGGGGGACAGAGTCCTGCTGCGAAATTTGGGTATTACTGGCAAACACAAGATAGCTGACAGATGGAAGGCAATACCTTACTTGGTGATGGAAAAGCTGGGAGACCTGCCGGTCTACAAGATCAAACCTGAAGATGGTCCAGGGCAGACAAAGACAGTGCATAGAAACCTTTTGCTCCCTGTGGGGGAATTGGTAGACACCCCGTATGAGATGGGCCACAACAGGGCAACCGGGCGGAACGAAGGTGCTGGACCAAAGCTGCCCTCCAACGTGGACAGCCAGCCCCCTGCAGCTAACCTACCCCTATGCAGCACATGCGAGAGTGAGTCTGAGGAGGAAGACACAACCATGGTGTATCCTGGGATGGAGACAAGATTTCAGTCTCGATCAGCATCAAAAGAGAGCTCCTCCTCTTCTGCCCTAAACCCCATGGCAGAAGTATTTAGGCCCATTCCTGACACCCCTGGGCCACTGGTGGGACCTCCATGTGATGACACACACAGGTTATTGGACAGTGGAGACATACAGGTGGAGGATGTCCTGGGCACCTTGGACCCTCCACTGTTAGAACTAGAACTGCAGGAGCCTATGCCAGTAGCCGAGGGGCCCTCAAAGGAAACCTCCCCATCTGTCGTTCAAGAGGCTGTCCACTCTACCACGGTAACAGAGAGTCTCAGTAGACGAGACAGGGTAATAAGACCAGTAAAACGGTTGACTTATGATGCACCTGGGGTGACTAGTGAGGAACCAATATGTTTAGCACACAGGCTTGTGGAAGCTAAAGTGGGCTATCTGAGGCCCTTTGGAGGGAACCAGTGAGTTGGTATAATAGGGAGTGTGATTTGTCGGGACGACAAATTCTCGGCTGGGGGGAGGATGTAAGCAGAGTCAGGATGAGCTCTACCCTGACATCTGGTGGTGAATTATGGCGAGTGTGGAAAAGAACTCCAGGGGCTGATCTTATTTGCATAGGCACACCCACTCGCCTGGCAGGAAACACAGCAACTGAAAGTGGTTACTTTGGCTGGTGTGGGATCCCCCGTTTCTCTATTATTGGGGCAGGAAGAATAAAGTTTTGTTACCCTGATTCTGTGAATCAAGGCCAGTGGAACTGTTGTATGTCAGAAGGACTGAGTGAGTCCTTCACCATTACCTAAGTAGCACTTGCTTGACAAGGGGCATGGGTTACAAAACCCAGTGAATTGAGAGAGGATGGGGACAGGTATTTGTACCTGATGGTATGGGCCCCCTCTGAGGGTCCGAAACACCAATTGCACTATCTCCTCTCTCCACTGTGGAATGTCAGAGCTAACTTTGATTCCCTTAGGAGTCTAGTTACAGGCTGCTGAGCTGAATTCACTTTGGGCCAATGGTGCACCAGCACTGGGGCTCCCCTACTATACTATGAGCTGAAATCGCTAAGAGCTGAAATCACAAAAGAGCTGATGTTATTAAGAGCTGAGATCACTGAGTGCTGTGTTAACTAGTGGGGGAGCCTGAAGCTATATTGCTCAGCAGCTGGTGGAGCAATTTGTGGGGACGACTGGAGGAGCAGCGAGTGGCGTGGAGCCTTGCGGGGCCGGTTGGAGTGGCCCAAGGAACGGCGAGCGGAGCTGTTTGCGGGGACGGCTGGAACGGCTCACAGGTCGGTGAGCGGAGCGGAGTGGAGCGGAGCAGCTTGTAGAGCGGAGCAGTTCGTGGGATGGCAGGCTCGTGGTAAAGGCTGCGGCGGAACCCCCACGGAGAAACAGACGGCTGGCCAGCCTCGGATCACGTAAGGTGCCCCTTAACACCCTGTGTGCCCCCCCCCCTTTACTCTGGGGCTGCACTGACCAGGGGCAGAGACTTTGGGGGTTGTTGGACTTTTGGGACTTTGGGTGGTTGCT
>NW_020664519.1:628351-650471 GCF_002925995.2 Terrapene triunguis | reverse complement strand
GAGAACAGTATCAATGTCAGCACTCCCCTTATTATGTGCTTCCCTCTTCTATGCCAAGGCTGGTGCGGGGTAGTTAGATCATTCATTTCATTCCTCTTTTCTGTGCCTGTTCTTCCTTGTTTGCGCTCATCACTTGTTGTCCCCTACATGACTGTTCCCATCCATATATCAGGCTTCCTTATCCTTTTGAACTTTGTCCTGAGCGGGGGGAGGTATAGCATTGGCCTGCTAAATCTAGGGTTGTGAGTTCAGTCCTTGAGGGGGCCACTTAGGGATCTGGGGCAAAAATCAGTACTTGGTCTTGCTAGTGAAGGTAGGGGTCTAGACTCAATGAACTTTCAGGGTCCCTTCCAGTTCTATGAGAGAGGTATATCTCCATATATTATTATTTTATATCCCAATAGTGGGGGAAGGAAGGGATTTTTGTTGGGGTGTTCTTATACTGTGCGGAGGCTGAATCAGAGCTGGTGCTTGCAATTTGTCCTGAAAGTGCTCTGAATTGCAGCCAGCCTTAGATTCTGTGGCAGGGAGTTCTCCAGTCACTGGATGGCTGCTGGAACGGCTCCATGTCCCACCCACACTAGTTTCACCCTGCCCACTGGGAGTTTCACCATCCCTCAGGAAGTCGTAACTGTGGTGGGATGAGCAGTTTCTGAGATGGTGTTCCCTGCCCAGAGAGAGCTTTAAAGGTGAAGACCTGGATGTGGTAATCACCTGCCATTTGACAGGCAGCCAGTGCTGCGGTTGCAGTGTGATCCTATCTGCTTGTGTAATCAGCAAGAGAATTGCTGCATTAGCACCAGCTGGGATTTTGGTAGACTCTGGGTCCTGCAATAATAGCCCCTGAGCTCATGAGACAATGGATTGTTGTGGCTAAGTCAGTATGTGCAAGGATGCAATGTAGTCTGCTCAACCAGACTAGAATGCTGCTTCTTTGAGTAGTAGCTTTATGGGTTCTCCACTTCAGGTGCACATGCACCTCTCAACCCCTTGATTGGAGATTTTTAGTGAGCAGTATCTGTTGAGCCGATGCGTACGCCCTATGCTTCCTCGTGGCAGACACTGAGACTATTCAGGGGTATGCAGTCGAACTATCCTCAGTTCCTTCTCTACTGCCTTGTCCAAAGATGGAACATGAGCATGTCCAACTAGAGTAATGGTTCTCAAAGTGGTTCCTTATCGTGTTACTGCGCCTCCATTTCATCCCAGTGGGATGAGGTATTTCCCAGGATAATCATTCACTCTTGGTTTTTTTGACCTTGAAAAACCTAGTACTTAGCACCAGCGTTAAAGCCCCTGCCTCTCTTTCAGCTGTAGATGCCTTGTCAGTGCTGTCTCCCCTTGGTGCAAGCATAGGGTGACCAGATGTCCTGATTTTATAGGGACAGTCCTGATATTTGGGGCTTTTTCTTATATAGGCTCCTATTACCCCCCACCCCCATCCCGATTTTTCACACTTGCTGTCTTGTCACCCTATGCAAGCATGACAGGTTCGTGTCAAAGCCCCCCTGGGGATGCGCATTCTCTGATGTCAGCAGGCATGTCTGCAGTACATTGTGATAATGCATCCAATTGTATCTGGGATCTCCGACAGTCCACCAAATTTGCAACTTGGAATGTTGTAACTCTTCACAGGCATGATCATCAGGTCACTATCTCACGTGAAATCGACTGTCTTGGTATGTCAATTGCAGGACTAACAGAAGCAAGACTGATAGATCAAGGACATCACGAGGTGGAAGGTTTTTTACTTCTGTATTCTGGCTGCCCCAACCATTTATATGGAGTAGCACTACTACTGCGAGGCGAGGCCAAGTCCTCCCTGACAACCTGGATGCCCGTGTCACCTCGTTTACTTATTGCATGCCTTAAACATCGGCACAGTTACCTCACTGTCATAGTAGTCTATGCACTGTCAGAGGAATCTGTGACTCAGTTAAAGATCATTTCTATGATCAATTGGCACATCTAGTATGCACAGTCCCTCCAAATGATGATCTCGTGATCCTGAGTGACCTAAATGCAGTTACTGTCTCCCTGCGAACTGGGTTTGAACAGGTCATTGGTCATTATGGTTCAGGCACACCCAATGATAACTCTTGCTGCTTGTTTACACTCTGTGCCTCCCAGAAGCTTTCCATTCTTGGGTCATGGTTCAAACAACAATGCATACACCAGATGTCATGGATCTCTCATGATGGCATCACTCAGAAGGAGTTGGACCACATCATTACATGCAATAGGCATCTCTTCGCCTCCTGTAGAGTATATCGTGGTGCGGAATACGCGGCGAACACAGATCACCATCTAGTGGTTGCCGTGGTGTTGATGCTGCAACAAGTAGGTAAGCCTTCTGTGATGATGAAGAAGTTTGCCATTGATGCACTCCATGTGCCAGGTTTAGCCAACAGGTTTTGTATTGACATCAGCAACAGATTCTCAGCTCTAGTTAATCTGCCAGACGACATGGAGGTTGCCTGGTCCCTGTTCACTTCTACCCTCAACCAATCTGCTGAGCAGCCGATTGGCTATAGGCATCCAGCACGCTGACCATGGCTATCAGAGGAGACCTTCCAGATAATTAAATTGAAGGCCACAGCCTGCCAGCGCAGTGATAAGCACACTCATAATCACCTGAAGTGAAAATTTAACACTCTGGCACTCCGCAATTGTGAGGCATATTATAACCAAGTGGCGGATGATGTCGAATTCGGCTTAACCAGGTGCGACTTGAAGCCAGAATTCCACATCATTCGTAACCTCCGTGGTCAAGAGGTAGTCACTACAAACAGCATCCTGAACGACAGCCAAGGCCATCCATGTAAATCGGATGATGACATTCTCTCACACTGGGTGGAACATTATCACAGTGTCCTGAACCATTCTCCAGCTGCTGCTTGTTCAGAGCTGGATAATCTGGCAGTCACTGCTGTTCTGGATCTGGACATTTGTACTGATGCACCAACATTGGATGAAGTGAAGCATGCCATCTCTAAACTAAAAAACGGACGCGCAGCTGGTGCTGATGGCATCCCCTCAGAGCTGCTAAAATGTGCTATTGATCCTGTAGCAGAATCACTTTTGGCCATCTTTCATGTGGTGTGGAGAACTGGAACCCTACCAACCACCTGGAAGGACAGTATTATGATCTCACTCTATAAGGGCAAAGGACCGTGCAGTGAATGCAGTGAACAGGCCGATCACCTTGCTCTCTGTTCCAGGGAAGGCGTTTGCGCATGTTTTGCTGGCATGCCCGGAGCCTTTGCTACATCTGAAACGTCATACCCAACAGTCAGGCTTTACGAGAAACAGATCTACATTAGACACCATTTTGGCCCTCCGTTTGTTGCCAGAGATACATCGTGAGTTCAGGAAGCCCCTAAACATAGCGTATATTGATCTTAAGGCTACATTTGATTCAGTAGACAGTGTCATGTTATGGAAGGCCTTAAAGGGTGTAGGTGTCCTTCCCACTCTGCTGGACTTTATTAGAGAGCTGCATAATGGAACCACTGCTTGTGTTCGTCTGGGTGTCTGGCCCTTTATGTGGGGGTGCTGGGTGCCACTGAACCAAACTGTAAAACCTATTTATAGTGGAAACCACTTCAAGCCAGAGAGTGTGGCAGCACCCCCGCTCCCACATCCCTAGTTCCAGCACCTATGTGTGTAGTTTACCTTTGGCAATGACCCCAGCCAGCCACTGCTCAGTGCTTGAAGCTGAATTGCTTGGATAATTTCCTCATTAAGGGCTAACATCCATTTCTGTATTTGCTGATTACTAACCTGACCAGTGGCCAGGCATTCATCCAGTAAGGTCTTAAGTGGGGTGTGATGGCTGCTAACTATAACCTTATGATTGCCAAGAAGGTACCGGTGTTTCATAATGGCCCAGTATACTACTAGTACAACTTTTTCACACCACCTATACTTTAATTCGAGTGGTTTTAATAGCCATGAGTCAAAAGCCATGGGTCGGTCCCAACCTCTACACTGTTGAATAATAACACCACCAATGGCATTGGGTGTAGTGGTTGGATACAAGTGGATAGGTTTGTTTGCATCTGGACTGGCCAATGTAGGGGCCGTCCCTGAAGCCTGCTTTAATTGATAAAGTGCCTTGGCATGTTCTGCTTCCCATTCCCAATTTGCACTTTGAATTAAGTTATACAAAGGTTGGGCAATTTCTGCATATGGGGTGTGAAATCCCTACAGAACCCTGTAATTCCTAAAAATGACTGCAGAGCTGTGTGGTCCCTGGTATGGGTAGGCTAATAATTGACTCAACTCTGGCCTTATTGATGGACTTTCTTTCCTGACCAATAGTCAACTCCCAAGAAGGTGCCTTCAGCTTTGGCTAACTGTGCTTTTTCACTGTTAAATTTGAGCCCTTCACTTTCAGTTCAGAGAATGGCCTCACTTAGATCTTGACAGTGTTCCTCCTCTGAACATGACAGGATTAGAATGTCATCCACGTACTGGAGAATTCCGCTGGGTTTGGTATATATTTCCAACATCGTTCTCATATGAGTGTGGAAAATGGTGGGGCTGGCCTTATGACCTTGGGGTAGAACTGTCCACACCTACTGGACAGTAGTAGTGATGGTGAGTAAAATGTGTTCACCATTTGCTCCAATGCCATAGTCATCAGTTTTAACAATTTGGGGTTATACCTTCAAAGACTCAATTTTTTTCTCCTGGATAATTAGGTGGATGGGCCAAAGAGAAGGCAGGCTCAATATTTCTTCTTTCGTCCTTGTGATAGATGTTTAATTGGTTGTGGAGGGATGCCACCTAATTCAAAAGGTGGTCACATTTGTCCATTGCTTTCTCATGTTCTTCAACCCTATCCAAATAACTGTTATTGCCCATTAAGGTATGTAGTTTATACGCTTCCTTTGATTAATATCCTCCTCCAACAGATTTTTCAATTTGACATTCTCTGCCCTAAGTGCATTATTTTCCCAAACCAAGGCTTGAACTCCCAACATAGGGCCTTGCAGAAGGACTCCCTAACCTTCTTTTGTTTTTTATCTTCCATGTATTGTTTTAGAAACTGTTCAATATTACCCCAATTTGACACAGAGTGTTGGGGAAACCCAAAAAGGCCTCCTTTCTGTTGGACCCACCCCTCCAGTTCTGCTGCAACCTCACAAAAAAATTTAAACCCTTCTGTGAAGGTTTAACCCCCGTGTCACAGGGCAGCACGGCCTAGTGGCTGGAGTCCACAGAGTTAGCCCTCGTCACAGGGCAGCACGGCCTACTGGCCGGAGTCCAGGGAATTAGCCCTCGTCACAGGGCAGTAGGACCTTGTTACTGACTCAGCGGGGCGGGGGGGGGGGTCCTATCGAAACACGCTGAGGCTTACCGGGACTGAGATACCAGTCTGTCACTCCCCCCGGGTCACTTCCTACCAGCTCAGCCATTGGGATCTCCCACGGGTCCCCTGGTTCTCTGTGAGTCTCAGGGTTTGTTGCCTCCTCTGGTTCCTCCCGCAGTGGGGCTTCGCACCAGCCTGGAGAGGCCTCGGTTCCCGGTAGCTTCAAGAGTGCGGGCTGGTCCTCTGCCGGAGCTCTCCCTATAGGTGCTTCTCCTGCGGCTGCCAGCCCAGACTGAACTGAGTTCCCTCTTTTTATACTCCCTGAGCATTTGGAGCATGCCCAGTATGAGCGGGGCGGGACTTCCGCCGACAGAGCTACTTGTCTGGCACTGCCGGGGCTAGTGCGGGGCGGGGCGGGGTTGCCCCGTCACACTTTCTATCATTTTACAGTCAGACTGGACAATATATTTACCTAAACTACTAGATATTTCCTGGGTTTTGACACCAAGAAAGTTGGGGTCATGACACAGCCTTGTGATAGTACTCCCCACATGTTTCCACCTGCTACCCATCTGGTCTGAGACAACTGCCTCTGGAGTGTTGGCAAGTAATAAACAGCTCTTTACTGAAAAAGTGAGTGTCAGGATTCCTTCCCTACTCTGAACTCTAGGGTACAGATGGGGGGGACCCGCATGAAAGCCCCCTAAGCTTATTTCTACCAGCTTAGGTTAAAACCTGGTATGCTGCCACCATCAAGTGATTTAACAAGAAACAGGGAAAGGACCACTTGGAGTTCCTCTTCCCCCAAAATATCCCCCCAAGCCCTTACACTCCCTTTCCTGGGGAGGCTTGAGAATAATATCCTAACCAATTGGTTACAAAGTGATCAAAGACCCAAACCCCATGATCTTTGGACAATAGAAAAATCAGTCAGGTTCTTAAAAGAAGGATTTTATTAAAAAGAAAATGTAAAAATATCTCTGTAAAATCAGGATGGAAAATAACTTTACAGGGTAATCAGATTCAAAGAGCCCAGAGGAACCCCCTCTAGCCTTAGTTTCAAAGTTACAACAAAACAGGGATACCTCCCTCTAGCAAAGGTAAAATTCACAAGTTGAGAAAACAAAGATAAACTAATACGCCTTGCCTGGCTGTTACTTACAAGTTTGAAATATGAGAGACTTGTTCAGAAAGATTTGGAGAGCATGGATTGATGTCCCTCTTAATCCCAAGAGCGAACACCACCACCACCAACAAAAAGCATAAACAAAAGCCTCCACCCCTCCACCCCCCAAGATTTGAAAGTATCTTGTCCCCTTATTGGTCCTTTGGGTTAGGTGTCAGCCAGGTTACCTGAGCTTCTTAACCCTTTACAGGTGAAAGGATTTTGGTGCCTCTGGCCAGGAGGGATTTTATAGTATTGTATACAAGAGGGTTGTTACCCTTCCCTTTATAGTTATGACAGTGAGTTTCCAAATCACTGGAGCTCTGCTGATCAGCCCGAATCACTGTGGGGTAATCTGTCCAACAGATAACTCCAACAAGCTACCAAAACCATACAACTAATATTTACTAGCTGTTTGGCAATCAAACAATCAACAAGATCCATGCACCTATCATATGAGCAACCATTACTATAATTGGTTAATAGGCACTTTTCGTATAATTCATGATCATAGGTGGCATGCCAGTTTCATGTAACTGCAGCCTTGCTGCGCTAGCCTCCATCACTCCCAAATTCACAAACTGTAGTTAGCATAACAGCTACCTTACTCAGTTTACATTTGTGGTGTGCCAAATGGTTTTGGTGCACTGCCTTCTCCTTATACAAGAAGTTCCTTCTGCACTTGCATGGACCTGTTAAGGTCACCCAGCAAACAGTATGACTGATAGCCCTAGGCTGTGTTTACTTTGCTGGCCTATCCTGCAGCTGAACTCTTGTCAGTTCAACCTACAAGCTGTAGCTGCTCTGCAGCTTTTTTTGTAGTGGGTTGTGGGAGAAATTGTTGGTCTGTCTCACAGGAAGTGTTTTGTGTAGTTTTAGCCTTAAAACCCAGCCAGACAAGTCATTTTTTGTCCATATACTCCCTGCAACCAAAGCCAACATGGATCCTCTCCGGGTAGAAGAACTTTTCTATCTAATGCTCTCAATCCTATGTTGGGACTCAGCGAACAAATGCGAGATGCTGATAGACATGTTGGAGGCAGTTTTTGAACTGCTGAAAGCACCTATCAAAGGAGGAGAATTACATGCCAGCTGTGACTCAAATGATGCCTGTGGTTACCTTAGCCACAGATTCCCCCTGTGTAGACCAGAGCTTCTGGAGCAGGGCCACAAGCACAGACTGGTGGGATCTCATCGTCATGTGGACCTGGGATAACCAGCAGTGGATCCAGAACTTTTGCATGAAGAAGCAGACGTTCCTGGAGGTTTGTGAACAGCTTGTTCATACCCTGCAGCACCAGGATACCCACATGAGGGCAGCCTTCCTGGTCTAGAAAGTGGGTCTCTATAGTCATCTAGACTGGGCTGCTACAGATCTGCTAACCAATTTCGAGTTAGCATGTCAACTATGGGGGTTCTTGTGGCAGAGGTTTGTGAGTTGATGTAAGGAATATATGGGAAAGATGTGCCTTGAATGATTAATAACTAATGATTCCTTCTGGCCCTCAAAAATTAGAAAAGCTATCTCACCTCTGTTTATCCCAAAATAAGATTCCCCTATGAAGACAAAAAGAAAATGGTTCACATCATGTGAGACATTTTGTCTAAGGACTCACTGATCAGCCAAGGTTGGGTGCTGCCCTCCCCATAGATAGAAATTCAAATGGCTAAAATAGGGTAATCACCTAAGCAAAAATCTCTCATTATTTTTATATTTATAGGTCTTTTTCTCCCTCCTGACCTAGCTAAAAAAATTGCAAGTTACCAAACAAGCATCAGACACTTTCCAAAGTGACCCATGGCATGTTGAGTGGATCAACAAGAGATGGACAGGAAAGCAGGAAGTTAAACAAACTAGAAATGTGGCTTTAAGATTGAAGGTCAAATCAGGCAAACTGTTACTCAAAGAAATCCAAGCCAAATGTTTTCAGTTCAAATTAGAAGCTGCACATTTGTTTGCCTTGTAAGTTAGATCTACTGTTCATTCTTCTTTGAATGATGTCCCTGTGGGTGCTCCACTTTAGGTGATTGCGCGACTGTGTGCCTCTACTCGGAGAATTTCGACAGCAGTACCTGGCTGGGCTGCACATGCGCTCTCCCTGTCTCGCAGCTGCCGCGCACTGTGCGGCTGCCCCCTCCCTCAGTTCCTTCTCAACCGCCCTTGGCCCGAGTCAGAGCTCCAGCAGTACCTTCACTCTGTTTACCTCAGACTTAGAGTGAGCAGTATCGATAATAGTTAGATTAGTTTAATATATAATGGTTAGGTTAGTTTGTTACGACCCTTTCTTTTTTCTCACTGTTTTATAATTTCATCCCACTAAGGGATATTTCTCTTCAGAATGCCAGGATCACCTGGCTTTAAATGTTGCCTCTCCTGCCGCAAGGCAATCCCAATTTCAGATGTCACTTGCAATGCGTCCGATGCCTGGGGGAAACACACGTATCTCAAAAATGCACTACAGGCGAGCCTCGTCTTACGCGCATTTAACATGCGTGAATTCAGCTTTGCGCGGTCGGCAAAAACAAAAAACAAAAAAAGAGAAAAATAACAATTTAAATACTGTACCTTTAGTGCGGGTAATTCCACCCGCCATTACACTCAATGTAATTTTGACTAAATGCGATTTTCGCTTTATGCGCTGACAGCGGAACGTAACCCCAGTGTAAGATGAGACTCGCCTGTAATTTCCATAACTTTAAGGCCCACACAAGAAAAGAAAGGGACCTTAAACTAAAACTTATTCTCATGGAGAAGTCCCTCCACTCAGCCTCAGATCTGGGACCGCAAGCTTCTCCCAGTGACCAATTGCTGAATGCTGCTTCTGACAGCCTCCCCCGCCCCCCCCCAGGCACCGACTTTGTCTTTTCCCAGGGGGTGCTTGACCCCCCACTCCACCCCAGGCCCTGCCCCCACCCGTCCTCTTCCTGCCCCCACTCTGCCTCTTTCTGCCCCATTCCGCCCCTATCCACAAGCATGCCCTGCCCTCTCTCCTCCCACTCCTCCCCAGTGCCTCCTGCATGCCACTAAATGGCTGATGTGCCAGCACATATGCCCCCTCCTCAACTCCACACAGGAGGGACATATCTCCTAAAAGATGTGCAAAGAGGAGAGCTACCACTCCTCCTATAGAGACCACATTGAAAAAGAAGCATTCCCCAACTTGATCTACAGCATCGATACCAAACGCACCACGGCTAAATACCTCTGTGTTGGCAGGGACTTCCAGTACTATTGGTACTGTTAAGGCCACAGACCCTAAGCGGGCAGGCTCTAAAAAGGAAGGCAGAAAAGATTGGCTTTTCCACCATTGCACTGGCTGCATCTACAAAACACTCTGTGCCGAGTGCCATTGCAACATCTCAGGCACCGGCACGGCCTGCTTCTCTGCTGCATAGCCCAGATACAATGGCAATGAAACCTATTACGTCTTCCTTGGTGTTGTCGACGTCTGCACCGATGCTCCTGGTGCCGCAGTACCTTCCGATACCACAACAATTCTCGGCACCACAACAAATGCAGGCACCTACGCCAGTACCGAAATCACAACAGTTCCTCACACCTAAGGATCTGACAGTGACCCTGGCACCAAAGTCACCTCTCCTCAGTACTGACACTGGTGCTTTCTCTACCACAAACATCACCAACTAGATCTGCCCCTCCTTTCTCCAGCGAGGAGGATGATGATGAGAAAGGAAAAGTTTCCTTATCCCAGCACTCCTCACCTATGCAAGGCAGTGTCAGGTCTGAGCCACAAGAGTAGCCTCAACACCATCCCAGACCTGATATCCAGGGGTGGTATGCACACCTATGGGGACCTCCACCAGTGCTTTTCCCACCACAATGGCTGTTCTGGGACCCATGGGCAGTGTAATCCCAAATCCCCGAGTGGCCTCAAGGAAGTTCATAAGCACTCCTCACCAACGTCATCAGCACCACCTGATGTCTCCTATGAACAGACTTTTGAGGAAACAAAGGAGGCTTTAGATCAGGAGGCTACTCCTGCAACCAACACCTCTTCCTTGCGCAGTGAGACCATCATGCCTCCGCTGCCTACTACCAGAGACGATTTCAAACAGTTTCAAGAATTGTTTAAAAGAATAGCTGACACACTCCAAATACCCTTTGAAGAGGTTGCTGAATCACAGCACAAGCTCTTGGACATACTCCGAACATTTACGTCCTCCTAGATCGCGCTGCCAATAAACGACACAATTATGGAGCCCACCACAACCATCTGGCAGACCCTCGCCACAATCTTGCCTACATATAAGAGGGAGGATTTAAAAAATTGCGTCCCTTCGAAAGGACTGCAATTCTTATTCTCACACTCCCAGCCAAATTCTCTGGTAGTAGATGCCGTTAATGAATGGTTGTTGTCAGATGTTGGCTGCGTGTATGTTCTCACTTCATGCTGCACTGGTTCTGGCCAGATAGCCTGTACAGCAGGCTCCGATCAAACTGTCCAATAAGACCAGAAGATTTGGTTTGTAGCGAAGGCACCCGGTCAGGTTTATTGCTGATGAAGCATGATATTAGTGCCAAATATATGTACTACAAGTACACTTAATACATGTATGTCCATGACAATGGACGCAGTTCAGTGAATGGTGGGACTTTCCATTCTCCCCTAGACTGGCCAAAGATACACCCTCTGAAACTCCTTTTTATACCCCGAAACAAACAAGTTACATATTACCCCTCTGACATAGCTGTTTACTGCCCCCTGACGTAATTAGTTGCCAACCTTTACCTTGTACATGTTGGTTCGATCAAAACATCTCTATCCATCACTGTCATACTGACCTTATCTCTAAAAGGGGTCAGTGTATCTTTGTATCATCTTCAGGGAGTGTGCTCATACCATACTTAGTATCGAGGTGTTCTGGTACCTCCTGGTGCTGACCAGAAAGAGTTTCCTCTTTCTACAACAAACCGGGACCTATTAGAAGAGCTGAGAGACCTATTAGAAAAGCTGGGTTGCTCCTTGCCACCGTCCAAGCTCCCTGGAGGCTCTCATCTGCTTCCTGCTCTGCCTGGAACTGTTCCCTTGATGCTGGAGACATCAGTTCCTCACTGGATTGTGGACTTGGGCTTGGTCCCTCTGGAAGCGATGCAGGTGCTGGGGTTGTTTTCATTGACTGTGGACCACTTTCCGCTAGTGCACTAGGTTGTATTTCAGGCTCTGTCTGAGCCTCTTGTGCAGGTTTAGCTGCTGCTGCCAGGGCAGACTTGGTGGTGCCCTCTGGTGTTGGAGTTGCAGACAGGGTTGCAAATGCTGGATTGAATGCTGGCAATGGTTCTGGTGCTGGTTCCTCTGCTAGTTCTGGTTCTGGTTGGGTTTCTGGGACTGGATTCACTACTGCTGTCACAGACATTGGGATGAGGTCCAGTTCCACCACCTCAGTCTGGGTCTCTGGTAACACAGCCGAGGCCCTTGTAGAAGGCTCAGGAACAGGGATAGGTCTGAAGGCTTCCTTAGTCTGGCTGCAGGTGACCACCCTCTTGGCTAGCTTCACATGGTAGGCCACGTCTTCCCCCAGCAGCATGGGAATGGGATTATCATCATAGAATATAAGGGTTGGAAGAAACCTCAGGAGATCATCTAGTCCCACCCCCTGCTCAAAGCAGGACCAATTCCCAATTAAATCATCCAACAGATTTTTGCCCCATATCCCTAAATGGCCCCCTCAAGGATTGAGCTCACAACCCTGGGTTTAGCAGGCCAATGCTCAACCACTGAGCTATCCCTCCCCCCGAGGGACTTCAAAAGTCCACATTTCTGACCAGCCCTTGTACTGGACAGGCAACTTGGCTCTTGGCAAGTTTAAAGAGTTTAACTTGAAGGGTTGAATCATCACTTGGCCCTCTCGGTTGACGAATTTGGGGTCCACTAAGGATTGGTGTATAGCTAACACTTGTGCTTCAGTGTCCCTCCACGCGATAACCTTCTTTGTGCCCACACTCACTGTTTCCCTTCACTCTGAGGGTATCTGGGAGGCATCTGGGCCTGAGGACCTTTGGTATGATTCCAGTGCAATGAACTGCAATCTGTTGTGGTTCTTGGGGCAGTTGGCCTTCTCATGCCCCAGCTCATTACATTTAAAACATCGCCCAGCTGACTGGTCACTGGGGCGAGGTGGGTTGCTGGAGAATGGTGTGGTGGGACGATAAAGTGTCTGGGGTTTTCCTTGGGGAGTAGGGGGGGGGCTTGGGATGCCGCCGTTGGTAGTGTGTTGTCTCAGGTTGCCCCTTCTGATATCCACTCCAACTGCTACCAGCTTTCTTCTTCTCCACCACCTCCACCCATTTGGTTCCAATCTCTCCCACCTCGATTACAGTTTTGGGGTTCCCATCTAGGATGTACCTTTCTATTTCCTCAGGAACACCCTCTAAAAACTGCTCCATTTGCATTAGGAGAGACAAATCTTCCAGAGATTTAATGCTTGCTCCTGATATACAGGCATCCCAATTTTTTACAATGTGGTAGGCATCTCAGGAAAATGCCACGTCTGGTTTCCACCTTAGGGATTTGAACCACTGATGGGCATACTCGGGTGTTAGCCCCTTTCTAATTCTGGACTTTTTAAAAAAAAGTTCGTAGCTGTTCATGTGTTCTTTAGGCATTTCAGCTGCCACCTCTGCTAAGGATCCACTGAGCTGCGGCCTCAGCTCCACCATATACTGGTCTGTAGAGATGCTGTACCCAAGGCAAGCCCTTTCAAAATTTTCTAAGAAGGCCTCTGTATCATCGCCTACCTTGTATGTGGGGAATTTCTTGGAATGGGGAGTGGTACCTGTAGAAGGATTGTTAGGGTTACTTGGTAGACCCAGCTTTCCAGCTCTAAGCGCTTCAGCTCTAGCTCCATCCCCAAGCACTTTGCCTCTTTACTCTCCTCCACCTCCAACTCCAAGCGCTTTAAGTCCATTTGTATTTCATGTTCTTTCTGTTTTTCTTCAGCCTGGTTACTGGTTTGTTATTTTCTGTTTGCTTATTTTGGGTAAGGGAAGTAGGGACAGAAAAGGAAGCAAAATAAGTAAGAGTGAAGATCAGAGGAAGCTAAAACTGCACAGGTTGCAAATTGCCCAGAAAGGCTGAACACTGGGCACTGGAAAAGTCTCTGTTAACTAAGAAGCCCTTGAGTTGAGTGCATCCCAGTTTCAATGAACTGCAGAGGGGTTGTGGCCCAACCTCTGTGTCTGTGCTGAAGCTGACTGGAGTGTCTAACTTCGCAAGACAGGAATGGAGGGGTGCTTGTTCTGGCAGGAGGAGGTTCTCTGTGGTATCCCAGCTCATTGAGTGATGGTCCCAAGGGAAGACAAATGGAAATTGATGTGCAATTTGCCCGGGAAAAGGCTGCCCTGGAAAAAGAAAAGACTGCCCACCAACAAACCCTGCACTTAAAAGACAAAACAATTAAGACGCAGATGCATGAACTGGCTGTAATGAAGTGGAAGAGGTGCACAGAGACATGTATCCTGGAGCTGGAAGTTGGGGTCCTGGTGATTGCTGCGGTTGGAACAAACCCCAAGGACTCTGTAGCTGGAAGCAAGCCCAACGAGAGGGGGGGGGGGTTGCTGGCCAGTGAAAGATCTGTTATAGCTGGTAGCTGTGAGCCTCCAGCTGGATCAGGGTCTCTTTCCCTTTTGGGGGACACAGGAGTGTCTGCCCCAGAAGGGAGCCCAAAAACGAATTTTAGGTATACTGCCTCCGCCATGGTCAGTGTCCAAGGCCTGGTCTACACTACGATTTTAGGTCGAATTTCTCAGTGTTACCTCGATTTAAGACTGGACCCGTCCACACAACAAAGCCCTTCTTTTTCGACTTAAAGGGCTCTTTAAATCGATTTCTTTACTCCACCTCCGACGAGGGGATTAGCGCTGAAATCGGCCTTGCCGGGTCGAATTTGAGGTAGCATGGACGCAATTCAATGGTATTGGCCTCCGGGAGCTATCCCAGAGTGCTCCATTGTGACCGCTCTGGACAGCGCTCTCAACTCAGATGCACTGGCCAGGTAGACAGGAAAAGGCCCGCGAACTTTTGAATCTCATTTCCTGTTTGGCCAGCGTGGAAAGATGCAGGTGAGTGCAGATCTCATCAGCAGAGGTGACCATGATGGAGTCCCAGGATCGCAAAAGAGCTCCAGCATGGACCGAACGGGAGGTACGGGATCTGCTCGCCATATGGGGAGACGAATCAGTGCTAGCTGAACTCCGTTCCAGTAAACGAAATGCCAAAACATTAGAAAAAGTTTCAAAGGGCATGAAGGACAGAGGCCATAACAGGGACGCTGTCATAACTATAAAGGGAAGGGTAACAGCTCTCCTGTGTACAGTACTATAAAATCCCTCCTGGCC
This sequence comes from Terrapene triunguis, assembly GCF_002925995.2. Taxonomy (NCBI): domain Eukaryota; kingdom Metazoa; phylum Chordata; order Testudines; family Emydidae; genus Terrapene; species Terrapene triunguis. The sequence continues at coordinate 635,633 of NW_020664519.1, read as the reverse complement.
AGAGACTCCAAAATCCTTTTACTTGTAAAGGGTTAAGAAGCTCAGGTAACCTGGCTGACACCTGACCCAAAGGACCAATAAGGGGACAAGATACTTTCAAATCTTGGGGGGGGAGAAGTCTTTTGTTTGTGCTCTTTGTTTTGGGGGTTGTTCGCTCTTGGGACTAAGAGGGACCAGACATCAATCCAGGCTCTCCAAATCTTTCTGAACAAATCTCTCATATTTCAAACTTGTAAGTAAACAGCCAGGCAAAGCGTGTTAGTTTATCTTTGTTTTCTCAACTTGTAAATGTACCTTTTGCTAGAGTGTTTATCTCTGTTTGCTGTACTTTGAACCTAAGGCTAGAGGGGATTCCTCTGAGGTCTTTAAGTTTGATTACCCTGTAAAGTTATTTTCCATCCTGATTTTACAGAGATGATTTTTACCTTTTTCTTTAATTAAAAGCCTTCTTTTTAAGAACCTGATTGATTTTTCCTTGTTTTTAGATCCAAGGGGGTTGGATCTTGATCCACCAGGAGTTGGTGGGAGGAAGGAGGGGGAATGGTTAATTTCTCCTTGTTTTAAGATCCAAGGGGTTTGGATCTGTATTCACCAGGGAATTGGTGAAGAGTTTCTCAAGGCTTCCCAGGGAAGGGAATTAGCTTTGGGAATGGTGGCAGCGGACCAGATCTAAGCTGGTAGTTAAGCTTAGAAGTTTTCATGCAGGCCCCCACATTTGTACCCTAAAGTTCAGAGTGGGGAAGCAGCCTTGACAGATGCAAAGCAATGCCGCATGAAAATTAAGGAGCTAAGACAAGCCTACCAAAAATCCAGAGAGGCAAATGGCCACTCCAGATCAGAGCCCTGAACATGCCGCTTCTATGATGAGCTGCATGCCATACTAGGGGGTGCAGCCACCAGTACCCTAACCCTGTTCTTTGACTCCGTCAATGGAGAATCACGCAACACGGAAGCGGGTTTTGGGGACGAGGAAGATGATGAGGAGGAGGTTGAAGATAGCTCACAGCAAGGAAGCAGAGAAAACAATTTCCCCAACAGCCAAGATATGTTTTTTACCCTGGACCTGGAGCCAGTAACCCCCGAACCCACCCAAGGCGTGCTCCCGGACCCTGAGGGCGGAGAAGGGACCTCTGGTGAGTGTACCTTTGTAAATATCACACATGGTTTAAAAGCAAGCGAGTTTAATGATTAATTTTCCCTGGCATTCACGGCCAGTACAGCTACTGGAAAAGTCTGTTAACGTGTCTGGGGATGGAGCGGAAATCCTCCAGGGACATCTCCATAAAGCTCTCCTGTATGTACTCCCAAAGCCTTTGCAAAAGATTTCTGGGGAGGGCTACCTTATTCCGTCCTCCATGGTAGGACACTTTACCACGCCAGGCCAGTAGCACATAGTCTGGAATCATTGCATAACAAAGCATAGCAGCGTATGGTCTCGGTGTTTGCTGGCATTCAAACAACATCCGTTCCTTATCTCTTTGTGTTATCCTCAGGAGAGTGATATCATTCATGGTCACCTGGTTGAAATAGGGTGCTTTTATTAAGGGGACATTCAGAGGTGCCCGTTCCTGCTCGGCTGTTTGGCTGTGTCTGAACAGAAATGTTCCCCACTGTTAGCCACGTGGTGGGGGAAGGGGTGAAGTGATCATCCCAGAGAATTGCGTGTGCGGGGGGGGGGGGGGGGAAGTAATTTGGGTTTGTGCTGCATGCTAACCCACAAACCTCAGCCCCTCCTTTTAAATTGCCAACCCATTTTAAATGGCCAACCCAACGGCTGCTTGGTATGGGAAATGAGGGCACTGCTGTTTGAAACCATTCCCACATGTTATGAAGGTTAAAGAAGCCAAAAGACTGTGGCTTACCATGGCTACCTGCAAGCCGAATTCTGTTGCCTGGCCCTGAGTGAGTGATCTCTCACACCAAACCGGCAGGCCCTCAATATAAGAGGCAAAATGCGACCTTGTAACAAAAGCACATGTGCTGTGTAATGTGAACAGCAAGGTTTAACGGGAAAGAGTGTACCTATTGTTCTCTAAAATGTGTCTTTTTAACTACCACTCTCCCTTTTCCCCCACCAGCTGCAAATGTTTCTCCTTTGCAGAGGCTAGCGAAGATTAGAAGGCGAAAAAAACACACTCAGGATGAAATGTTCTCTGAGCTCCTGCTGTCCTCCCACACTGACAGAGCACAGCAGAATGTGTGGAGGCAGACAATGTCAGAGTGCAGGAAAGCACAATATGAACGCGAGGAGAGGTGGCGGACTGAAGAGAGTAAGTGGCGGGCTGAAGATGATAGGTGGCGTCAGCTTGCTGACAGAAGGCAGGAGTCAATGCTCAGGCTGCTGGAGGATCAAACTCATATGCTCCAGCGTATGGTTGAGTTGCAGGAAAGGCAGCAGGAGCACAGACCGTCGCTACAGCCCCTGTGTAACCAACAGCCCTCCTCCCCAAGTTCCATGGCCTTCTCACCCAGACGCCCAAGAACGCGGTGGGGGGGCCTCCGGCCACCCAGCCACTCCACCCCAGAGGATTGCCCAAGCAACAGAAGGCTGGCCTTCAATAAGTTTTAAAGTTTTAAAGTGCAGTGTGGCCTTGTCCTTCCCTCCTCCCCCACTCCACCCGGGCTACCTTGGCAGTTATCCCCCTATTTGTGTGATGAATTAATAAAGAATGCATGAATGTGAAGTAACAATGACTTTATTGCCTCTGCAAGCGGTGCTCGAAGGGGGGAGGGGAGGGTGGCTAGCTTACAGGGAAGTAGAGTGAACCAAGTGGGGGGGGTTCATCAAGGAGAAACGAACAGAACTTTCACACCGTAGCCTGGCCAGTCATGAAACTAGTTTTCAAAGCTTCTCTGATGCGCACCAGGCCCTCCTGTACTCTGCTAACCGCCCTGGTGTCTGACTGCGCGTAATCAGCGGCCAGGCGATTTGCCTCAACCTCCCACCCCGCCATAAATGTCTCCCCCTTACTCTCACAGATATTGTGGAGCACACAGCAAGCAGTAATAACAATGGGAATATTAGTTTCGCTGAGGTCTATCCGAGTCAGTCAGCTGCACCAGTGCACTTTTAAATGTCCAAATGCACATTCTACCACCATTCTGCACTTGCTCAGCCTATAGTTGAACAGCTCCTGACTACTGTCCAGGCTGCCTGTGTACGGCTTCATGAGCCATGGCATTAAGGGGTAGGCTGGGTCCCCAAGGATAACTATAGGCATTTCAACATCCCCAACGGTTATTTTCTGGTCTGGGAAGAAAGTCCCTTCCTGCAGCTTTGGAAACAGACCAGAATTCCTGAAGACGCGAGCGTCATGTACCTTTCCCGGCCATCCCACGTTGATGTTGGTGAAACGTCCCTTGTGATCCATCAGTGCTTGCAGCAGCATTGAAAAGTACCCCTTTTGGTTTATGTACTTGCTGGCTTGGTGCTCCAGTGCCAAGATAGGGATATGGGTTCCATCTATCGCCCCACCACAGTTAGGGAATCCCATTGCAACAAAGCCATCCACTATGACCTGCACATTTCCTAGAGTCACTGCCCTTGATAGCAGCAGCTCTTTGATTGCTTGGCTACTTGGATCACAGCAGCCCCCACGGTAGATTTGCCCACTCCAAATTGATGCCCGACTGACCGGTAGCTGTCTGGCGTTGCAAGCTTCCACAGGGCTATCACCACTTGCTTCTCAACTGTGAGGGCTGCTCTCATCTTGGTATTCTGGTGCTTCAGGGCAGGGGAAAGCAAGTCACAAAGTTCCATGAAAGTGCCCTTACGCATGCGAAAGTTTTGCAGCCACTGGAAATCGTCCCAGACCTGCAACACTATGCGGTCCCACCAGTCTGTGCTTGTTTCCCGGGCCCAGAATCGGCGTTCCACGGCATGAACCTGCCCCATTAACACCATGATGTGCACATTGCCGGGGCCCGTGCTTTGTGAGAAGTCTATGTCCATGTCTATGTCCTCATCACTCTCGTCACCACGCTGCCGTTGTCTCCTTGCCTGGTTTTGCTTTGGCAGGTTCTGGTTCTGCATATACTCCAGGATAATGCACATGGTGCTTATAGTGCTCATAATTGCTGCGGTGATCTGAGCGGGCTCCATGATCCCAGTGCTATGGCGTCTGGGCTGAAAAAAGGTGTGAAACGATTGTCTGCCGTTGCTCTGACGGAGGGAGGGGCGACTGACGACATGACTTACAGCGAATTAAAATAAACAAAGGGGGTGGCTTTGCATCAAGGAGAAACACAAATAACTGTCACACAGAATGGTTCCCTCAAGGATTGAACTCAAAACCCTGGGTTTAGCAGGCCGCTGATTTCAAGGAGGGAGGGAGGGAGGGAGGAAGCAAATGAATACAAAACAAATCTGGTCTATTTCTTGTTTTGATCCACTCGATCTATCTTTTACATCTTTAGGCTGGCAGCTGACAGTGCAGTTCGATTGATAGCCATCATCATCTCTTGGGTGCTCGGCAGAAGATGCTGCATTACGACTGCTAGCCATCATCATCTCCTGGCTGCTCGCCAGAAGACGGTGCAGTAGGACTGCTAGCTAACATCATCTCCTGGGTGCTCGGCAGAAGATGGGAATGACCTGGCTGAGTCACTCCCCTGTCTGCCCAGGCACCTCGATCGACCGAGATCAGCTAAAACAGCACCCAGTAATACGACGATGATGGCTACCAGTCATAATGCACCGTCTGCTGCCAAAAGGCAATGAGCTGCTGCTGTGTAGCAATGCAGTCCCACATCTGCCAGCACCCAGGAGACGTACAGTGATGGTGAGGTGAGCGGGCTCCATGCTTGCCGTGGTATGGCGTCTGCACAGGTAACCCAGGAAAAAAGGCATGAAACGATTGTCTGCTGTTGCTTTCACGGAGGGAGGGAGGGGGGGGGGCCTGACGACATGTACCCACAATCACCCGTGTCAAGGCTGCTTCCCCACTTTGAACTTTAGGGTACAAATCTGGGGGCCTGCATGAAAACTTCTAAGCTTAACTACCAGCTTAGATCTGGTCCGCTGCCACCATCCCAAAGCTAATTCCCTTCCCTGGGAAGCCTTGAGAGACCTTCACCAATTCCCTGGTGAATACAGATCCAAACCCCTTGGATCTTAAAACAAGGAGAAATTAACCATCCCCCCTCCTTCCTCCCACCAACTTCTGGTGAAAACAGATCCAACCCCCTTGGATCTAAAAACAAGGAAAAATCAATCAGGTTCTTAAAAAGAAGGCTTTTAATTAAAGAAAAAGGTAAAAATCATCTCTGTAAAATCAGGATGGAAAATAACTTTACAGGGTAATCAAACTTAAAGAGCTCAGAGGACCCCCCTCTAGCCTCAGGTTCAAAGCACGGCAAACAGAGATAAACACTCTAGTAAAAGGTACATTTACAAGTTGAGAAAACAAAGATAAACTAACACGCCTTGCCCTGGCTGTTTACTTAAAAGTTTGAAATATGAGAGACTTGTTCAGAAAGATGTGGAGAACCTGGATTGATGTCTGGTCCCTCTCAGTCCCAAGAGCGAACAACTCCCAAAACAAAGAGCACAAACAAAAGCGTTCCCCCCCCAAGATTTGAAAGTATCTTGTCCCCTTATTGGTCCTTTGGGTCAGGTGTCAGCCAGGTTACCTGAGCTTCTTAACCCTTTACAGATAAAAGGATTTTGGAGTCTCTGGCCAGGAGGGATTTTATAGTACTGTACACAGGAGAGCTGCTACCCTTCCCTTTATAGTTATGACACGCCCCCCAATTCACAGTTAGTGTTGGACAGCCGGTTCCACACTGGCTGTGATTTCTTCCTGGAGCTCTAGGAGAAAACAGAGTTAATAAGACACATGTACCTTTAGACATACTACTGATTATATAAAAACTAACAATATGTTCCACATTCCAAGAACGATTTTTAACCAGTTGATTCTGGAAAACTTTCCCGGGAGAGTGCATCAGCCACTTTGTTAGAAGCCCCTGAAATGTGTTGTATTTCAAAATCAAAATCTTGGAGAGCTAAACTCCACCGAAGAAGTTTTTAGTTATTCCCCTTGGCGGTATGAAGCCACTGTAGCGCAGCATGGTCTGTTTGTAGTTGGAAACGCCGTCCCCAAACATATAGGCGTAGCTTTTCCAGCGCATAAACAATGGCATAGCATTCCTTTTCGCTAATTGACCAGTGGCTTTCCCTCTCAGACAGTTTCTTGCTGAGAAACACGACAGGATGGAATTCTTGATCCAGTCCTTCTTGCATTAAAACTGCTCCCACGCCCCGCTCGGACGCATCTGTAGTTACTAGGAAATGTTTGTCAAAGTCTGGGGCCCTTGGCACAGGGTCAGACATGAGCGTCACCTTAAGCTGGTTAAAGGCCTTTTGACACTCATCAGTCCACTGAACTGCATTTGGCTGTTTCTTTCTGGTTAGGTCTGTCAGTGGGGCGGCGATTTGGCTGTAGTGTGGTACAAATCGCCTATAATGTCCGGCCAAGCCTAAGAAGGATTGGACCTGTTTCTTTGACTTTGGAACCGGCCACTTTTGGATAGCATCCACTTTGGCCTGTAGGGGATTTATAGTTCCTTGACCCACCTGGTGCCCCAGGTAAGTCACTCTGTTTTGGCCTATTTGACACTTTTTAGCCTTAACAGTTAGTCATGCCTGCCGGATGCGCTCGAAGACTTTTTCCAGGTGCTCCAGGTGTTCTGTCCATGAATCAGAAAAAATGGCCACATCATCGAGGTAGGCAACTGCAGGTTCTCCCAATCCTGCTAGGAGACCATCTACAAGTCTTTGGAAGGTGGCGGGTGCATTTCGCAACCCGAAAGTGAGTACATTGAATTCATACACCCCTGCCTGGGTGACGAAGGCTGACCTTTCCTTAGCGGGTTCATCTAGTGGTACTTGCCAGTACCCTTTGGTTAAGTCTAAAGTAGCGATGAATTGGGCATGTCCCAATTTCTCCAATAGCTCATCTGTGCGTGGCATTGGATAGTTGTCAGGACGAGTTACAGCATTTAGCTTACGGTAGTCCACGCAAAAGCGTATTTCCCCATCTGGTTTGGGAACTAGAACCACTAGCGATGCCCATGCACTATTAGAGGGGCGGATTATACCCATCTGTAGCATGTCCTGGATCTCCCTTTGTATAGCAGTTTGGGTATGAGGTGACTCCCGGTAGGGTGGGGTTCTAATTGGGTGAGCATTACCTGTGTCAATGGAGTGGTATGCCCGTTCGGTCCGTCCTGGAGTGGCTGAGAAAATTGGTGCAAAGCTTGTGCACAGCTCCTTGATCTG
>NW_020664519.1:617887-618351 GCF_002925995.2 Terrapene triunguis | reverse complement strand
CTTTGGCTGGGTCTCTGGGATTGGATCCACTATGGCTGTTGCCGTCGTTGGCAGGGGATCCGGTTCCACCACCTTTGTTTGGGTCTCTGGTAACACAGACGGGGCCCTGGTGGACGGCTCAGGAACAGGGATGGGGGTTAAAGCTTGCTTAGCCTGGCTGCGGGTGACTATTCCCACCCTCTTGGCTTGCTTCACATGGTTGGCCAAGTCTTCTCCCAGCAGCATGGGGATGGGATAATTGTCATAGACTGCAAAAGTCCACATTCCTGACCAGCCCTTGTACTGGACATGCAACTTGGCTGTAGGCAAGGTTACAGACTGTGACACGAAGGGTTGAATTGTCACTGGAGCCTCCGGGTTGATGAGTTTGGGGTCCACTAGGGATTGGTGGATAGTTGACACTTGTGCCCCAGTGTCCCTCCAAGCGATAACCTTCTTTCCGCCCACTCTCAAGGTTTCCCTTC
>NW_020664519.1:617797-617877 GCF_002925995.2 Terrapene triunguis | reverse complement strand
CGGGTGTTAGCCCCATTCTGAGTCTGGCCTTGTTTTTAAAAAGTTCATAACTGTTCATGTGTTCCTTAGGCATTTCAGCC